>NC_067291.1:20706318-21045857 GCF_020740795.1 Apus apus | reverse complement strand
TCTGAGCTTCCCCTGGGCACCTCGAGCTGCTCAAACAGCCTCCAGCTACCAGACCACATCTGAGCAGAGCATTTGAAACCTGCACTTCAGGGTTGATTTGCTCCAGAATCCAATTATTTTTTTAAATTAACTTCATCAACAGCTTCCTGAGCACGAAGCCTGCACAACATGAGGGTTTTCCCTTGCTCCAAATCCACCTTCTGTAGCTGGATCATCTGTTAGTCTGAAGCACAGCAAGGGAACCCTCTGGGCAATTCTTTCCCGGTTCTGTAATTACCAGATGGAGATTACAACAGCTTTCAGGAAACTTAGCTGAAATATTCTTTTAGAAACATATTGGGTGTGCTGTTTCCTTTGTGGGAAATATAGGAAAAAACTACTCAGGAGTGTCTGTTGAGCTCAATGCTGGGTGTCTGGGGGGGTGGGAGGTCAGCCCGACTGCCAGGGCAGCCTGGGCACTGCAGAGCTCTGGGAACAGGGTGGGTGAACACACCTGAAACCTGGAAGCTGGGTGCAGCCTGTTAGGAAACTCTGGAAAGGCAGTTTCCAGTCATGGTGAACCTTTTATTATTATTATTTTTAATCTTTCTGTATCAGGGTGTGTTAGGGTTTATCTTTTTAGACTTCTTCCAGCACTCTGAATTTCTTTGTCTTCCCCTTCCCCATAGCTCTTCTCTCCTTCATGAGCTGCTGAAACCTTTGGCTTTTGGTTTTTAGAGCTGCAGACTCACCTTGTGAAGCATCACACGTGCTTTCCCAATTCTCTGTCCTAGCAGTGGTGACAGCGGGGAGGGTCTTGCTGAAGATGCACCTACAGATGTACCTGTGTATGTGCAGAGATGGGGCCAGCAGGTCTCTGTCAGCCTGAGCTGAGGAAGGCAGAGTATACACCACGCAGCCAAAAAGAGGAAGTTTTCAAAGGCACAGCATTTGAAGAGCAAAGATTTGAAAGAGGAGCCATAGCTCCGGTTTGGGTTGCTGTTGCAATGGATCTTGCCTGGATGTGTTTAAATGTACATTCCTGCCTTAAAACCCAGCCCTCACCTCCAGTTAAACCAGTGCAGACATCCAGCTGGTGCTGGAGGCAACCAGGCTGCAAGAACAAAATTCCCTGTAGCCTCTGGCAGCTTAGCAGAGAAACCAAATGTTTTTCCACGGGGTCAAGTAAAAGCGAGCGGCCAAAGGTTGCAGAGACTCAGGCCCCCCAGTGCTGGGCTCACAATGAGTGGGAATCCCCTCCTTTACTCTGTGCCCAATGAGGCATGGAGGGCTGCAGTGCTGGCCCTCAATGGGGCTTTCTGAAGTAATGAACCAAAAGTACCTTAGAATGACAAAGGGAATGCATCCTGCTCCCTGCGCATCCTGGCGCATCCCGGATCTCTGATGAAAAGCACCATTTAGGGCTTTTCTTCTGTCAAAACTGGTCACAGCCCTTCTGGGAGGCTTGGAGGGGCAGGCTTGGACAGGGTCTCCAGTCTGCTGGTGTGTCCTCAGTATGGCCAGTGCACCCCAGGCAGGGAAGTGATGGGTTCCTGGTGCTCTGCAGGGGCCTGGCTGAGGGACACTAGGCATGGAGCTTGGGGACATCTGCAGTAGGCTGGCTGCCACAGGCCTGCTTTTCTCTTTCATACTCAGCTCTGATTAACCCAGAGAAAAGGATAAACTTGCTTTCCTAGCAATCTGGCCTCAGATACCCAAGGGAAAAGCATCTATTTCAAACATCTTTGGATTCATAATTACTTCCCTTCTTTCCTTTGCATGCTCCTGCAGCAGTAACTCTGAGTAATATCCTTGTATCGACACATTGATGAAAACATCTTTAAAAGAGGAAAAAAAGGCATTTCTAGTTAGTTCCTTGGTGACAAGGAGCAAGTGAAAACACAGATGATAACAAAGCGGAGCAAGAAAATATCCAGATCTGCTCCTGGGAAGGGTCTGGCTTTGCTGTGAGAGGAAGCCAGGGCCTCTGCACGCCCGGGCTCTGGCATCCCCGTGGCTTGAAGCTGATCCTGCCCTCAGGTCAGAGCTGGTGAAGGCAGGGATGGGGAGTCAGAACCCCCTTGATGCCTCAAAGTTCTTAATTTGCTGTTTGAGCCCATTTCCAAGCTGTGAGCGTCTCATTGAAAGAAGATATTGCAGTTACTTAAGCAAGATGTGTGGGATTACTCCTTAGAATGCAGTCTGTGTGCTTGCAGGAGGCCTGGCTTATTATGTGGCTAAAAGTTAAATGAAATGTCCTTCTAGTAATGCTTCCCACACTGTGGTGCAAGCTTCTCCAGCCAGGAATCTCTGCAGTTTGGGAGCAGTTGGGTGTGGGGGCTGGCCATGCTTTTGGTTTACATTAATCCCTGCTGCTCCCAGCCTGGGTGCTTGGGAACTGGCTCAGCTCAGCCCTTCCCAGGAGGACAACCCGGCCCTGCTGCCGTGTTGTGACAGCTGGAAGCCGTGGTGGAGCCGGGGCAGACCCCGAGGGTTGGCCCTTCGTGCATCAGAAAGGTTTTCCCTGGCTGCCGTGGGTCCCTGTGCCAGGAACGCCGAGCTGGGCGGGTCGGGACAGGCAGGTGCTGCTGGGCGCCCTGCTCCGGCCGGGGGTGCTCGGGGCCGGGTACCCGGGCAGGCTCCCCCAAACCTGCGTTCTGTGGGGCTCCCGCAGCAGCTCAGTGCCTTTGATTTAGGGCTTGTTCCACCAGCCTGTCCCCAAAGGCTCGTGTTTGGGCAGGCTGAGGCAGCCCTGCAACAGCAGCTGCCCTTACGGGCTTCCCCCGCTGCCCGGACGGTGCATCGGGCTTGGCTGGGGCTCCTCCCGCGGGAGGGACCATCCCGTGCCCCCTTCCCGGCCGCTGATGTGACCCTGAGCACGGACAGGTACCGCGGGAGGCTCGTAGGGACAGGTTAGTGCTGAAATGAACTGATCTGTACAACCGGAGCAGGCACCAACACCAGGCAGGGGCTGAAGCCCTTCGATGCGTGAGTCCCCATCGACCCGGCTCCCCTTTTAATCACACAAATCCCAGCTGCAAACGGCAGCTTAAATGATTCTCAAACACAAACTGACTGTCCCTGCCTGCTGCAGCTAAGGGAGCAATCACACCCCTGCTGTTCCCAAGTAGCTAAACTGTCTCCACTTCACTGCATTTTCAGTGAAAAATCTCTCAAAATTCCCCGAGGGGAAGAGAAAATATGAAACCCTTCCACTTCCTCCAGTAACTGTTTAATTTGACACACTCCTGAGCTGTTAAACCCCAGCCCATTTAGCTGCTATCCCTCTGCAAG
Source organism: Apus apus (assembly GCF_020740795.1). Classification (NCBI taxonomy): domain Eukaryota; kingdom Metazoa; phylum Chordata; class Aves; order Apodiformes; family Apodidae; genus Apus; species Apus apus. The sequence continues at coordinate 21,042,584 of NC_067291.1, read as the reverse complement.
ACCTGGGAGCCTGACGGAAGCAGGGGATGGATGGTGCTGGTGAGAAGGAAAACAAGACTGCACACAGGCTTTGAAACATAAAAATTTACACCACGTTGGAAAAGTATAAAACACAAATGGTGAAATCATGGCTTGTGTTTTACATACAAATCACACCCAGGAATCTCCTGTTGTGGGACCCAACGTTGCTCCCGACAGCTCAGGTGAAGGAGAAACGCGCCCTGAGCGACCGCGGCTGGTCCTGGCTCTGCTCAGTGCAGCCAGGATGGGCTTCACGATCTCCCAAGGTTTTTTGGTATCCTCCACAGCCTGAAGAATCATACAGAAAGGAATTCCTACCAAAATGCTCCTGACCCTCCTGTGGGGACCAGCCTAACAGCAAATCCCCCCTAAGACAGGGAGGGATTAACACAGGACGCCCCCAGAGCGGGCGGAAAGGGCTGTGCCAGCTGAGTGCTGCTCCTCGTACAATACTGCATATTCTAGTTTAAAAAATCAGCTAACCTTAACTGAGGTGAATCTATATAAGCAGGGAAAAAAAAAAAAAGGGGGGGGGGGGGTTTAGTTTGTAAGAACACAGAATAAACACCTTAACCAACCACTAAACTGCTACGCCCTAACCGCACACAGAAACGCAGGGCTGTGAGCTCTGGGGTGCCGAGGGGAAGGTGCAGCGAAGGGGACACAGCTCCGTGTGGGGCTGGAGCAGCCACCCTCCCTTTCACACACACACACCAGGGAATGTGCGGGTGGACCCCAAAACCAACCAAGTGTCATTTCACTCATGCCTTGGTGTCCCTGAGCATCCCCTTTGCCCCCGAGTGACACGGGCAATGGCTTTGGCAGCGGGAAGAAGGAGGTACGGAGCCTGCACACACACCATGAGCCCTGCACTCCTGGGGTAACTGAAGCCCCCCCTTCACTCCTCTGCCCTGTCTCCACTTCTTCAGTTACAGCTGTTCAGCTTCAGTGCGTAAACATTGTAATGCAAATGACAGAAATGGGTTGCCAGCTTCAAGTCCCTAGTAGAAAATAAACCCAACACACCCAGCCCAAGCGGGTCAGCGGTGCCGGGGAATGCTGGATGCTCACTTCCTAGGTATAAAAATAATAATAGAAGTCAAAGAGTTTTGTGCTGGCCTGCCAACACCATCAAGAGGCTGAAGATATCAAATAATAGCACCATAAGCATTTCTGAGAGGTCCTCCCCCTGAATTATCACCCCTTTCAGCTTCCCTTCCCCAAAATGTTTCCCCAGCGGCAACGAGACCCCGGGAGAGGGCCCGGGACCCCCGCGGGGCCAGCCCACCCAGCCCACCCCAGACCTTATTTCCAGAGGGGATGGTTTGAGCACCGTTAGAGTGTAGCACAGACAAGAGGGGACGGAGCCTTCCCCGGGCTCGGGGCGCGGCTCCTGGGCGGCACCATCGGCACAAAACTGAGCAGCAAGTCCTGGTCTGCCCCGCGGGCTCCCGGCGCTTCTGCCCCTGGGGGACGGTGCTGTCACCTCCTGGAGGCCCGCTCGTCCCCGCGGTCCCGGCCGGCTGGCAGGAGGTGTCCGTGCTGGCGGCAGCTTCGGCAGCACTGCAGATGGACGGTGGGGAGGTGGCACCTCCCCAGGACACGCAGGGTCTGGCAGAAGCCGAACGTCAAGCGGTCGCGCTCGCAGACGAAGCCTGGAGGGAGGCGAGAGGGCGCGGGCGGCGTCACTGCCGGTGTCACCGGGGCGGCGACCGGGTGTTTGGGGAGAAAACCGGCACGTGGTTGGCAGAGGACAGGAGAGACCCACCGAACACTGAGCCCACCCTCACCCGGGTCCCGGGCATCCTCGGTATGTCTAATTACCCAGAGAAATAACAGCTCTGCTGCTGCCAGCAGTTCTGCAGCATCCTCCCAGGGTTGAAAAACCCGATGGGGGAGTGGGGCTGAGGCTGGGCTGGAAGGTCCATGCTGGAAGCCTGGGAGAGGTGACAAGCCTCCCTGTGATGACATCTCCTCCCAGTCCCCAGATGTCCCCGCCGCGCCAGCAGAAGGCGGCAGAAAGGTGATCAGCTGTTCTCTTTGCTTTGTGTTTAGATGATTTCAAGAACCCACATCATCTGCTTCACTTCCTGCAGGTGTCTCACAAACCTCAAAACAAAACAACATCGGTGTCGCTTCAAGGATGGACTTTTGTTTTGGGAACCACTGCTCTGGTGCCAGCCCCGGGGCCAGCGGGGGGGGCAGCCCCCAGGCCAGCTGCAGTGGCCGTGGTGGCTGTGGTGGCCGTGGGCCACAGCCTGGCTGCCCTGTCTGAGTCACTCCTGGCTGAGCAAACTGTTTGCAGAAATGGTTTCCTCTCTGCAAACAGTCTGGGAACCACAAATCCCTCTCTGGGGCCGGAAGTGCCACGTCGGGGTGGGGGCTACGGCAGAGTTGAGACCTTTCCCCCCCTTTGGGATTTCAGTCACAGCCCTCACACCCCCAGCCCCACCAGTAAGGAGGTCATTATACTGGTCTGATATTCTTTGCTCCTGTGATGCTCCACGGGGGTCCCAGGAATGGTATCTCCTGGGAGCACCCCTGCAGCTCAGCACAGCACTCCCTGAACCCCCAGAGCCCTTGAGCATCCAGGCATTTGAGCAAACAAGTACGTGTATTCCCATTGGCACATGCTGCAGGACAGGATGTCTCAAGGAGGGATCCCAAAACACCTCTGGGGTATCTGATGAGAGAGAAGAAATGAAGTGTGGCATTTCAGCCTGGAGAAGCCCCTGCCTGCTCCTGGAGATACTGGGGAGCACCAACCTCCAACTCCAGCCCAGCACATAGATCACAGCCACCCCTCTCCTTGGGAAGATTCAATAATCATTTACTCTTCACCAGGGTATGACCACTGGGTCCTGCCTGGCCTGTGCTTCCCTCCAGATTTACACACTGGTGGTGTTTCCAGTTGCTGGTTTGGGAGGCGACACTGACCAGGAGAGCTGGAGGACACGGCGCCGGCTCCGGCATCGCACGCAGGAAGAGCCACCACAGTAAAAACTCCACAGCCTTTTGAAGAACTCCATGAAAAATCCTGCATGGATGCATGGGAATGGCACTGGAGCCCCACAGGGTTGGTGCTTGGGGGATGCTGTGCAGGGCAGGCCCTGCTAAGCCCCTTGGTATTTTTAGCCTGCTCAGCTCGTCCCGAGCCCTCTGCTTATCGCAGCCGTCTCCCTCGAAAGCTATTTATGGATCCCAACCAAGTTGCCTCCTGCCTTCCCTTGAAAGAGCTGTAAAGGCTCCAGAGCCTCCCGCTGGAATGTCGCTTTCCAGGACCAGGGGTGATGGTTTTGCTCTTTTCTGATCCTTTTCCAACAGCTCAACACTCTGGGTGCTGGTATGGAAATGCCCATACCTGCAGTACCCAGGGCTGTCCACAGGCACAAACAAGCCCACGTGTCTCCTGCTGGGAGGGATTTCTCTTTCTACACCACGTTGTGTGCAAAGGCACAAGCCCACTGGAGAATGACCCCTGGGATGGGCTTGGAGAGGGTGGAGAGGAGCCACCACCCTAAGCTGGAGCATCCCTGGGATTGTCCTTCTGTGAGAGCCTGGCAGGACTCAGCCTTCCAAAGCATTTTAAGGAGGTGAAGTCGATGGGAGTTGCTGAGCACTCCTCAGTTCTCCAGCCCGGGTTGTTTCCCAGGCTGATGCAGTGTCCCAGCGTGGATTTGTGTGGGGTCAAGCTCAGGTCTGAAAACCTTGGCTGAGCTCATGATTCCTCCCCGGAATTTGGGCATGGGAAGCTGTAATAAGCACTTAATTTGTCAGCTCTTCAGAGAGGGTCCCTACAGAATTGACCCAATTTTCATTTAATCCTTTTACTGTTATTTTTTTCCATTAACAATTATTTTTTATATAATCCCAACACTTCATTTGAACATACGCTCCAGCGTTCAAGTCTAAGCCAAATTTTAGCCTAAAGAAAGAGCTGGAAGCAGGGCTTTTAAACTCCAGGCTAGGTCAGCACATTAGAAACTGAAAACTCCCACTTTCTTTTGGTTGTTTTTTCTTAAGTTGGCTGTGGAAGTGGCTTTACGTTTCATTTAAGCTCCCGCCACACAGACCTACGCATTTACTTTTATGCTCGGGAAAAATAAACTTCCTGGAAAAGGTTTTGTAAAAACAAGGGAAGGTTGAGCTTAGAGCTGAGCTAGCAAAAGCAGAGAATTAAGCTGCTGACCCCGGGGCCTTTGGGATGCTCTTGGAGCCTGTGCTGAATTTAACAAGTATTATCCCAGGCTCCTGCTCCCGGGCGGGCGATGCGCTCCCCTGGGAATGGGCACCAGCAAGGGTGGCTTGTGTCACTGCTGGTGGCTCTGGAGCTACGGGGCCCTGTCCCCCCTGCCGTGGATGCTGGGCTGCCAGGTGTGCTTGCCTGGGCAGGCACTGCCATGGCCACAGCTTGGAAAACTGGGAGAAAAGCACAAAACCGCCTGGTTTTCAGGTGTCAGCCCTTGCTGCTCCCGGCACGTCTCGCTCAGCCCCAGCACGGGGCTCCCATCAACACCCCCTGAGCACCCAGCCTGGGGACTACAGACCAGGGGGAGAAATGTCCTGGTGCTCTCCAAGAGGTTCAGAGGGATTATCCATTTTTTGGAGTCTCTGGAGCCCATACAGAGAAATTCTCATTTCCAAAGAGCGGCAGCAGAGCCAGGATTGTGCTTCGCCTTGTCTTGGACTTCCTTCTGAGCACAGGGAGGGGGAGAAGAAGCCTCTGCTGAAATGAGTTGCTGGACATGACCCCTGGCTTCCTCTCCAAAATCCAAAAACTGCTTCAAACACACCATGTCCAGGGCTTCCCACAGCCAATCCCAGGAGGAGCAGCCAGGCTCCAGCAGACAGCCCTGTCACATCTACCAAGTCTTTGCTCCTTCTGCCTGTTTTACTGTGAGGACAGGGCTGGGCAGCAGCTTTGGGTCCTCCTCTGCTCCAAGACTAAGGGGAACCAAGTCCCAGCAGGACCTGCAGAGGGCTGGCAGGGTGGTTCCTCCAACCACAGGTAAAGCACCATGTCTTCCTTGTTGTCCTTGCTTTCCCCAGTTTTAGCACTCCAAGGCCAATATCCTCTCTGCTGAAGGTCTTTCTTCTGCACAGAAAACCATGCCTTTGATGTATTCTGGAGTGTCTTCCAAAACATCAAGGAAGGGTTAGTCTTTTGTTGTTGGGATTAGGCTTTCCCTGTCCCTGCCAGGCTGTTACTGGAGCCTTGGCTGGAGGCTCTGGGCAGAGGAGCCCAGGCTGCAGCCCCGGGTGCCTTGGGTGCCTGCCCAGGGTGCCCTGTGCCTGCACACCCATACCCAAGGCTGATGAGAAGCAGATTCATGGACCCTCCTAATTGCTCACATTGGCCACTGGGGTCCATTGCAATTTATGCTTTCCAAAAAAAGTCTACTCAGTCAATGTCAAGAAGGAGGAGGGAGAAGCATCTCCCACTGCTGGAAAAGAGGCATCTCTGTAAGGCTAAAATGTGTAACATTCACTTCTCCTACACTTAAAAAAATGGGGAATCCTTTTCCAAGCACCCATTCTTCATTGACTGATGTTAATTAGCAGTAAATAACGGGCACTTAATGACTCGCTCAGCAGCACCTCCCTGTCTTGCCACTTGGATGCAGACTGACATGCTCAAATGACAGAGAAAATTGGAATTTGCTGCAATTATTTCTAGTATGTTTCCCTTGCGGACAAATTCAGCTACATGCAGCAGCATGAATAATTTCATTTCCCTACTCAAAGCAAGAGGGAAGATAAAATTTAATTGCCAATTAATCTTGAGGCAACTAGAAATACAAGCAGAGCCTGGCTAATGAGCCCGGGGCACTGCACACAGCAGGGATTGGTGTGAATTTGGGGAACCTGCAAACTATCAGATCCAGAGAAATGGGCAGGAGGAAAAATATGAATGTGGTGACATTTACCACGATGAGCACCCCAGGGGCTGCTCTGTTTGGGCCTGGCTGGGCTGTTCCACCCCTTGCTGACGGGGTCTGGCCAAAAGCACAGCCCGGGGGTGGCTGTGGCTCAGTTCTCCTGCTCACATCCTTGTCCAATCTGAAGCCAAAGCTGCTTCTGGGTTTTAGCATCTTTGAGCTGCTCTGAGCTCTCAGACAGGACCTGTTGCTCAGCTCCTTCTCAAGGTGGACATAAATTGAAGTGAAATACTTGAACACAGAAATAAACATGCTGTAAGGGTTGTTTTTTTCCAGCTGTCTAAGGTACAAGAAGTGATGGGGTAGCAGGAGTGGCTGGTGTGGGGGTGAGAGCTCTGCTGGGGCTTGGAGCTGGGCATGGGTGGCAAGCAGGCAGCAGCAGGCAGCAGCCAGCTTTCCCGAGCCACGGGATGCTCTTGTCTGGCAGCCCTGCCCCAGGGCCAGCAAGTCTGTCTCTGCTGTCACCCAGACTGTGTGGTCAGGGGGACAGCGATGTCCTCCTGGCCCTCCCAGACACCAGCAAGGAGCTGCAGGGCATTCCTGGCCTCGGCTGGCATGGGTGAGGGCCATGTCTGGCAGCCCCTGTGCTGGAGCCCTGTTTGTTTGAGTTCCTTGTCCCAACATGGAGCAAGACAAACATCCCCAGCCTGGCTGGGACATTGCACAGAGACGTCGGGGTGCCCGACGGGCTCCGCTGCTCCCCGGGAGCCATCCAAGGACACAGCCAACCTTATCATCTCTGCTCACAGCTGTCTGCAGCTGTAAAACGACAGGCACATGTAAAAATAACTTGTGCAATCTTCAATTAATTTATAACCTGGCAACAGAATGGGATTCTGGTTCTAATTAATTCCGACCTCCTGTAAATTGGAGAGAGCCAATTGACGGTGCGACGTTTGTTTACACACTTAATCCTTTCTTTCTCTGTTAAAAATTCATCTGATGATGGCCTGAACATTTAAACTCTGCTGCGTTATCTGCATTTTTGTGTCCAGTGAGCACAAGGCTGCTGGCAAAGACAAAGATCTGGTTCTGCTGGTACCGGTGCACTTCACGTTACAGGAGGTGGAGGCTCCTTGTGCCCCTCACATCAGCACATGTTCCCTCAGCCTGCATTAACCTGGTGCCGTGCAGATCCCCCAGAGCACAGGAGCAGGGCTGGAGCTCACGTCCATGTGTTTTTGGGGAGCCTCTGCCTGTGCATTTACACATCTGTGATTTCCTGCCATGCGCAAGTTTTGTTCCTTTACATGGTTTGGCAGGAAATGTTTGTATTTCCAAGAGGCGCTTCCTGCCCTGGGCTACAGTCAGAGCATTTATGTCATTTTCAAGCCAGGACCTCAACATTTCTTTGTTGTTTCTACACATCTCAGTGGCTATTCTTATGCAGCCCTGGCTGCACCAGGCAGCTCCTCCGCTCTCATCACCAAGCCCAGCCCGGGAATTTTCCCGTGACAAAAATAGCAGGAACCACACATCACTTCTTGAGCCAGCCTGACTAATTATTTCCTAACTGCTGAGCTGCTCAGCAGCCTTGCAATGCCGAGGGTCACACAGCCACCCAAAAGGAGAGGCCTGATGGTGAGAGCATCCCAGCAGCCAGCCCCACAGCCTCCCAGTCCCAGCTGATCAGAGCTGATGCTTCTGCCATCTCCAGAACAGGTTTTAGGAGGAACTGGGCAGGAGACAGGACAAATACAAAGGGCTGGAAGGATGCAAAGGGGTGGCCCAGGCTGCAGAGGGGATCTCTGCAGAGCTGCCCATGGGCTGGCTCCTGCACCCTGGCTATGGGCTGCCTGCTCCCCTCCTGCCCAGCTCCAGCCCTCAGCCCTCTCTTTGTTCAAGAAACCTCCTGAGGGTCTAATGTTTCTTTCTGGGCAGACAAAAAGCTTTTTTTAATGCCCAGACACATTAAAAAGATAAGGAGAATTAATGATTAACATGCTAATATCAATGACATCTAATCCCCTCTTCCTTTCACGGGCTGTTAACCCTTGCAGCCTGCACAGTTCTGGTTACCAGGGAATGCCTGGTGCTGTGGGGCAGGTCTCTCCAAGTGAAGGTGAGAGGAGCAGCCAAGCGAGTGCTTGTGGCTGCAGCTGGAGCAGGTAAAGGAAGCTGATGGACATGGCCCATGGTCAAATAGGACCAACGTGCTGGAGCATCTGCCCAGACATTCCCAAAGATGCTGGATGGAGAACTGGTCTTTGCTCTGACTTGCTCTTGGTGAGAGGTGGGAGAAGAAAAATAAAGAATGAGTCTAAACTTGCCTCAGCCCTCACTGCTGCTGTGCCAGGGAGGAAGGTCTCTCTCCCAGCAGAGGATGGTGGTGGAGGACGATGCATCACTCCTCTGTAAAGCTGCTGATGGAGGAGCCACCCGCTCTGCAGGTCATACCCCTTAACCAAGAGCCTGGTGCCTTTCACACCAATCTCCAAGACCAGCACCATGTCCTCGAAAACGCAGCATCTACCCCAACCAGCACACACAACCAGAGCACAACCAGACCAGAGACGAAGCACCCAGCCTGCAGGAGGGCAGAAGAGCACGGGAAGAAGCGCTTACCTGACTCGGAGCTCTGGCAGTCCTGGGGGTTGCACTTCTGGGTGCTCTCGGGCCGGGGCTCGTGGTCACAGAGGCTGCTGTCCTCCTCTGCCAGCCCCGTCCTGGTGTTGATGCACTTCACCTGGCGCCGCTGGACGCCCGCGCCGCAGGGAGCCGAGCACTGCGGGAGGGAACAGCCCTGTCAGCCTGGGGGGAACCACCCCCAACAGGGTGCTGTGCCAGCAGCACCAGAACCCTGGGGGGCAGAACCCCAGACTGCTTTGGGTGGGAAAGGATCTTAAAGATCATCTAGTTCCAAACCCCCCTGCATGGGCAGGGACACCTCGCAGCAGCCCAGGCTGCTCCAAGCCCCATCCAACCTGCCCTTCAACACTGCCAGGGATGGGGCAGCCACAGCTTCCCTGGGCAACCTGGGCCAGGGTCTCCCCACCCTCACAGTGAAGAACTTCTTCCTCAGATCTCATTTCAATCTCCCCTCTTTCAGCTTTAAATTGTTCCCCCTTGTTCCATCCCTCCCTGCCCCTTGTCCCAAGCCCCTCCCCAGCTTTCCTGGAGCCCCTTCAGGCACTGGAAGGTGCTCTAAGGTCTCCCTGGAGCCTTCTCTTCTCCAGGCTGAACACCCCAGCTCTCCCAGCCTCTCTAGAGCAGAGCTGCTCCAGCCCTGGGATCATCTTCATGGCCAACTCTGGACTCACTCCAATATCTCCATGTCCTTCTTATGATGGGGACTCCAGCAAACCTCCTCCCCTGTTCCTTGCATTTCTTTCAGAGGCCCCTGGCGAGGAGCAACGTGCTCCTGCTCGTGCCTGCTCACCTCTCCCCAGGAGCCCACCACCCAGGTGGTGCAGGGGTGGGTGTTGCAGGGTCGGGTGGTGTTGGGCCGTAGTGTCTCCTCACAACGTCCCAGCTCCGGGCACGTCACCAGCCGCTCCTGCTCCCCGCCACCGCAGGACTCCGAGCACTGCCAGGACATGGGACATGGGAAGAGGAAGCCAGCAGGGCCAGCGAAAGGCAGACCCAGCCCAGGAGTTGGTGTCTTAGGTTGGTACACTGCAAAACCCCCCTGCAGACACACAAACTCACCCCCAGGTGGACTCCCCCCTGCAGCTACCCCTGCTGTCAGTGCCTGCTTTCCTTCCTGGGACTCCAAACTGGCTGGGAGGCTCCCAAAGGCAGGAGGATCTGCCCCAGGTATCTGCCTGGGTTTGGCAGGTGTGGGAAGAGGCAGGCAGAGCCTGATGCCCGCCCCCCCGGTTATCAGGTGGCTCCAGTAAAGCACATCACTGCAGGCAGCTCAGCCCCCCCCAGCTCCAATCACTGAACATTTGCTCCAGGTGAGCAAACACCAAATGGGCTCCCAGGGAGAGGAGAAACAACTGAGGGTGGGAAACAGGCACGTGCCCAACTGGGGATAAAGCCCCACTGCAATGCTCGGGGGTCAAGTGCTGTCCCCCCTCCCCAGCAACCCCTACCTCCCTCCAGGAGGACGTGTACCAGTCCAGGCACGGTGTACCCTGGCAGGGCAGCTGTGCTGGAGGTTTGTAGAGGACAGCCTGGCAGTGGAAGGGTCGCAGGAGCCTCTGGTCTCTGGCGTCGACGCAGTGCACGTCCCGAACCTTCATCCCAGCGCCGCAGCTCCGGGAGCACTGGGAAACAACATGAGCATCAAACCGGAAAAGGGCGGCAGCGGCTGGTGAACCAGGAATCTCTTTGGCAGCAGGTGAGTCCAGAGACACATTCTGCCTGGGGCTGGATTGAGTTGGTACCCCACCTCTTTACTCCTCCTCTAACCCATGGCTAGAGCCACAAGGCCAGAGCACAGCCCAGAAACGCTCCGGCCACAGGGCAGGCACTGGTTTTTGGTGGATTTTTGGGACCCCCCAGGCTGCACCCCCACTTACCTTGCTCCAGTTCCCCACACGCCAGGTGGAACAGGGTCTCAGGGAACACCTCCGGGCAGGGACGGGCTTGTTGGCGGCGGCGCAGCCGTCGTCGCTGCCGCTGCTGCAGCGCACGGGCCTCCAGACTGCGCCCACGCCGCAGGTGGCCGAGCACTGCAACACAGGGGCAGACACCTGCTCCTCTCCTCTCCTGCCAGCAGGGCGGGGCTGGACCATGATGGTCCTGATGCCCCATGGCTGGCTCTGGCCAAGGATGGAGCCCAGTGGCCCAGGAGAAAGGTCCCTGGGGACTCAGCTCATCGCTTCCCCCGTGATGGGGGGGACATGTGTGAGCCATGCAAGATTTCTGCATGCCAGGGGCAATGCCCCAGAGACCACCAGCAGAGGGACCGGTCCCACCCTCCATACTGGCCACCTCATGCTTTAATGGGACACACATACCTCGCTCCAGTTCCCAACCTCCCAGCTGGGTGTCACAGTGGCTGCCATGGTGGTTGATGGTAGAAGCAAAGTCTCCTCGTCCTCCTTCTCCCTCTCCTCCTTCTCCCAGCGTGGCAGGGGGGCAGGAGTGGGCTGGGGAAACTCGTGCTCCCCATCACTGAAATCAGATGTCCCTGGGGTTGTTCCCAGCGAGCGCTGCCCTGGCACGGTGCTGTGGAGCAGGGTCTGCTGGGCACGGGGTGATGCTGGCTCCAGGTGCTGGGACATCCCCATGCTCCACCACGCTGGGGGGGACCTGGAGGGAGATGCTCTGCCCAGGTATGCAGGAGGGCTGTGAGCTGGAGACGTGGGCATGGCCAGTGACAGGGCATCTTGCTGGGTGAGGCCACTGGAGGTGAGCTGGGTAGCTGGCCTGGGGAAGCCAGAGGACAAGGACACTGCTGGTGGAAAGGCTGGAGTAGCCACCAAGGGGGCCAAGGTCAGGGATGTGGGAGTGTGGAGCCCTGCCAGCCTCATAGGGCCCCCATCAGCAACTGTGGGATGGGGACTGGCAGAGCTCCTTCCCATCTCCCACCCCAGTCCCTGTGGGGTGGGGAAGAACAGATCTGCCCATTGCTTGCCCTGTGGCCCTGCATGAGTGCCTGCAGTCCCCTCTGGCATTTGTGCCCACTCGTCCTGCCCCTCGGTCCAGGGCACAGCACCATCGGTATCCCCAGTGATGACAAGACTCATTTCCCTTGGATCTTCATGGCCTGTTCCTGCAGAACCAGCCACCTCCTGCTCCTCACTGCTGGTGGTCCCCAGCCCCTCCATGCTCGCCCGTCCCTCGCCGCTGCTCCCCAGCTCTCCCAGACCTCTAGACGTGTCTGTGCCAGTGCTGCCCCCCCAGGCAGGCAGCAGGGAGGGGGTACCAGCCTGGGAAGGAGCCCAGGGAGCAAGGCCATGGGCTGGAGCATCCTGCCCAGGACTGCTCCCCATTGGCATGGCTCCCAAGGACTCACCCAGGGGTGGGTGGTCATGGCTGTTTGCAGAATCATGGCTTATGGTGCTCTGGGTGGGCGGGTGGTCCTCAGAATGGGGCACAAGCATTGCATCCTCCTCCTCACCCATGAAGCCAGGGATGGTGTATTTGGGAGTGGCTGTCCCTGCATCCTTGGGGACGATGCTCAGGAGGTCGTTCATGGCTAAATCCCCAGGCTCCATCTCTCCTCCACCATGCACAGCGACAGAAGCATTTGCTTTGCTGGTTACCAGAGAGTCCTCTCGTGCTTCTCCTCCAGGCTTGATGGTGTGCAGTTCACCAGCAGGCATCTCATGGGGTCCCTCCACGTCGTTGGTGCTCAGCCCTGGCTTAGGCTCCTCGCCTCTGGTCTCCTTCTCCATGAAGGGATAGTAAGACAGATCCTCGTGGAAGTTGATAAAATTATAATCATAGTAAAAATCATCAACAAAGACATTTCCCTTTCTGTCTGAGAAGTCCTCCTCAGTGATGACATTGACATCATTGGACTGGGGAATACTTGGAATTAAGGGGTTAAATTTAGCAATGTGGTTGCTGGGGATGTAATGGATTTCATTGAATATCTCTCTGCTGGAGGACCCACTGCCAGACCAGTCGCTGCTGGCGTCCAGCTTCTTCTGGCACCGTGGCAAGGAGCAGACATTTTCCGAGCTGGGTCGTTCTGCAGGGTCACAGGCAGCCCCGGTGCTGTTGCTGCAATAAACTGGGCGCCTCTGGGTCCCGTTTCCACAGGTCACAGAGCACTGGGAAAGGAAGAGACACAAACAGCAGGGACGGGTGATGCGGGGGCAGCAGGAGGAGTGGGGAGGGTGCTGCAGAGGTGCCCATATCTCTCACGGCTCCTCCCCAACCAGATTAGGTTACTGGTTGGTCTCAATGATCTTAAAGGCCTTTTCCAACCAGAATGATTTGATGATTTTGTGATAACAAAGCATGTGCTCCACTGTCCACCATGATGCTTTGGGTACAGGGTGAAGGGGCTCCATGTCACTTTCCCACCACCCACCCCAAGATGTCTCCTGTGGCTCCGTGCTGGGGCATGGGCTCCCCTGGGCCAGGAACAGGGAGCAAGGGGCACCACTCACACTGGTGAGCAGTGTTATCACCAGCCAAAGCCACCTCTGGGGCTGTCTCCCTGTGCAGGGCTGGGATCCCAGGGCACTTTGCTCAGCGTGATCCTTGACCTTCACTCCAGCCAGAAATAATTTTCCCGGGAGATGGACATTGTGAAGGGCATTGAGCAAGATGATCTAATAGCTCTTTTCTGTGACCTATCACCATGAATTGCATCTCTTCTTCTAGAAGAGAATCTTTTGAAGCAGGGGATAATGACATGTTGTTGTCCTTGTAGGGAAAAAGCAAAGGTCAATTAGCAGTTTTGTTGAGGACACCCCCTCCTCCACCATAATGGTCTCTTTGAGGTTGCTCAGAATAAAAGAAACCCACAAGCTGGCAAGAAGGATAGCAACATTTTCTGCTGGATAAGCAGATTGTAGAGCTACTCCCATCAGATGTGGGCTGCACATGCCTCTGGCTGCTGCAGCTGGCGGTGACAGACACACAGAGTGCTCCTCATGGCCATCAGAGAGCCTTGCAGACCCCAGCCAAGGAGAACCAACAGTCAAGGATGCAAGCCCAGCAGAGGGGATTTCTGCTGAAATCCCTGCTATTTGGGCAAAAAGGGATGGGCTGGGTGAGGGTTTGATGCACAGCCACCATAAACCATTACTGCACATTAACATCTGCAGGAGGGGTGCAAGCAAACTGCTTCTCCCTGCTGGGGTGGCCAAATCAGGGAAAGCAGAGATCAACACCCACAGTGTGCACCTTCAGCTAAAATTTCTCAGCAAATGCCTCCAGCTGCATCCAGGAGATAAAGTCCAGGTATTTCAGCTCTTGCAGGGGGAAGGAGGAGGTTTATTTGCCAAGGCTCGGTTATCAGGGAAGCCTCTGGGACACAGATAAGAAACTGTGGCTGTTGGGAGCCTTGTGGAAGAACACCCAGAGCTCGCAGGAGGCCTCCGCATCAAGCACACAGCTGCTGGAGGCATCACAGCAGGCTGCAGGGTGGGACGTGCTCTGACCAAGAGACTGTGCATTAACGGACAACAAATAACACTTCTGACTACACCAGCTTCCTTGGAAACTCCATAAAGCCGGACATATGTTGCTCCAAGGTCCTTCTGCAGGCAGTAAGTCACAGTGCTGAAGCACTTTGTTGGGCTGCCCAAACTGCAAAGAGCCCCTGGGGCTGCGCAGGCTGCCCGGGCGCTGCTGGTGCCACGGGGCTGGCAAGTACAAAAAAAGGCAACAAGCCCCTATAATTTTTCTGGCCAGAAGGGCCACATTCCTGGGAAGCTCCCAAGCCCTTCAAATTTCTCTGCTTACTGGTGGTGGGGGAAATGGAGAAGAGGGAGAGCTCCTTGTTTAAATTAAAGAAGGACAGAAAAATTACAGACATCTCAAAATCCTGAGCGTGTTTCTCCTGGGCTCACAGATCCGTCCGTGTCAACACCACAGACACGGTGGTGACTGGGCTGGCTCCAGGCACAGCACACACCCGTGGGCAATTCAGGATTTCCCCTTTAATTTCTTGGAGCCGTCTCTCTCAGCCCTGCAATTGTGGCTTTTGTGGGGCCCTAGAAAAAATATTTCTAAATAGCTCTCATTTAGCCTTCAAATTTTCTGTTCGCATTTTTATTCCGTTTGTTTCTTAGCAACAAGCTCGGTTCCCAGGCTCTCTCATTTCTCTCCCACCACTTGTCTTCACACCAAACACTTTTTGAAACCACAGCTTAAATTAGGAGTTATAACTTCCTGGTTAAAACCCTCAACCTGCGGTAAAGCTGATTGACAGACCTACAAAAATGAACAAATCAGCTACACGGGGTGTCTGCAGACTGTGGCATTTTATACAGGGGTTGATTTTTTTCTCTCTCCTTCTCTTTTTAAATGAAGTATTGAAAAACTTGTGATGGCTCCTCCATACCCTAGGATCATCTCTGTCTCTGCCCACCCCCTGCACAGAGATGGGGCAGCTTTGAAGGGGAAGGCTTGTGGTGCTGGAAAACACATCAAAGGGTTGGAAACCTCTTGTTTCTGCCCCCCTGGCATCCAGCACAGAGCGTGGCCATCACCCTGACGGAGGATGCTGCAGCGTTCAGAGATGGGGCAGAGTCAAACAGTCCTCTGTGCTCCTTCCTCACTCTGAGACCTCACCGTGCCATGAAATTCCCATCCACGCGAGCTGGTGTTTCATGAGCCCACAGAGACATGTTTTTTCCCCAGAAGCAGGAGCATGCTCACCTCTCTCAGGCAGGCTGTGGACTTTCTGGGAGCACTTTTTCCCCAGCTCCTACCAGCTTTGCAAAACACTGGGACCTCCCCGACACTCCTTCTCACCTCTGACCAGTTCCCTACGGCCCACTGGGAGGGACAGGGGACCTCCTGGTGACAGGGCGCAGTGGCAGCAGGCTTGGAGAGGTGCTGGCAGTCTGCTTGCTGCAAGGCCCTCTGCTCATCCAACCCCACGCTCTGGATGCAGAGCACCGTCCTCTTCATCAGCCCCGACTGGCCGCACGTGGCCGAGCACGTCTGCCACTCGCCGACCCACCACCTGGGGACACGTGGAAGAGGAGATGCCTCAGCTACCAGCCAGGCTCTGTGCTGTGCCCCACACCACCAACCAAGAGGAGTTTGTGGCCAGGAGATGTTCAGAAGATGCTCATGGGCTACAGCAGCCTGTAATAGTCAGCGGGGATTTGGGGTCATGGGAAATGAGGGTCCCAACCGTGGTTCTGTTTCAGCCCCAGGTCAGGGTGCTGGGCAGGGGGTCAGGGCTGCGCTGGTTCCCATGGTGTGCCAGGGATGGGAGCAGGGGTGAGGGGACAGCCCACAGACCTGGCCGGGCAGGGCTCCTCGCTGCAGGTCCTCTGCTGGTCGTCGGGGCGGGTGAGGGCATCGCAGAACCGCTCCTCCACGATGCCAGCCAGCTTCTCCACGCAGTGCACCACCTGCCGCTGCACCCCTGCAGACACAGCAGGGCTGGGTCCCAGGCAGGGACCCAAGCACCCAGCACCCTGCACCCACAAGTGACAGGAGGCCCCACGGTGAGCCTGAGCCACCCAAACCAGGGGAAGGGAAAGGAAACCACCGGTGAAACTGGAAGTGGAGAGCGCACTTCTGCTGAGGGACCCATGGCCTCACAGAGCCCAATGGCACCAGTACTCCCAGTGCACCCAGGTGGGAAAAGCAGAGGAGGACACCTGGCCTTGATCTGACACTTGTGTGATGAGACCTACAGAGCTCAAGTGGGCTGGAGAATGACCGGAATGGATGGAGCAATGTTGCCCTTTTTTGGCAACTTCCTGCTACAGCTCATGGACAAACCACCCGCCTCCTGCTCTGCTGAACTCACAGGGTGACACTCTGCAGGGTGACCTCACTCTGGACACTAGCCTCACTGCCTGCCTTTGTCCTCCTTTGTGCAACACATACTTGACCCACGACTTGGGAGAGCTGTAAATATCAACTGCTACCATCAGCTGGGGTTGAGATGGCCCAGCTGAACTGCTGAGTTCTGCTCTGGCCAGCGAGGGGCTCAGCCCTCCTCCTGCCACCCGTCTGCACCCAGACGGGGTGAGCATCCTCACCCCGCTCTCTCCTGGATTCCCCTTCTGCCCTGGAAGCTGAACAACCAAACCTTGTGCAGACAAGCCCATGCCCTCAGCCCCCGTCCTCCTCCTCTCCCCACACTGCAGCGTTACAGGTGCCCGTGCAAAACCACCGCAAAGAGCTCTTGGTGCAAATGTGTTTAAAAGGCCCCGCCAGCTCCTGCCACATCCCAGCCCTCCTGCTCGGAGCAGGATCCACACCCACCTCCCAGGAACAAGCAGGAAACACCTCCTGGCACCCTGTGCTGCCCCAGAAGGGATGAGTGTCCTTGAATTCCCTTTTTTTTAGCAGCAGATCCTCTCGAGGAAGCGCTCGCTGGTCACAGCCTCCCCCCTTGCAGCATGCCCAGACCATCCCCCTCCAGTCCTATGATGTGGGGGGAGAAGAAGGGCTGTTCTTCACAATCAGCCACCCCAAAAGCTGCCCTGGGGGCTCCTGGACACCTGGCCAGCAGCGCAGTGAGACAGGAGGGGGAAAGCAAGTGTCCACAGGGCAGTGCAGGACCCTGGAGCTCTGCCCACGCTGGGAGCCCTCCAATGGGCTCTCCAAAAAACCCTGGAACCCACCCCCCCCGGAGAAGCCAAGCCAGGCTCTTCCAAACTCCCTAGATTTCTCTAAAGCTCTTTTGTCTCCATCACCCTGATGCTGAGAACACCTGGTGCAGGAACAGGCCCCCAAGCGAGGAGCAAAGCGCTGATAAAGCCGGGGGGTCCGGCGGGTGAGGGCGAGGGGGGCTCTGGAGGCCTCAGCTGAGGTCGCGCTTTTTTTTCCCCAGCCCAAGACTTCCTGAACCCAAAGAACTCCCATGAATTTCTCTGGAATCGCCACAGGGCGGGGATGCTCCTCCGCTCCTCGCGGGGGTGCGGGCTCACCGGTGCCACAGGTGGCGGTGCAGGAGGTCCAGGAGCCGAAGCGCCAGAGGAACTCAGCCTGCTCGACCTGGTTCTCGCTGTCGGCCGGGCGCTGGATGGTGTACTGGTACCGCACGCCGGGGTTGGTCTCCTGGAACAGCAGCTGTTGGAGGGACAGCGGGCGGTCAGGGGGGGAGCAGCCCCCTGCCACCCAGGGGATGCTCAGGAGGTAACACCCAGCCTGGCGCGGCCACAAGGACGTGGTTGTGGCACGTGGACCTGGTGCTCAGGGACATGGTCTAGTGGGGAGCTTGCCCTGTTAGGTCTAGGGCTGGACTGGATGATCTTGGAGGTCTCTTCCAGCCAGGGACATGGTGTGATTCTGTGATTGTCCCCTTGCACTGCCTGTTGGCAGGGGACAGCGATGGTTCCAGCTGTTGCTGAGGTGCAGCAGGGTCCAGGATGGCCAGATGTCCCCTTCCCTGCAGTCGGAGCCAGGGCAGGAGGTTTTGCATGTGCCGTTCCTGGCTCCAGTCCACCCCAGGGTCTGCAGACATGGGGCAGGAATGTCCCTCTCCACAGGACAGACCCACTGCTTGCTCCCACTGTCTGGAAGTGTGTTGAGCCCTATCTACCTCCCTTCATCTCCCTCCCTGACCTCTCAGCAAGGGATGCTACAGCTGGAGGGAGCTCTGGTGGCTCCCAGCCTTGTCTGCTGGACTGAAGGTGGGTGGCCTGGATGGATGAACACTGAGGTGAACATCAGCCACAGTAACCTGTCCTTTGGGATGGGTCAGAAGGAAGGGAAGGGATGGCAGCACGAGTCTGGCCCTGTAGAGAAGGAATCAAAGCCCTTGGCTTTGCATGTTCAAGAGAGTTTCCTTAATTGCTCCCCCCTTGAAGGGGCTTCCAGCTGCTCTCAGCATGCACGAAGCAGCTCCTGGGGTTGACACAAGTCCTGCCCAAAGCACCTCCTGCACCAGTGCCTGGCGAAGGCCAGGAGCTGAACCTTGTTTTTCTTAGCCTAAGCGCTCCCATTATTGCCAAAGCTTTGTTGCTCTTGGAGCTCCAGCGGGAGCGAGGGCGTCTTTCCAGAACCTCTTCACAAATATCCAAACATTTCTGTCAAAAGCTTTTAATTAGGTTAGGAATCCCAGGAAATGACCGGCGGGTGCCGAGCACGCCAGCGCTCCTGTTAACAGCAGCACTTGGCGGCAGAGGAGCCCAGGGTCCTGCTCACATTTCATCCTCAGCCTCTGCTGAAAGGAAGGCAAAAGGGAAGATCTTGGCTGGGCGGCGTGGCTGGGCTCCAGGGCAAGCCTCTGCCAAGGGAGGAGTGCACTGGGCCAAGCTGGGATGGCCTGGGGACGTACCTCTGTGGTGGCCACCACCTCTGCACCACACTTGGCTCCACAAGGAATTTCAGCCAGCTGCTGGCTGTGCCATCACCCAGGGGACAATTCCCAGCTTCTCCAGGGGAAAGCTTGGCCTCCCTGGCATGAGGATGTTGGCTCCCAACAGCTCTGCATTAACAGGCAGATCCCTCACTCCTGACCATCCTGGGGAAGGAATGGCAGAGACGGGCACAGCCTTTCACTGCCCCTGCCACTGGCAGCTATGGCTCCTGCAAAGCTCACTGAAATATAAAGCCACCCTGAAACTAATCCCAGGCAACTCTTTTCCCTGGAAACAAGGTGAAAATTAATAGAGTGGGATCGGTTTGCAAATGAAGGCAATTTCCAGAGCAGTGCAAAAAAGAGTAAAACTTGACATTTCTAGTTGTTTCAGAGGATTTCAAATGTTCCCTCAGGATTTTTACCCTCTGCCTCAAGGGCTTTGGTGAGGAAGCAGAGCCTGACCTACAGCACCCTGGGCAGCATCACCTGGATTTGGACCACAGAGCAGGACCCAGGGACTGAGCCCCTCACCCCGGCACTGCTGAGGGGGACATGGCACCGGTGGGAGGGTGGCAATACCATGGGGACTGGGGGGCCCATGGCATTGCCAAGTAGGGCCACTGGGCCACCCTTTGCTGCTGTGCATGGCACCACCACAGCTCCCAGCTCCCATCGGCTGCTCCAGCCCTGCCAAAAGCCCCACAGGCTCTTCCCCTGCTCTTGGTAAGATCTGGGGAAGGCCTCAGGAAAAGGGCTCATTCTCTTCATACTCTCCCTGCTTTGTAAATATTGAGGAATGCTGCAGAGGAGACAAGGCTCAGCTGGAAGTGGTGTGGGCTGGAAGCACACTTCTTGGACCAGCAGCATGTGGTCGGCCACTCCCGATGTTGAGAAACGTGTCCCCACCCCTTGGATGGCAGTGAAGTGCTGTGATGGCCCATGGCAGTGCAGCCCCACACGGGAAGGCAGGAGAGCTGGTGGCTCTGCCCCCCATCCTCCCCACCAGCACAGCCCAGAGCCTACCTGGATCCAGACCGGCTCCACGGTGGGCCCCGGGGAGGTGAGGTTCTCCCAGTTCCCTGTCCTTTTGTAGGTGAAGGTGGTCCCTGCCACCCTGTAGTCCCCATTCCACTGAATGGTCCAGCCTCCATTCAGGAAGTACTTCTCTGGGTCCTCGCTCCTCAGCGCGAGAAAATTCCCAGCTTCTGCGACTTCTTCGATCCGGATCTCCCGGGCTCCCACGGGGATAATCCCAATATCGACGTAACCTGGGAATGGAACCAAGCATCGCTCTCAGGGGAGAGGTGGCAGAGAGGATCTGTGCCCGCGGGTGGGTGCTGGTGTTCCTTGGGTGGGTGACAGTGACCCTCGGGTGCCAGCATCATGCCAATCCTTACAGCTTTGTGTGAGGCCCCAGCAGGCACCAAACCCCACCTTGCACTGAGCCCATTGCAGAGCAAGAGCTCAGGAGCTGACAAGGTGTTTAACCACACGTTCAACATGTCCTTGTCAACCCACAAAATTCCCCGTGAACCTCTCCACACCAGCTCCAGCATGCACAGGTTTGCTTTCAGGCCTCTAGACACCAAAAGCACAAGGGGATATTTTCCCTCCTGAGGAGCAAGAAGTGGAATGGCAACACCCCATCTCCCCACGCTGCCACTCAGGTCTTGTCCCATCGAAACTGAACAAGTTGGGATTAAAAGCCACACCATGAAGGAGGAGCAGCAGCCAGCCTGGCCCAGCGCGGGACGGGCAGCTGGTGACCTGGGGACGCAGCCGAGCGCCCTTACCCAGCCCCTCGCTGTCCTCGAAGGTCTTCCTGACGGTGTGGCAGGTGGAGCCGTCCCCGTGGCAGACACCACACCGGTCCTCCACCGCGTTGGAGTCGATCTCGTAGTCGCAGCCCACGTTCTGCAAGGCAGCCCCATCAGCCCCCGCGCCCCAGCCCCGCCAACGCGGGCCCAGCCAGGGAGAGAAGGACCAGCCTTGGTCCTAAACGCTGGGAAATAAGAACCGTGGGGCAAGCTGGAGTCTTTTTGAAACTTGGGCAGCAGTATGGGTTCCTCAATCTAACATGTCCGAGTGGTCCTGTTCATAGGCAGCAAGGAGCATGACCCATGTCTCGTCTTTACCTTTTCCAACCCAAGTCCATGGGCGGCAGAGCCTGTGGGCACATGTTACCCTCTGACCTGAGCTGAGCTGGGAAAACTCCTTGGTCCCTGGCACTGCTTGTCTGTTTCATAGAATCATTGAATTGTTTTGGTTGGAAAAGACCTTTAAGATCATCAAACCCAACCGTTACCCCAGCCCTGCCAGGGCCACCACTGCCCCATGTCCCTCAGCACCACATCTACAGGGCTTGGAAACCCCTCCAGGGATGGGGACTCCCCCCCTGCCCTGGGCAGCCTGGGCCAGGGCCTGACAGCCCTTTGGGAGAAGAAATTGTTCCTGACATCCAGGAACTATTTCCTTGAAATATCCTTGTATTCTGTTTCCTTGAAATATGTCCTTACCACGTATCTCAAGGAGCTCAGGAAAGCCTTCTGAGTGCTGAACCACAAAATGAGTAAGCTCAGCCCGCTGGTGCACGCAGGAGGGGACAATGGTCACCTCCTCAGGGATCTGCTGGCATTTCCCTGGGCACAGGGGTCCTTGGGCTCCCTCCCCACGGGCCCACCTTGCAGATGCCATTGATGCACATGTCACGACTGGCGTTCATCTCGTAGCAGGGCGTCCCGTCGATGACCGCGTCCCGCAGCTTCTCCGCAAAGTACTCGCGCTCCGGCCGGCAGTGCAGCTCGCAGGGGTTAACTGGGGAACCCAACAGGCAGAAACTAAACCTGAGCAGCTGGAGGCCACGTAGCCATCTCCGAAAATATTAACTAACCCTGCAAGCCCAGTCATAATTTAAAATACGGCGATAAACACGCTGCGAGGCAAATCCCACAGAGGCGGAGAGCACAGCCAGGCCTGTGCTCGGGATCGGCACCGGGGCTGCTGGCAGAACCCGCAGCGGGCTTTGCCCTCGACTCACTGTTGTTGGGCACTGGTGTCCACCTGTAGAGCTTCCCTTTGTAGAGCATGGGGTTGAACTGGCTGCACTGGACCTGGCGGAAGGAGGGCTTGTCGGGGGGACACGGCCTGACGTTGCAAATCCGGAACCGCTTCCGCTCCCCCAGGCAGTACCTGCCGCCGTACTTGGGCCTGTCCGTGGGAGGGAAAAGGGACTGAGAATCACAGAAGGGCCTGGGTTGGAAGGGACCTTAAAAATCATGCAGTCCAGTCTCCCTGCAAGGGACACCTCCCACCAGCCCAGGCTGCTCCAAGCCCCATCCAACCTGCCCTTCAGCACTTC
The DNA here is from genome assembly GCF_020740795.1 of Apus apus. Taxonomy (NCBI): domain Eukaryota; kingdom Metazoa; phylum Chordata; class Aves; order Apodiformes; family Apodidae; genus Apus; species Apus apus. Next base: position 21,020,416 of record NC_067291.1, on the reverse strand, counting down.
CAGGGATGGGGCAGCCACAGCTTCTCTGGGCAACCTGGGCCAGGGTTTCTGCACATTCATAATGAAAAAATTCTTATACCTAATCTGAATCTCTCCTCTTTCAGTTTGAAACTATCCCCTGTCCTATCAAAGACTTACTTCACACAAGAGGAAACTCCTTTTTTACTCATGGCTAATTTTGTGCCTGCTGCTAAGGTTTGATCCTGTGAGGTTGGGTCAAGGCTGAGTCTACCTGGAGTCACTGGGGAGCTCTCCCAGTTAAAACCCACACACATGGCTCTGCTGCACTGTTGTGTAAAGAAGCTGGCTATGAACCCACCATACCCCCCAGAAGGTTCCCCACTTCACAGAGCAAGCTTCTGAAATGTGTGGAAACCGTGGCCCATGTCCCTCTCCCCCAGGTTCCTCCTGGACCAGCTCCCTGCTGCCGTGGTGAAACATCTCCCTCCCCTCCCAGGTGCCGTGGCTGACAAGTGCCAGTGCTTCCACCAGCCCGACGAGCCAGGTGCTTGTTCTGTGGCTGCTCCAGAGAAGCTGCTCTCCATCCCACCTGAGATCTGCTTCCAACTGCTCCTCTACTGCCCAAATGAACGGCCAAGCTGCTGCTGGACTTTTTAAAGTAAGAAAGACTTTAAAAGCAAGAATAATTATTTCTCAGATGCCAACAAACAGGCTCTCAGAACACGGCCACCACCTCAGGATGCTTGCCTTGTCCCTTGGACATGGCACTCTCCACAGCCCACTTTTCCCCTGGATCAATTACATCTGGGCACACTTAGCTGAAGAGAATAAAGTTAATTCTTATTTTTGGGTTGTATTTACATACCCTGCCCTGAGGAAATGCCTGCGGGAGGAGGACTGCCCAGCACTCACACTTGTTCACTCCATCCAAAAGGCAAAGCTGAAGATTTACCTTTGGTGGCCAAAGCAAACAACTGCCTGGGGAAGTTCTGCTGCTTTTCCCGTGTTTGCTCTCCTGCCCGCCCGCAGCTGTGTTTAACACACTCCATAAACTACAACTGCACTTCTGCCACAGAACTCATGTCAAACACAAACCCAGCTCTTGACCTGGGACCCAGATTACACAGCTGGAGCAGCTCTGCTCTGGAGACAGGCTGGGAGAGTTGGGGTTGTTCAGCCTGGAGAAGAGAAGGCTCCAGGGAGACCTTAGAGCTCCTTCCAGTGCCTGAAGGGGCTCCAGGAAAGCTGGGGAGGGACTTGGGACAAGGGCAGGGAGGGATGGGATGAAGTGAAACAGTTTCAAGCTGGAAGAGGGGAGATTGAAATGAGATCTGAGGGAGAAATTCTGTGCTCTGAGGGTGGGGAGAGCCTGGCCCAGGTTGCCCAGGGAAGCTGTGGCTGCCCCATCCCTGGCAGTGTTGAAGGGCAGGTTGGATGGGGCTTGGAGCAGCCTGGGCTGCTGGGAGGTGTCCCTGCCCATGGTAGGGGTTCAGACTGGATGGTCATTAAGGTCTCTTCTCACCCAGACCAGTCTGGGATTCTATAAACTTGGCCCCTTCAGAGGCTCCCACTGCCCACCCAGCTGGATCCCCCCATGAAATGGATCCTGAGGGTTCCAAAGCCCATTACTGGGATGGAGAACTGCCTGACGGCCCGGTCCTGCTGCGTGGCACGGACAGGGGCAGGGCCCCACTGCCCAGGTGATGGCCCCCAGCTTTTTTGAGGCAATAAAGCCTTGGGTTCCTCTCCCCAGGGGGTCCAGGCAGGCCGTGGGGGGCAAGGACTGGCTTACGTGGGGCTGCTGCAGTGCCGCTCAGCGCTCTGCACGCCCGCCCCGCAGGTCCGCGAGCAGCCAGCCCAGGAGCTCCAGGAGGCCCAGCCGCCGTCGATGGCCTGCGGCCGGTAGCCCACGGGCACGCACTCGCCGTTGAAGCACCACTGCAGAGGGACAGGCCAGGAGGGGAGAAAACAAGGTTTCAAGATGCAGTAACTGGTGTCGAGTCAGAGCGCCCGACCGCGGGGAGCACGGAGGCACTCGCGTCGCTCCCCCTGCTCCCCGAAAATCCACGCCGTGCTGGCAGGGAGGTGCCTGGGTCTGCACCTCCAAGCGTGGGACAGGCTGAGATGGTGGGCTGCTTGAGGATTTGCAGGAGGCAACAGACCCAAACCTTCACTGGGACCCCCTCAGTAAGGGGACCCGTAGCCCAACCTCAGCCCAGGGGGAAGAGCCAGCAGGACAAAGGCACAGCAGGGGTTTTTGCAGGGAGCAGCAAAGCCCGGGGTCATCCCTGGTGCTCTGGGGCCAGGGGAGGGGACACTAAGCCTAGAGAAGGCAGACTTCTACAGACATTTGTAGAATGGTAGATTTATGCTACCCTGAGCAGGAAAACCCTGTTCTGGTACATCACCCATGCAAGGGTGACTGGGGCTGGCCCCAGAGGGCCGGTCCTTCTGCCCCACACACCCTGCGTGGTGCTCCCTGGGCCCCCCAAGCCCCCGTCCCTGCAGCCCAGGGGGGCACTGCTCCCCATCACCTTGTTCTCCCCGCACGCCGTGCCGTCCACCGCAGCGTCCAGCTTGGAGTGGCACGTGTTCCCCACCGTGCACCACAGCGTGCTGCAGACGCTCTGCGGAAAGGAGAGTTGGGGTGTTCAGCCTGGAGAAGAGAAGGCTCCCAGGAGAACTTAGAGCACCTCCCAGTACTTAAAGGGGGCCTACAGGAAAGCTGGGGAGGGGCTTTTCATCAGAGAAGATAGGGATAGAACAAGGGGTGATGGTTTTAAACTGCGAGAGGGGGGATTTAGGTTAGATATTAGGAAGAAATTCTCCACTCTAAGGGTGGTGAGGAACTGGAATGGGTTGCCCAGGGAGGTTGTTGATGCCCCATTCCTGGAGGTTTTTAAGGACAGGTTGGATGAGGTTTTGTGCAACCTGGTCTAGCAGTTCCCTGCTCATGGCAGGTGGTTGGAACTGATCTTTAAGGTCCCTTCCAACCTTAATGATTCTATGATTCTAAAACACGGTTCCACAGGGCACAGTTACTGCACCGACCAACCCATGGGCACAAGTCCAACTTGGAGGGAGAGGATCACCCCAGGCAAAGCCCCCTGACCCCTGAGAGCCCCTCGGGGCTGCATGAGCCCACATGAGGTCAGGGAGGACCCCGACTTACATCCATGTCATCGCAGAAGGTGGAGTAGGGGCCGTACTGCAGCCGACACTGGTGGCTCACGTCGTAAAGGACGCCCGGGGGCACCAAGGGATAGTCCAGCACCTCCCGGGCTGGGGGGTCATCCAGGCACAGCCCCCAGCCCCGGCTGAAAGAGAGAGGGCAGAGTGGTGTCAGCCCAGCCCGGCACAGCCACACAACCCTCCCGCAGCTGCTGGCTGAGGAACTGAACGGCTCATTAGTGTTCCACCATGATGAGGAGCAATTAGCATTTCTAGCTGGTACAGCCCTGGGTCTCCAACCAACCCTGCAGCCACTCCAGCATGTGGATGAGCATATGTGGGTACCCTGCTTTTCAGGGGGTATCTGCTACCAGAGCAATTACCCTCACAGCCCCCACCATGGCAGGTTATGGGGCAGGCCAAGGGGAAAAGGCTTCTCCATGGGGCTGCCGGGCCAGTGCCCTGCACACTCCCCCTTTCCTCCCTGAGACGTCCCTGTTCCCCTGATGGAAATCCAGAAACACCATTTTCCCTAGGAATAATGCCCAGGATTTCCATGGTGTGAGCAGGTCCTCAGCTCAGCCCTCAGCCTGGACTACAACACTTCACAAGCTCAGAAGAAATTGTCACTGGTTCAGCTTTCAGTGTTGATTTAAACAAACTCGTTCCCAGCAAGGCAAAAATCTCTGGCGGGGGTTTCTCAGCAGATTAGATTACTTCGGGTTGTTGTGATTTGGAACAGGGCTAAATTCACTTGAAACAAGATTCCTTCTTAGCCCAAAGCAGCAACATGGAAACAAGGGCCAGGAGCAGGGAACTGCTCCTGCTCTGGGGTGCTGGCAGTGCCACGGCACGATGCCCTGCAGCACCAGCACTCCTTCCTCCCTGTCCCATCCCACCCCATGGGTGGGTCTGTGCCAGACACATGCAAACAGCTCGTTGGGCTGGAGACAGCCCTTTAAAATACCTTATCTATGTATTTTTATAAGCAGTTTTCCTATTGGAAAGTCAGCAAACACGTTGCATTCCGTAACCCAGGGGCTTGAAAGTCTCTGTCCCCAAGTCCTGGGGCAGTTGGATGCAGAACCATGGCACAGCCTGTTTCAGGCACACAGAGATCACTGCACTGCACCTCCAGAGGGATTTGCTTTACCTCCTGCTGGAAAACATTTTCAAAGAGTCATTTAATTTAAAAATTTGAAAGAATTACATCTTTTCTGGTGGAATTCCAGGTTTAAGCATTGGGCTCCTGCACGAGCTACATGCACAATCCTGGTGCCCCTCTGGGATGAATTCACCAATTCAGGAACCAGCACACAGGGCTCCACATGTCACCCCAAAACTGTCCCCAGCCCCCCTTGCCCTGGGATCTGCTCAGTGCATTTTCTGTCTTGCCCCAGCTTATGGGACAGGTCTCTGTCCCACTACAGGGGATGATTGTAGGTTTGCTGTCAGCTTTCCAGGGCTATGTTCAAAATCTATTTCTTCATTAAGAATTTTACGATCATCCTACTTGTCTCTTGAATCGGTCAAAACATGTTACTGAGCCAGCAAAAATTGGCATGAGTTTCCCTCTGGCTTTGCAGGGATATGCAATAAACCACAATCTGCAGTAAAAATGCACAAGGGTCTGTGCTGCGCCTGCCTGTTTCAGGCCCTTTGCTAATGAGCTGGATGATGGAGTAGATGGTACGATGATTAAATCCCCATCTGTGAGCAGGCTGGGAGGATCTGCAGATTCACTTGAGAGCAGGATTAAAATTCCAAAAGCTCTTGGAGGACTGGAGGAAGGGTCCAAAAAGCCAGGATGGAATTCAATAAAAACAAAGGCAAGGATTGGAGCTTGGGAAGGATCAGCTGCACAAAAAGGGGCTCTGGCAGAACGGGCAGAGGAGAGATGAAGCAGGCAGGGCTGGGGGTCCCCAGGTTTTGGGAAGGTGGGATCAGCTGGAAGGAGCCCATGGAAGGAGGATGATGGAAGACCTCCAGCACTGTGCAAAGAGGCTGAAAAACTGGTGGTCTGATCTACAGAAAAGACTGAAGAGAGACAAGACAACCAGTGGAGATGGAGGGAGGCTGCTCCACACCATCACAGGCTCATGGTGCAGGCAGGGCATCCACAGGACACCAGATCCCAGTTCACAAGGACATTCTCCCAGCAGGGCTGGGAGAGAGCTCACATCACAGGGAGGGGTGGGGAGCAAAGAGCATCTTCTGACTCGTCTGAGGGACAGAGTGGAAAATCAGGGAATGCCAAAGAGGGCTGGTCCACGTTCCTCTGCCACAGGAGCATCACCACGCGCCCTGTGCTGGCCCTTCTCCTAAGCACAAATGAGGGATGCTCATTCCTTGGAGACACCACCAGCAGGGAGGGGACCTCTTCCATCACCCCTGGGTGTTCGAGCAGACCCTGACTCCCAGCCTTGCCGAGATGTTGTCCCAGGCCAGGCTGCACCCAGGACCTGACCCACAGCACTGGGCCCTGCTGCTGTCAATGACAGGAATCATTTTCAGATGCCTCAACACTGGGCAGTGTTTGCAAATTAGAAACCTTTGCAAAACAATCATCTACCTCGGTGCTTTTTTTTGTTGTTGTTGTTTTTTTTTCCCCCACCGCAAGGTCTGTTCCAGGCATATCCAGCAACCCCAGGTCAGCAGGGTCTCATTTTCTGGCTCACTCCTTCCTGTTCTCCTGCCAGCACCGTATTACAGCTCACTCATGTCTGTGCTGGCAACCGGTCTCTCCCTCGCTGGGGGGACGTCACGGCCAGGGAGGACGCCTGCTGGGCTCTGCTCTGCTCTTAAGGAAGAGCTGCCCCTTCTTGGGGGGAGCAAAGAGACCAAAACCACTCTGGAGAAGCCTCCAGCTGCTCTGTTTCTTTCCCATCACAGCTCATAGAAGCCCAAGGTCATCGCAAGCAGGAAATTCTCAATCAAAAAGCGAAGGTTAAAGCAGAGGGCCAAGAACGCTGCGCAGACCACAAAGTGCCTTTCCTCAGAAAGCAGAAATCAACACCAATTCCCCTGCACAGGGGCTGGGCCCCGTGTCCCAGGCTGGGATGCAGAGCTGGGATCCCAGCCCCAGCAGCCTCCCCACCACAGGATGGCCAGACCTGGCCCAGCTCTCCCTGTCACCCCGTCTCGCTGATGCTCTCACTGGTACCAAACCTCCCCATAGCAAGGAAGGAAAACGTTTCTCCAGCACAAGCCTCTGGCTGACAAATGTGAATCTCTGGGCCGTGTTCCTAGGAACTTAATAATAACAGGCTGGATAATGAGCCATGGGGCGCTAAAAATAAACAAACGCAGGGAAGAATTTGGCTCGGTCTCATTTCCTCACGTGATGCCTCCTGCCCACAGGCAAACATCAGCTGCCCCGAGCAGAGCAACGAAGAAAACTGCACAGAGCCTCAAAGAAAACTGCACAGAGCCTCAAGGAAAGCTACTCTGGCTTTATTTGCTGAAGCCACAAGCTCAGTGCCACCACCCAAACTCTTGTGCTGCTTTTGTGTTCAATCCCCTGATGATCTGCTCCATAACCTTCCCCAGCACCGAGGTCATGCTGGCAGGCCTGTAAGTCCCTGGATCCTTCTGGCCCTTCCTGCAGGTTGGTGTGACGTTTGCTAACCTCCAGTCAACCGAGACCTCCCCAGTTAGCCAGGACTGCTGGTAAATGATGGAAAGTGGCTTGGTGAGGACTTCCACCAGCTCCCTCAGCACCCTTGGGCGGATCCCATCCAGCCCAAATCATCTGGGTCTATTCCTTGCTGTGGACCCAAGCCCTGAGCCACCCCAGCACCCGCCAGTGAGGAAGAAGAGGAAGGAAGGACTTACTCGAGGAATCGTGTGATGTACTCCCGGCTGCAGCGGGACCAGGTGAGTGGGGACGTGTCATACAGGAGCTGTGGAGACATGATGAAAGGTCTTTTCCCAACTGGCTCACAGTCATTGCTGCTTCCATCATGCTGAATCCCAAAACTGTGTAAGAGCACAGTCCCACAAAGGAGAGGTGAGCCGCACGCCGCCACAACCGCGCAGCCGCTCTGCAGCTCAACGCCGCGCCGGGCACCACCATCCCAGCTCCACCACCATCCCAGCTTCACCATCCCAGCTCCACCATCCCAGCTCCACCACCACCATCCCGGCTCCACATGCATTCATGGGGGGGGTCTGGCCATGGGGACACTCAGTGGCATTAGGGGCACTGCCCCTAACTTTGTCCTGTGCTTTTATTTTGGGTTTCTGGCTGAAAACTCAGCCGAGAAAAACACAGTGAGAGTTCTGAACAAGATCAAGTTAATCAAACTTACTGGGTATGTGTTTTTACTGTACAAGGACACCTGCTATCAACTAGGATGCTCAAGGGATCTTGTCAAAATTTAACTGGACTTAGGGCAAGCAAAATTCTGCTGCTGATTCTATACATGGAAGTTATGTTAAAACTTCTTAACGGACAACCCTCTTCTCCAAAACCTTCAGCATCAGCAACACAGGATAACACACACACCATTTGTCCAGGTTGCCTTGGATGGGATTTCCATTAAACCTGGGGCAACCTCTGAAATAAAATTCCCAGGGTAAGTTCTCGTGGGTGCAGAGGAAGGTCTGCACCAGCGAGGAGCTGCTTGGCAATCTCCTCCCCACTCCCACCCCGTGCATTCTCAAGCCCTGACTGAGCAGCGCAGAGGAGAGAGGTCAGAGGAGAGGAGGAAGGTAGTTGTACCTGTGTCCCAGCTCGTGGGCCACGGTGAAGGCCAAGGGCAGTCCTGTGTCTTCATTGATGTTGCAGCTCCTGTGGGGCTGGCACATCCCCGCCACGTGGGACAGCCCCAGGGTCTCGCAGGGCCTGTTCATGGCTGCGCAGATGTCCTTCCTTGGGAGGCAGAGACAAGGGACACACAGACACAGAGCAAAGAGGGGGTGTGAAAGCAGCAGGGCCCAACGGGGGGCACAGGAAGGAGCACGGGATGCATCCCAGAGGAAGACACAGAGACACTGGCCAAACAGAAGCGAGAATGGAGACATCCAACTTCGTTCCGCAACGGAAAGATTTATGACCTTTCCTTCCCCCTTTACTCTCCCGGTATCCCCGGATTATTATTAAGCCTGATTAATGGGAGCTGCCAGCCAGCCTGGCTACGTTTATTCCATTGTATAAATAAAGCTGATGCTGGGAATAATTAAGCAATTACTACGTTGCTTGGGGAAGTACATCCCAGGGGTGCTGTGGTCCAGGGCAGAGGAGCTCCAGCCGCCCAGGAAGAACAACTTCATTGAAGTACATGGCCTTAAGTGCCTTATTCCTGCTACAAAGCAAACTTCCTTAAGAAGATAAAACTGTTGTGGGCTGTGAATCATCACACAAACCACCACGATGCTGCCAACAGCCAAGCTGCTGCAGCCTGAAACCATCAAACTGTGTTTTTACTGCAAGGTATATAAACTTGGCCAGAGGCATGAATTCCTGTGAGCTTCATGGGAGGTCAGGGGCCTTCTAGAGGCTCCTCTGCCAATCCCAGCATTAGTCTCCAAGGGAAAAAGGAGAGTTAATCCCTGTGTGCATCTCCTGGGAGGATCCCGCCATTCTGGGGCTTGGCAAGAGGGCCATGGTGAAAACCTGGTTGGGAAACCTCAACTGCTTGTCAGCTGGGAGCTGTCTCCAAGTTCAAACCTGAGGTTTGAGACCAGTTGCAGCCCTCAAGACCAGGTTATCTTCAGATTTCATGTTACATATCTTACGTGTACATGCTCAGGCAGGGCTCAGGCACTGAGAGTGAGATTCAACAGCTCCCACTGAGATGTGCCTCTGGATGCCCCCAGAGGAGTTTCTAGCTGCCAGCCCAGCATCTCCAGCATAAACCAGCAGATGGGCACCATACCTTGTGAGCAGGACTGCGACGTCGTGGTGCAGGGGATGGGAATCTCCTTTGACATTGATGCTCTTCTGCCACTTACAAAAGCTTTTCAGGGTGTTGTCTGCATGGTGGGAGATTTTCAGATCCTCCTGCCAACATAATAACAAGCCTGCTGACATACTGCTGTGGGACTGGCTTGGCTTTTAGGATGCAGTGGGGAGGGATCAGAGTGAAATGGGGAGTAACTTCCACCCAGATGGAATGGCTCCATATACATAGTTGTGGGCTGGGTGGGAATACAGCCCTTTGCTGCTTTCTTTTCATCTGTGATTCAACCAAAACATTAAATCATCTGGTACTGGGAGTTAGGAAACACTGGGGGAAAGTGTCCCGTCCTGGCTGCTGGTGCAGCTGTGGCTGGGGACCCGACTGGGAGGTGCCAGGCTCCCCAGAGCCAGCACTGTGTCCAGAACACAGAGTGAGGTCACCCTGCTCCCTTTTACCTCTTCGTCCTCCAGCAGGATGAGGCGCACGATGGCGATGTTGATGGGGTTCCCGATGCTGGCGTGGTGGAACAGCCCGGCCACCTGCAACAGGGCAAAGACTGAGAGCCTGAAGGACCCTGCCCTGGGACACTGCTGCTGGGGAGCACCTCTGCAGGGCCAGCTCCAGGGGAAGCTACCGAAGGTTGTTGACAACATCTCAGGGGATTCCCCAGAAGGAAAGACAAGCCCAGATGCAGCCCTGGGGTGTGATGATACCCATTTACAATAGATCCAACCTGCTAGGGCAGCAAAGCTCAACCAGAAACACCCAGGGGAACACCTCTGCTTGCACTCCCAACAGACGTGTTTAACATCTCAAAGGAAGCCTGTGCTCTCTGGGTGCCTTCACCAAGCCCCAGAAACCCAGGGGTGTTATCCTTAGGTCCTCTGCCCAATTCCACCCTCTTTTGTGGCCATCAACCAAAGCCCTCTTTGGAAATGCAAATATGTGCTACAAGAGTGAACAGCCTAAGCCAACTCACACTGATTTATCTGCTTGTTTTGTGGCACCAGCAACCCCATCCCAATTCCCAGGGGAGACCACCACCATCTGGTGCTCCTTCCCATCATTGTCCTAAAGGGCACCTTCCCTGGAAAGCCAGTCCTGCCTCTCCTGCAAGCCAGGCTAGTGCTGGCACTGGCTCCCATGGCAGCTCCTCCCTTGGCGGGCACAGCCAGCCCCGGGCTCCAGGGAGCCTGAGCCAAAGCTCCCAGGTCTCTGCAGGTCTCTCCTCCTGCGTGGAGGTTTCCTTATCACGCAGAGGGTGGTGGGTGGCCCAAGTGCAGGCTTCGGGGTGGTTTCAGTTTCAACTGTGCCCCAAGTTGCCTGCCTGGGGAACGCAGCACCCACCACCTCCCTTCCTTGGAACAGGGGTGCAGGAGGAGCAGCCCTGCTCTTGGGGCATCTCCCTGGGAGGCCACGTTATCCACCCCCATGGTGAAAAGGAGAAGGGAACAGTCCATGGGGAAGGTGGAACCACTACAGGCTGAGCTGCTGCTGCCTGTACAGAGATTTTCGCCACGGGCTTGTTGACACAAACCCTTGTAGACACATCCTGTGGTGGATGGAGCACGGAGCAATGCAGAAAAGCCAACGAGCTGGTGGGAACAGCCTGTCTCATGAAAGGTTTGCTGAGGTCCCACCAGGAGTGAGTCCTGGCAGCCAGTGGCTGTGCAGTTGAGGGGACCAGGACTCACCATGTTCATCACAGTCAGCACGTACTTCTCGATGTTCTGGCTCCCATGGTACTCTATCATCTTGGTGTCTGCCACCACCAGTGTCTCCACCCACTTCTCCTTGCTGATGGAGCGCTGCTTTCTTCTTCTCTTCCAGTGCTGCTTCTGCTCCCACCTTTCCCTCTGCTTCTCAGACCTCTCCAGGCTTTCCTGAGATTCTGAGGGAGTAATGGGGGGAAAAGAGACTTTTGTGGTTTTTTTCTTTTGTAAAATGTCTGCAACTTTGGTAAAATGTCATCAAGGCCTTTTTTTTTTTTTTAAACTTCAAATAAAGAACCTTTTAGTGTTGAGAAGGAGGCTCCACACAGACCCATAACCTACATGCATTTTGCTGTGCTGTGTGTTCCAAAAAATCACTGGGGGTGAAGACTCTGACCTCAGCCTCTTGCTCAGCAGCATGATAGAAAAAAAAAAATCATAAAATAAAGCGTTTGAAGGAACTTCTTTGACTGGAACAGGTTTGGAAGATTCCACAAGAAACACAGAGCCTCCCAGGGCTGAGCACTCAGGGGTTGCATTGACACACAAATTTATAGGCAACCCTGCAGAGATGCCTGAGCATGCACCACCCAGAAACAGCCCCAGCAGCTCAACACTTGGGGTTATCATCACAGATCTGTGCTTGGCAGGGAGAGAGAGCTCCCCAGCACCAGGAACTCTGTGCCTACAAAGCTGGACCCACGTCTTGAGCCAAATCCCAAAGATCATCAATGTCCTGGGCAAGACCCAGACATTGCAGGACCACACATTTCCTTGGCCATGTGGAGAGTGGACTCTGCTCCTTCCCGGGGGAGAAACAACAGGAACATTCATGGGGCTGAGGAGGGCCAGGAGGTGGAGGAGAGCTCAGATGCTCCTCAGGCACACCAGCAACTGGGAATTCTCATGTGGAGACTTTTCCTGTGACGCTGCTCCAAGATCAAGGTCAGGGTCAGCCCCACAGTGGGTAAAGGCTTTACAAACCCCATCCCACGCAGTGGGAATTGCTTTTGGGACCAGTTTCTGAGGGCTCAGCCCTACTCCATTAACAATGGAACTTTACATGTTATGGACTACACTGTTTGCTAGCTGTGAAAGAGGGTTTTATCCCCCAGCCCGAAAAATCCCAAGTATCTGGATAACGTGATGAATTGCTAATACCACTGTGACAGTTTAATCACAACAGCTTCCTTGGAGCTCTCTCCCATTGTGTCCTTTGCTGCTCAGCTTCCAGCCGGGATGCTGCAGAGGGGATGGGTGCAGAGGGCTCCTGGGATCCCAGGAAGGGCTCGTGTGGCATTTTCCCTTTGGATCCCTCTCAAAGACTTGCCCAGCTGTACACACAGGCTGCTGTGTGTATTGACAGAAGCTAACTAACACCTAACAGCCTAACACCATCTGCCTGGGTGGTGTTTGGCAACGAAAACGGGCAATAAATCAGTACAAAATGAAAGGCTGCAGTAATTAAAAGCCCAAAGACTTTTGGTTGCCTCTCAGGGCACACACATCACACCCTTTGTCAGCCCAGGCTGCAGCAGGGATCCAGAGGCATCACACACAGGCCCTATTACACCCAGCTAAATTAATTTACAATGAACAGACTTCAGAGTCTAGAAGGAGCCCTTACGATTATGACCATAGATTAAATAATTAATTTAGATTAACAGAAGAATGCCTGAAGATAACCTGATTGTAGAAAAAGTAACCTGGCTCCTAAAGCAGGGAGCTCTAGGAAACATGCAAACCAAAATGCACTGCCTGGAAGACACAGCAGACAAGGAGAAAAGTGCCCATGAGCTGCTGGGGATGCGTTGAATTCCTCATTACTTGGAATCTTGGGTTTGGGAGTTTATCCAACCCATCTACTCCAGGCAGAGCAGAAGGAACCAGCATGCACACTGTGCCCTGCAGCAGAGAGACTCCCAAAGTCCAGTGCCCTGGCAGGTCAGAAACTGATGTTTGCAAGGAAGTGAAAATAGACAGTCTCCAAATCAAGGGATGCTTGCAACAGGGCCAGGAGGAAAAGATGAGGGGGAGAGGCCTGAGGTTCAGCACACACCGAGTCATGTGAGAAACATAAGCAAATACAGAAAAATTGGCAGGAGAAAAAAACAACTACCCTGTGCTCTGCGGTGTCTCCTGTGACTTGGGGGCTGCACTATTAGTGCCACAAACCCACAGCCAGGTGCTCAGCGAGCCAGCTCTCCTGACGTGCAAGTTGAACAAGCCTTCCCATATCATAAACCCCTAAGGGAATGGTTGCATGGGCACCCTTCTGCCCTGTGTTTCAAACTTACTGCAAAAGGACTCACTTCACTTACTTAAAGATACCAACCCCAGGATGAGCTGCTGGCTCATCCCAAAACACAGGAGAAAGGGGACCATACCTTGCACACCACAGGTCTCCAGTGGAGCAGGTGGCCTCGTGCCCTGCTCTGCCCCGTGCTCGGGTGCCTGTCGCTTGTATATCCTGTGGGGCTGGGCTGCTCCCTCCTCCCAGGAGCTGGGGGACACTGGCTCGATGAAATAGTCCTCGTCCATCAGCTGGAACACGCCTTTCTGGCAGGGAGAGACAAAGCTGTCACTGTGCAGCCACCTGCATCTAGCACAGACTCACACTGAAGGGCCCGGGAACAGGAGAGGGTTTGCAATACTCTCTGGGACTAAAGAAGTGTTCTCTAAAAGAACTGGTTTTATAGGTATTTTGAGCTCTAAACTCCCAGACAGAGGAGAACATGCCAGCATGATCACTAAGGAAAAAGAGACGCCATCACAAAGTGCAGATGGGGTTGAAGCCAATGGGTGTCTGACAGCAAAGAGCTTCTGTCCTGCTGAAGCACCATCGTTGTGAAGCACCAGCTTCCAGACTTCCCGTGGTCAGACCAGGAAACCTCCACGGAAGGGCAACCTGCAGCAACACTTGATCACAGCAGGAACTCCAACCAAGGGAAGTCAGCCCCAGGCCCAGGGGCACGGCCCCTCCACGAAACAACAGGAGGATATGTTGTTGCTATCGCCCCTTCAGCAGGAAACGACACCCTGAAACCTTCTTTGGCTAATTAGACCATTCACAGAAAAATGAATCAAAAGCTCGTGGGTTCCTCTCAGGTCCATCAGCCTATTTTTTATCCAAACAATGGGCCTGGCTATTTTCTGCAGCCTTTGAGAACAGGGGTCTGAGCATCACGGGAGCTACCCAATTGTACAGTAACACAGCTCTGCAGACCCCCAAGAGGTTTTCAACCCCTGTGGGGACCTCGGACCTGGGTGAGCCGGACACCAACTGATGAGACATGGACATTGATGCTGAAGTCATGAATTGGCTTTTCCAAGCACAAACACAAGAGTCTTATTTGTGAAAGCGACTTTGGTTTTCAGCAAAATTTACACTCTCACAGGTTGCTGCCGCCTTTGAAAATACCTGCAGTGGGATAAGGCTGGGGAGGGGTTCCCAAAATGTAACATTTCACTGTACATGAGTTGTGGTACAGTCACTGCATGTGCTGCAGAGTTAGTTATTGTCATCAACACCTCTGGGTTTTGAGCACCTTGTTCTCAGATGTTTCTCATAACCCTGTGTTTATGTATTAGAAGGCAGAGGCGACATGAAAATTGCTCTCTTTGGGAATTTGGACATAAACAAGTAAACACAGTCCCGGAGAGTTCCCAAACCACTGGAATCCATGGGAAATTTACGGTCAGCTCATCCATGGCTGCATCAAACCTACGGGATGAGACCCTGACTCTGCTGCCGCCGGGAGGAGTTTTCCTCTTGCTTTCAGCAGAAAACCAGGATCTCACACAGCTCCTGCCACCTCCTGAAGGTCTGAAGGCTGAAGGTCTCCATACTCACCAGGCCATCACAGGTGCTGAGCGCAGCCAGGCCCCCCGGCAGCGCCCGGCTCCGGACCTCCCCCAGCATGTGGCAGGAATTGTGGGTGAGGGGCTGGATCTTGGCACTGGAGATGCCCCCGAACCGCCTCTCGCTGACGAACCCGGGCGCCAGGAGGTTGGTGTTGAGGCTCAGGTTGAATTTCAGGGGTTCTCCTTTGTAGCGCAGCTCATAGAAGGCGAGAGACTTGCTCCTGGGGGAAGGCGACCTGCGGTGAAGGGCCCGGTGGGACAAGTCGTAGGACAGGAAGGATCCCCTCTCGTCCACCTTGATGGGATGAACGATGTCGCTGCTGGAGTGCAGGGGAGCAGGCTCTGGGAAGAGAGGGTTCAGTGCAACGTTGGCTTTAGGGTTCATCACCTTCCCTCTCCCACACCTTCAGCTGGATGCTGAGCAGCCCGGCGGGGTCAGGTACCCAAATACCAGTTGGATTTGGTAACCGGTGCCCACTGCCCTGGAAGGGAGCAGGGAAAGGCAGGAACCCACGGCTGGCCCCACACTGCCCCTCCTGCCCACGGGGGTCGGGATTTTCCCTGGGAGAGGATCAGGGGCAGGGTTAGGCTGGGGAGGGACAGAGGTGGGTAAGGGGGGGCCGTGCAGCTCCAGGGCCCGGCTCCAGCTTGGACCGGTCCCGGTTTCCACACACACGTTCCCGCTGCTTAATTACAGATGCCAGGAAAAGCAAAGCAAAACAAAACAAAACAAAAATCCCCATCCCAAATCCCAGTTTCAAAACGGTGTTTGGGAGCCGTCTCAGGGGGGCAAAGCACCCCCCGGGCTCCGAGCGCTCCGGACCTTTCCCAGCCGGGGGGAGGTCGGAGGAGCCGGAGTGAGCCAGGAAGGAATCGGGGGGGACCGGGGAGCGCCGCGGGGTAACCGGGGAACAACTGAGAGCCCGGCCCTGCCCGGCCCGCTGCAGCTGCGGAGCCAGCCCGGCGCGGGGCTGCAGCGGCGGGGAAATCCCCGCCTGCGTCCCCGCACCCCGCGGACATCCCCGCACCCCGAGAACATCTCCGCATCCCGAGGACATCGCTGCGGACATCCGCGCACGCCGCGGACATCCCCGCACCCCGAGGACATCATCCCTCGCACTCCAAGGACATCGCTGCGGACATCCCCGCACTCCGCGGACATCCCCACCTCCATCCCCCCCACGCCGCGGACATCCCCGCATCCCGAGGACATCATCCCCCGCACCCCGCGGACATCCCCGCACCCCGAGGACATCATCCCCCGCACTCCAAGGACATCGCTGCGGACATCCCCGCACGCCGCGGACATCCCCACCTCCATCCCCCGCACTCCGCGGACATCCCCGCATCCATCCCCGCACTCCAAGGACATCCCCGCATCCATCCCCGCACCCCGCGGACATCCCCGCACCCCGCGGACATCCCCGCATCCACTCCCGCACTCCGCGGACATCCCCGCCCGCACCCCCGCACCCCGCGCGCCCTCCCCGCGCCTCCCGCACCCCTCCGCGCTCCCCTCCGCGGACCTGTCGGCGCGGTCCCTCCGCCCGCCTGCGATCCCGCGGCCAGCGCCAGCGCGGCGGCGAGGCGCAGCAGGCCGGCCGGGGCCGGGGCCGGGGCCGGGGCCGGCATGGTGCGGGCAGCGGGCGGCTGAGCGCGGGCCGTGCCGGCGGGGCGGGCGGGGCTCCGCGGCCGCGGAGGGCGAGGCAGGGCCGGGCCGGGCAGCGCGCGTTGCCCGCCCCGCCGCGGCCCGAGGCCGCCCCCTGGCGGACGCTGTCAGCAACTGCTGCGCTGCCCTCCGGCCCCGCCGCGGGGCTGCGCGGATTTCGGGGGAAAAAAACGGGAAATGGAGCTTCGCTGAGGCGGGCACGGGAAGCGGGGCTGAGGGTTCCCCGTGCTGCGTCTTTTTAAATGTCCTTCTCAGGGTGGAATGAGCGGGAAGTACGAATCTCGCCTCCCAGGCGGGCGGAGGCAGCGGGATAGATGGGGACAGACCAGCAGGCTGGTAGGAAAGGAGAAGCCCGCAGCACGGCGGGCAAGGGGCCGCTCACGGGCCTGGCAATTCTCCCGCTTTCCTAGACGGCCGCGCCTGCTGCAGCTCCGCGTCCGCCGGCCCCGGGGGAGGGTTAATGCTGATGAAGTGATGCGGTGAAACACGCAAAGGCGGCGCGGGCGCCCCCGGGCGGCCTGGGCGAGCAGCGCGCGGGACGCGGGGCCGTGCCGAGTACAGCGGAGCCAAACTGCTTTGCAAGGAGCCCGGCTAGCTCAGTCGGTAGAGCATGGGACTCTTAATCCCAGGGTCGTGGGTTCGAGCCCCACGTTGGGCGATCCAACTTTTGCGCCTCCGCGTATTTTCTGTCTTGCTTCGTCTCACCTTTTTTTTTAAAAATTTATTTTTTTTTAAATTTATTTTTTTATTTCCCCTCCCAGCCGCACTCCTCACGGCGCTTGCAACCGGCAATCGACAACCAAACCGAGCCGCTGGGGGAGCGGGGAGGTTGCTCAGCCTGCAGAAAAGGAGGCGAGAGGAGATCCTTGTTGGAGCCAGGGGGGATCGGTCTCTTGTCCCAGGGAACAAGTGACAGGACCAGAGGAAACGGCCCCAGGTTGCCCGGGGGAGGTTGAGATTGGATATCAGGAACAACTTCTTCCCGGGAAGGGTCGCCAGGCTCCAGGGGGGGGAGTCCCCATCACGGAGGGGTTCCCAAGCCCTGGAGATGGTGCTGAGGGACGCGGGGCAGGGCTGGGAGGGAGGGAGGGAGGCTCCCCGAGGTCCAGCCGCGGCGCAGGCTGCGGGGCAGCGCGGGCTGCAGCTGCCGAGGAGCGGCGGGGCCGGCGGCGCCTGCGCGGGGCGGGCGGGCCGCGGCGTGCGGAGCGGGTGAGGCCCCGGGGAGGGGCGGGAGGAGGCCGAGGCACTTATAAATGGCGCCCAAGCAGGACCCCAAGCCCAAATTCCAGGAGGGTGAGTCCGGGGGGGGGGTGGGGAAGCGGGGTGTGGTGTAAGCGGCGTGAGGGGAGGGGGGACGCAGCGAGGCCTGCTCGGGGCTCCCCGGGTTGGGGGGCCGGCCCTGGGTTCCCGCCGCCATCGCCCCGCGGGGCTGCAAGGCCTGGCTTCCTTGCCCTGCCTCTGGCAGAACGGGCGGGCCGGCAAGAAACCAAGGAAACGGGTTTTTTTAAAAAAAGGAGGGCGGGGACGGCGAGAAGGGGGAGAAGAATAAGAAAGCGCCGCTGCGGTTTCTGGCGGGTGGCGGTGCGGGGGGTGCGGGGCGGCCCGGGCTGCTGCGGGGCCCGGGGGGGCTGGGGTCGGGAGCCCTTCCCGGCTGCAGCCTCCGCCTCCGGCCGCCTCCTCCTTTGTCCTGAAGCGGAGGGTGGTGCAGCTCCCTCGGGGAGGCCGCCGGCCAGGCCGGGTCTCGGCTCCGGTGTCTGTGATCCCTCAGCACAGAGGGTGGTTTGGGGTTTAGCTTTGGCTGCTCTGCTCTACCTGGGAGAGAGTGTGTGGGGAAAATGAATTCCTGTGGTCTTTGTCTCCCTTCCTCTTCCTCATCTTTCTTAACAATAAGAGGGGGGGGCTTTCCCATCCCTGCTATTCTAAACATGCTTTGTTTTCTTGCAGATGTGGACACTGATTGGCATTAAAACTGTTGAAATCTTCTAAATCTGTCAGCATTTTTATTTTCTTGAGCATGTGACATGGTTATTATTTACTCTTCCATGAAAGGGAGCTCAGTCAGGATCCTCATGCAGGCTGTATTTGGATTACAGCTGGCAGCTGTGGTGGAATCCATGTTTACAACAAAGCACCAGATGTGTTTGTTTAGGTGAATAAGGGTTAAGATTATGCTTTTTCTGAGACTTCTTTTGCATAAATTTTGACTGTTAGGTAATGGTTGTGGTTGATGCTAACACAGGTCAATGACAAGGCTGGATGATGGTAAATGAAAACTCACCCCACCCCTTCTTCTCTGTCTGCCCCTCACTGTGGCTTCTCAGCAGGACTTTTCACACAATTGAGGTTTCTCTGTAAAAAGCTCCGTTTGCAGAGGGGTGACTGGGGGCTGCCCCCTTGGGGTAGCTTAATAACACTTGAATGGTGTGTGCTTCATGCCTCAGCTTTCTGTGCCATGTGTGATACCACTGGTGTCTTCAACCTGCAGGAATAATCAAGATGTTAATGTATGATTCACATTAACGTGAAATCAAGTGAACCACAGAAAAAAAAAAGCTTGAGTAGAATTCCAGGCTGAAATTATGTTCACAGCTGTAGGAATATGAGGAATTATATTTAGTATAGAAGTTCAAGTTTGTAGGCTTTTTTTCCACAAATGTGTTTGTGATGTCAGCTGTAATATTAAAAGGGTGAAAAGTGCAGGGACTGGATATCTTGCCTGGAAGGGCCTTGCAGAGTAACTGCACTTTTTCCAGCAGCACTAGTGAGCACGAGGGCCTGTCAGGATGATACAGTAACTTCTGATGGTTAGCCTTGATTATAAAGACCATTTTTTAAATAATAATGAAAGTACTGAATGTATCAAAATGGGCACTTCTGTAAGAACCTCTCTAAAGCCTTTTTCTTTCTTGCTACATAGAAGCATTTTACCAGTTGAATGACATCTTTGACAGTTTTATGTTCCTAGACTTTACTGTGCATAATTGTTTCAGTTCTGTGCAGAGCATGGAATCCTACAGATGGGATAGTAATGAAATCTTGGAACGTGAGCTGTGCTTTCTAGTAGGAATGAAGTAATTCTATAGTTGTATGTTGTTCATTGGGGTCTGGGTGTGTTAAGTGAAATGTGGTAGCAGCTGTGCTGGTTGAAGAGGCTGTTGCTGTGTCTCCCAGGTCTGGTGGTGAAATGGGGTGTCTGAGTCCTACTCGTCTGCTTCAGGCCACATGAGGGGCTTTGGTAGCATCCAGAGTTCTGCTCCTGGTGGGACAGCCCACACCTCCTGCCCAGCCCAGTCTGGAGGTGGAATGAGTACCTGCCTGTATGTTCTGCACAGCAGGCACCTGGTGGCTGTGACAGCTTTCCTGTCCCGTGTGTCCTGGAACAGTGGCAAGGACTGGATGTGTGCTACACCCTGGAGTGTATTGTGCAGCTTGACTCTTTGAAAATGTGAGGTACTGCATCTTTCAAGGAGGAAACATCTGTGCCCAGATATCCTGTGTTAAGTACCTTCACATTCCCACTGCACAGGACGACCTTGCCATTGAGGGGAAAAAACAGACTGAAAAACAATCTCTTCCTACTTAAAAACCACAAAGCGAACAATTTTTCTTTCTGCTGCACAAACCTGGTGTTCTTCTGTCCCACAAGTCAGATGGGAAAACAGTGTCAGGGTCTGTCTTTTCCTGACTTCATTGAGCTAGAAATACCAGGTGGTGAGTGTGCTTCCTGCAGGAAAGGGAGTGCTGCAAACATTTGTTTTCATGTGTGTCAGAAGCTGAAGATGCAGAGATGGCATCTCTTGAGACGGTTAAGTTCCTGCTCTGAATCAAAATGCAGTGTCAGGGAGACTGCAGAATCCCTTGCAGTAAGACAGCTCTACCTGCTTGCTGCTCTCTGCAGTTGTTCACTGGTGCTGAAGGCATCCATTTGTGTGGGGCCAGTGGGGTTCAGTCTGAAGCTGAGGGCTGAGTGGGAGGGCTCTGTGCCAGCCCTGCAGCAGGGGTGGCTTGAACATGAGTGGGCAGGGGCTGGACTCTGAGCAAGACTGGAAGTTTTGTTGCCAGTTGTGTGCTGAGGTCGCCAGCCCTTCTGCAAAACCCTGGGCAGGCTTGGACATGGTTTGCAGACAGCTGCCCTTGCACGAGTGCTCTTCAGGGAGTTCAGGAGCCTTCCCTTCTTGGCCTTGAATAACCAGAGTTCTGCTCCTCTTCTGTACAGAGTGCATTTGCTTCTCAAACACCAGCCTGCTTCTCAAATCAGGATCTGCCTTGGAATTGTTGAGATTGATGCAGGATTCAGTCTGTGTTGTGCTTGATGGAACATATTTTACACAAGTGGCACATTGGTGGTGTTCTAAGATGCTTATCTGCAACTTTCTTCCAGGTGAACGAGTGCTTTGTTTTCATGGACCTCTCCTTTATGAAGCAAAGGTATGTGTGGCTGTTCTGACTGTTCCCTAAGAAAATAAGGAATTGCATTAGTGTACCTGCTGTGCCTTAAAAGACAGGATTAAGGACTGAAACTGAAATTAAGTGAAACCTGATAATGTTTAAAATTAATTAGTTTTAAATCCCAGAGCTCTGTATTATAGAAAAATGTTACCAAGCCCAGTGGTACTGTGCAGCTATGCTGGCCACCTGCTGCAGGCTGGGTGGTCTTACGTGTTGGGCATCTGATCCACCTGTATTCCCAGAACACCAGGAAGCATTTGTGCCCGTGGGACTTGGTGCTGGGGCTAATGCATGAGCTAGTGAGTCAGCTGCAGTTTGAGCTTCCTCAGAGGTGGAGGTGGCTGAGTATAATCAGTGGTCTTCAAACAGGACAATGCTGCAGAAAATAAAGCTGGATTGAAGTGACAAAGGAAGTGGCATTCTTAGTTCTGGCCTTTTATCCTTGGAAACCAGGCACTGCAAATCTGGTCTGGGGGAGCATCCTTCCTGCTGCAGTTGCAGGGCTCTGCTGCAGCACTTCCATGGGATGCTCTTCCTCTGGGCCTTGAGCAGGTGTCACTGCCATCTGCTTTACTGAAGGAACGGCTCCTGATGTGACTGCCTGTTCCCACTCCCTCTGCAATTGAAGCAAAGTGCTTTTATAGCTGTGTGGATTAGAGGACTTGCAGAAGTCACTGAGGCACTTTCAAGAGAGGTGTAAATCTATGAGGTGTTAGTGTAGGTAAATGCTGACTGACAGGACAACTTCAGAGAGGTGGGAGTAGGGCTAGAAGTACCTGATGCCCCTTGTCATGCTATCAGGAAATAGTCATTCTAATGAGAAAATAACCTCCAGAGTATTCACAGGGGACATGCTTGTCTAAAACATTTTCCTCTCAGTGATTCTGCTCTGTTCTCTTCCACGCTCTAGAACTAGAGAACATGTTCCTTGTGAGCGTGTGCTCAGTTTTGTCCTCTGCCAGTGCCTGCCCAGGGCCTGCTACAGAGAGGAGCAGAATCAGGGGTTCTGGTTTTTGTGAAAACAAACTCCTGTCAGCAGCAGTCTTTACTCTTTGGTCAATTAAGCAGCATGGAGCTGCAGTAGTGGTGTGGTTCTCCATGCTGTGCTGTGCCCCTCTACACACCAGGGTGGAGCAAGCCAGCTTGGTGCTAGAAGGGATTTTCCAGTTGGCAAGATAGCTTTTGGCTGGCTATATTGAGAGTCTGGATCCTTCTGGGCTCCTGGAATGGCAGAAGGAACTGGGTTTAATTTTGCAAAGATACTTTGTAGGTAGTCCTGAATAATAACCTTTGCTTTCCTCCTGTTCCTCTGGTCTGTTTTTCCTCTGTGGTTCTCAATACACAAGTTATTTTGTTCCTGACAAACCTGGCAGAGCAGCACGTTTGTGTTCAAGTGGTATGAAAAATGATGGCAAATAGTAACTGTTCTACATCTCTGCACAGTGCAGGGTTAAATGGGATTCACTTAAGACTTTTGTCCTCCAGCAGGAAAGAAAACATTTTGATTTAGAAATATATTTGAATCTTCTTTTACTGCATTCTCGCCTACCTTCTTCAAAACAAGTAGGTGCTTCTTAAGCACAGTCTGTATTTGGCAGTCTAGGTGAGACTGAGTTTAAGCTCCATTTGTGGCATTTTGGAGGTTAATGCTGAAATATGATATTCCTCTCTTTTGATAAGCACATTTTTTTAATTGGAGATGGTGCAGGAAGGAGTCTTCACGAAGGTATTGAGAAAATGCTTTGCAGCCTGAGGTTCTGCCCTCTTAAATACTTAGGGGTAGCTCAGTTAGCATGGAAAATAGCAATTATGACTTTTATGAGTAATTCTTTTATTTCAGTGGAAAAAAAAAATCCCTAAAAAGGGACCAAAAGCTAGAGCTGAAAAGGGTGTCTCTTCATGTCTTACACCACCCTCATTATTGCACTGCTGAAGGGAATACAGTGGCATCTGTGTCTTGCTGCATCCAGAGCAAGACTTCATACCTGCCTGGATCAAATGCCTTATCCAAGCTGAAGTTAAGCTGGTGGATATAATTTGATGTAGCTCAGAAGTCCAGGGACACACGGTGGGTTGTGTAGTTCCTGTTTGGGCTCTGCTGCTGCAGAAAGAGGCCTGTCTCTGGCTGAGTTTATCTGTTGTGGAGATGTTGGTAGCTCGAGCTCTCAGGTGCCAGAGCACAGGGGCAGGAGGGAGCTGTGCTGGTTTGGGGCAGCAGGGTGCACAGTTGCTGCAGCCCCCCTGAGCACCTTCCCTGGCTGAGCTGAGGAGGAGGCTGGCAGGAGGGCTGTGCTCAGCCTTGGGGCAGGAAACTTTGTGAGGGGTGCTTCTGAACCCGAGTGGTTTTGTGGAGTGGCTGGAGTGACCTTGTTGGGTGTTTATTCCCATTTTAATAGTCTCATCTTAACTCTGTATATAAGGAAGTTACTGTATTCATAGGCCAGTCTTTTGATGGAAATAACTGTTTTTATTGACCTTATGTATAATTTCTTAACCTAGAAAAGGCCCTTACTGCAACTCTTTCTACTGAATATAATGCTCTCTCTGTGGCTGTAGAGATCCATATTATTTATTTTACTTTTGAAGACTCCTCTACTTCAGCCAGCTTCCCTGTCTGTGAGGTAGGGGCCTGCATGTGAACCAGCTTCTAGTGAATGGCTTTGGCTAACCTGGGCGTAGTGAAGTCACTGCTTGGTTACTCTTCTAGTCATCCTCAGGGGTTTTCATCCTTCTTGTGAAGGAAGGTGTCCCTTTGGATAGCTCAGCAGAGTCACTTCTTTGCCTGGTCCTCCCAAATCTGTAAACAGGCAGTAACTGGGGTTAGAGAACTTATTTCTGCTGTGAAGTAGCTGCTGGGATGTCAGTTGCTTGCATGGAAGTCTCTGCATGTTTAAACTCTGAGAGCTAAAAAAGCAAAGTTCATTCAGATCTTTGTTCTCATGGTACTGACTGAACTTTCTTCTCTGTTCCAGTGTGTAAAGGTTGCCATAAAGGACAAGCAAGTGAAATACTTTATCCATTACAGTGGTTGGAATAAAAAGTAAGTATTGAATAAAATGAAAGCAGTGTTTCCTTTTCCTTGGCAGGAGAATGCAGGCTCTGTCAGTTTGCATGGGAGCTTGAGGGACTGGTACTGCTGTGTCCCTGTTGTTAGGAGATTGTTTCTGAAATTGACCTAAATGATATTTATACATAAGCCCTTGATTTGTAGTAACACAAAGAAAACATGGCCCCGCTGACCATTCCCTTTGGAGCTTTGGCTGTGTAGACAGGCTGGCTCAGGGTGTCAGCAGACTAATGGGAGTGCTTTGGAGGATTCTGTTTGTTCAGGTTTGAAAATAGGTGCTGTGATTCCTCCCAGGCAGAAACAGCTAGTACAAAAACTTTCTTGTTACATGCTGGGAGGAGAGGTAGCCCCTACTGAGGTGGAGGAAACCTCTGCTCAGACACACGGTGGGCTTTTATTCTGCTTTGGCAGCAAAGATCTGGAGGGGCTGCCTTGATGAAGCCTGTGCCCAGAGTAGGGAGGGCTGGCTGCTCTAGTCCCTCCCAGGAGCAGGTTTAGCCTGTCTTCCAGTTCTTGCCTCTCATGCCAAGGTAAAGGTAGATGCTCTTCCAGTCCGCAGAAATGGTAGGATGCTGGGTGAGAAGTTTCTGAAGAACAAAGATGTCTCCATGAAATGAGTGTGAATGCTGTCATGAGATTATTGCATTTAGATACTTGTCTTTTTTCTTTCATTTGAACTCTGTTCTCCCAGTAAGGTGAATTTAGGAAAAGTGGCCACTCTTTTTTTCTTAGCAATTAAAAGCCTCAGCCCTTCAGACTCCAGAAGTCTTTCAGAGGGCACTTTGTTCTGTTTTGTGATTGTTTTATTTCTGTGCTGCAGACTCAAGTGAAGACCTGTAGTCACTCCTATCTTGATCTCACTGATGTGACTCCAACGTCTTAATATGTAACTTTTTCAGTGCATCTGCACACCCTCCCTGCCAAATGGGCAGATAAATATTTTCTTGTCAACACCAACAGTTACAGGGAGCATAACTGGTCCCTGTAGTGGCTTCTGTGTATTAATGAGGCAGCACTAATTTGGTACTTCCTCTCCTTGTTTATCTCTGCTGAGGGTGCCCTGAGTGATGCCATCACTCCTGCTTTTCTTGCTTGTGCTCTTTGAGGCTTTTTGCCTTCAAGCTTCCAATTAACTACATTAGAAGTGGTGTTGGTGCAAGATCTAGACTGGGGCAATATTGCTGCTTAATTTTGGTTTATATAATTATGGTTCTTTTTTACTTGTTAATTGCTTGACTTTGTAATTTTTTGAAAATATCAACAGCTTGAAAAAGGTTCTTCATCAGCCAGTGTAATGTGCTGCTCGGTTATATAGGACTTCTTTTGAAGGCCTCATGGCAGCTGTACAGGCATGATAAGTGGCTTAAATATCTGACCAAAGCACTATCCTAAAAACATAGTCTTGGAATGTGCACAGCTGGGCCTGTGTTTCTCTAACTTTTGGATGCTCAGCTTGCTTTGCCTTAACACTCTTGGAAGACCTTGTGCTCCTGCAGTAGGGTTGATTTTGCCACCTTGGTACACCAAGACTGGCAGCTCTTGCCATGAAATGAAAATGACACAGAACTCTAATCTAAAAAGCTTTAACTTGCATACTTTAGAGTAACTTGGCCACTTGTGTGTTTTATTTGAAATAATTTGTCAGATTAGTCCAATTATCCTCTCTGTCAAAGTGGAATTCTTGCTCTTGCTGGCAATTTCCCCAACACCTGTTCTCTTACATCATTCACTTCAGATTCTTCAAATATTCATGCCATCTTGGTTTCCCTTCACAGACAGAAATCAGAGCTCTTCTTCTTACAGTAAGATCTTATTGCTGAATTTGTTACCCTATAAAATGTTGGAATAGATAAAGGAAACTTGCTTCATAATATAGTTATGGTTACAGGTATCCCATAATTTAGTAAGTGTAGAATTTTTTTTCCTGAGATGCTTCTTTTAAATTTAAAGACAGTCCCCTCCCTCTGAAACTGCCCATCCTTCAAGGTTGGGAGACCCTTTAGAAAGGACTGAGGGTTACACTTCCCTAGAGAAATTGCTACAGCTCCAGTCAGTGGGGAATGTGTTTGGTAATTTACACTTTCAGTTGTGCCAATCCATGTTTTGACCCAAAAGCAGAGTTCAGTCTCAGATTCTGTGAAGCTTTTAGCTGACTATTGCTTGTAGAATGCAGTGATGTGAGGTTTTTGAATGATCATGTAATTGTTTATAATATTTTTCAGCTGGGATGAATGGGTTCCAGAAAGCAGAGTGCTCAAGTACGTGGATACCAATCTGCAGAAACAAAAAGAACTTCAAAAGGCCAATCAGTAAGTGTTTGTGTTACAAGTCCTTGTCAGTAAATAATGTACATTATTTTTTTCTAGAGCTTATCTTTAGAAAGAGCAAGCTGCTTAGTTTTAAATTATTACTTAGATTTTAAGGAAAAGTAGGTTGCTGAAATGGAGGGGCAGCCTAGCAGCAAATGCATCCTGCAGTGTGGAAATCAGGTGGCTAAAAATGACCCCTGTGCAGTGTCCTTAAGATACATTGTGAAGTGGTAGGGATCTTCTTGGGCAGCTTCAGGAGGCCTGCAAAGAGTTGGGTTTTTATCAGTGCTGATCTTCTATTTCTTTAATGCATTTTGATCAAGAAGCTGTCTTACATATTTCAAAAGTAGTGTGCTGCTTCCTCCTCCTTCAGAATAGCAAGGGTGGTGGGAGGGGGAAGTGGATGTTCATGCTGCTCAGTCTTGTGTGAAGCAGCCTAGATCTTCTTGATTTAGGTTGAGAGTTGGATTTTCTCCTGTGCATGACACATACCAATTGACAAAGCCATTTATTAGACATTCTCTGCATGTTTTGCATAACCTGTTACTCTTGAAGGGAGAACAAGCTTCTTTTTCTGCTAAGCTTCTTTTTCTGCTCAAGTCTTACTTAAAAGTTTACTCCTTTTTTTAAAGGGAACAATATGCAGAGGGGAAGATGAGAGGTGCTGCTCCAGGCAAGAAGACTTCTGGTCTGCAGCAGAAAAATGTTGAAGTGTAAGAAGTTTTTTATTTGTTTATATAAAAAAAAAGACAAGGAAACAACCTACCTCCAACACCTCCCAAACTTTTGCTTGTCAGTTTTACTATTGATCTCTAAACAGTATTTTTCTTAGAATGGTTCTGCAGACTAAACTCCATTACTTCTGACACAACCCAAACAAAAGGTGTGTTTCACTTCTGTGGTAACCAAAAGGCCTTTGAAATATTTTATTGAAACTGCTCTTGGATTGTGCAGTGTTTAATACTGACTCAAGGTCCTGAGTAGATACTAACACTCTGTGCTTTTTTTTGCACTTTATTCCTCTTAAGTTAGTGAACTGACACTCAAAAAGTGGTGAGTCCTCCTAAGACTTGTGTATCTTGGTGAAATATACAGAATTCTACAGTTCTTCCAAGCTGTCCAAGCACTTCTGAATTAAATCCTTAAAATGCCTTGCCTTCTTAGTGAACAGTTGTTAAAACTGCACGTGAGGAGTCTTTATTTTGCCATTTTTGACAAAACTAAGCCCCTACACTATTAAAAATGATTTTACATCTTAAGAGACCAGAAGCAAGCTCAGACACTTCTTAGAAAAAAACAATTTCAGGATGTAACTGTCAGATTTCTTTCATTCCATCTTTTTTGGCTTTCAGAATAGTTTGTGTGGTGTGATGTTCAGATTCTGTCAGTCAGTGCAGCTCTACTGCTTTGCTCATGTGCCATGAAACTCTTCTGTTGGGGTTAACATGTCACTTAGTGATAAAGGTGGCTGTGCCTAATAGATGCTTTGAACTCCTGCCTTTGTTAAAGTTTCTAGTTTTCATGAGGAAGCTACTGGAATGAGATTGCCTCCTGTGAAGAGCATTTGGCAGCAGCCTCAGGTTTTGTGTCTCATTTATGGGCAACTTTGTTCTGAAATATGGGTCATTGATTTGGGCAGTGCAGCAGCAGTGGGTACAGTTGTTTTTGTTGGGTTTTTTTGCTCTAGATCCTGAATGCAGATTTCACTTGGGGGATAGTCAGAGCCTGGCCAAGGCTGTAAATTGGCTCCTGGTCTCTGGAATGGGGAGTCCAGTGGATCTGGCCAGAGAGCTGTGTGCATTGATCCTTTCTGGTCTGATGCTGCACATCCTGAGGTGCTGTAACACTGCCAGCGTGGGGTGCTCTGTCAGCTCAGGACAGACTCTTGACAGGGACCTAGTCACCTGTTTGTCTTCGTTTGCCCCAGTAGGCAGTTCCTTATGAATGTCATTAAAATCTAATTGAAACAGATCCAAATTACAGTCATTGCTAATTTGGCTGCTTAAGGGGTTGTTGCACCTGAGTCGTCTTGCATTTTAGTCAGTAGGAGCGGAATTAATTTCATGTGTAACTCTGACACAGGCAGTGATGACTCAATAGTAAATGTCTATGATTTGCATTATAGAGAAACCCCAGCAGTACCTTCAGGATTGGGTTCCCTGTGCTGGCAGCATTAGTCATCTTGTAGTTCAGGCTGATTGAAGTGGGGCGAGTTGTTCTCTCTGGCTGAGTAAATGCTAAAGGCCAACCTGCACTTGACATCAAAGTTGGCTTCATCTTCTCAACCACATCTAAAAAGGCTGCATCCAAGGGAGATCCACGCAGCAAAACGCCTTCCTCTTGAGCCTCTGTGTAACCCTCAAGCTGGAAAGCACCTGCCCATCTCTGTCTGCTCTGGTAGAAACCAGCTGGGGAAAGGGAGTGACTGCTTTTTGCTGTCATCGCTGGGGTAAGCAGGGGTGGTTGTTGCCAGCAGAGCCAAACAAGACAATAAGCTAATTCTCTAAAACTTCTGGCTTGTGTTGATTGGAAAAATTAATTGGTGGATTTTAAGAGTTGTCAAAGGGAGGAAGCAGAGCTATTGTCACTAGCTATTGTCACTAGAGCAGCAGTCTGGCATTGTGGAAGTTATTTTTACCAGGGCCCCATATGCGTGTTGCACTGATCTTGCTCCTAGTCTCTAGCCATTACCAGCATCCAATGCATCCTTCTAAATTAGACCTGTGCTTCTTTCAACAAAGTCTCCCTGTTTGGAATCTGAGGGAGAGGGGATACTTTGATTTACCTGAGCAGTGATGCAGGATAGTGATACTGATGTATTATTGATCAAACTACTGCTTCTCACATCCTGCTTGCAGCTAAAGGCAAGATGGCTTCTGGAAAAAAATCTCAAAATACAGTTCCAAAATTAAACTTCTGGATTGTTCTTCTGTGGTAAATCTAAGGTCCTTGCAGATGTGTGAAGTTTTGATGGTGGGGAGGGGGAGAAACTGATCGCACAACTGTTGTAAAAGGGTAACACTGCCAGCCTATTTGGGCCTCAAAATTTACCTTTTGTAGCATTCTTGGAGGATGGAACAAAGGGAAAGGAAACTTGTGTTTTGAACCTGCTTCTCCAGATAGCCAAACAATAATGGAAAGGGAGTAGCAACCTAAGCACAACATATCCTCCAGGAATGTTCAGTAAGACTATAGTATGCTGCTAAAAAGGTAAATTTTTGAATCTGCAACAGATTCTCTTTAAGGCTAACCACTAGGTCTGACATTCTTTCCTTAACTCAACCCCCATTGTGCCTAGATTTTTCAGACGAGATGGAGCGCACACAGTTTGCTGTTTGGAGACCCCTACCATATCGACGCGGTGAGTTAAGGATGGATTGTCAAACCAGGACTGGCATCCTGAAATCCAGATCTCCTTTCTTTCATAGATTTCTTTTAGGGACTCTTAAAGTCCTCAGTTGTAATGCTTTGGTGGCAATTCAGTGGACAACTATAAGTACTGCAGTAAATCCTTTTGGTTTGTGTGTTTTAAAGCTTTGTGCAGCCTGGTCTAGTGGGAGGTGTCCCTGCTCGTGGCAGGGAGGGTCTTTAAAGTCTCTTCCAGCCTTAACCATTCCATGATGATTCTGTGATGAAAGCCAGTATGGACTACCAGTTTCATCTTCTCTGAAATGTGTGCCTTGTTACTTGGGTTAGGGTACAGTATGAGCACCAAAAGCACTCAGTGTCCACTGTTTAAAAAGGGGAGGACATCTCTAAGTCCTGGGAGTGAGGCAGCTGCAGGAGATGGGGTCAGACATGGGAAGCTTGAACCTGCTCCTTAACATTCTGTTTTTATCATTGGCTTGAGTTTGTACAGAATAACTGCTTCTGTAAACATGCTCAAAAAGCTTTTGAGAATATTTGTGACCGATATTTGAGCAAATAGAAATATGCATGAAATGCAGGTTGTCTACATTTGTTTTTAAATAATTATCTATCTCATGATAACTAGAAGCCACCATGGAAAAAAAAGTGTATGGGTCTAGGAGGCTGCCAGAAATGAAATACAGCATGACAGATCCTGGCTTCTCCAGACTGCTTTATATGTAGTTCTGCTGAATTGCAACTTTGGGCCTAATGTGGTAACTTCCAAAAAAATCAGTATGCAGTCAGAGTTAATGGGTGCTTGGAAGACAAGAAGGGCAGCTGAGAGTGTTCTGAAGGAAGAGGTGACACTGAATACCAAATCTGAGACTAGCATCTGGTTTTAAGTGAGATACATGCAAGCAGTCTCAACAGAGATGCTCTCAAAACAGTATCATGACTTGGAGTTCCTGGTTTTTCCTCTAGCAGCTCTTGTTGTCAATCTGAAGGTGTTACTCAAAAGCCTCTGCTCCTGCTGCATGTCTCCTGTGGCATCCCCTGCGACCTTTTGGCAGGGCTGGTTGCTCCTAAGCTACTGCAGCTCCTCTGCATGTCAAGCAGCAGGTGAATGCTGCCTCTGAGCCAGCTCTCTGGGGCTGTGACAGCAATGGAATGGCTCCACCAGCTCCAGGGGAGATCTTCCTAAGCTCTTCTGCTGTCTGGTGGTCTCCAGTCACATGTGTTTAGGGATGATCAAGTGAGTCAAGTCTGGAATGATGCTTCCCCCTTTTTGCTTCTAGCAGCCTGTAGTGAGGGGACTCAGGAGCTGGAGACTGTGTCTGTGTGATGGTTTAACAACCCTGTGTAGGGCTGTCCTGCTCTTCTGACCACTGCTGAACTTTGGGCTGCTGGCATCTCCAGCATCCTGAGGCAGTGTGTTCTCATTTCAATTCAGAATTATGTTGAAGAGGGGAGGAAAGAGGATTACTCCTCCTGTGTTTTGATGTCTGCTGCTTTGGTCTTCTGCTCTTTTTCATCCATCTTGAGGAAAAATTGATTAGTACTTCAAGCTTCACCTTTTATCTCTAGCTAGACCTCTGCCAATTTTCCCTTCCTCCTCAGCTGTCTGGCTGAGAAAGCCCTGGTCTGCTTGGTTGTTCTTCATATAGAAGCTGTTGTATGATATCAACTAGTCTTCGTTGGCTTTACCTCTTCTAGTTATATTGAGAGCCTCCTAAGGTCAGGTTGCCTGGTCAAGCACAGGAAACATATGTGGGTACAGTCCAACTTTGGGGTTTACCCTCTTGCTAATAATGTTTGATGGTTTAATTGCAATTGATAGGAAAGCTGCTTCTAACAGCTGGGTTAGTGACCAGGCTGCTTCAGCAGTAGTTTTCATTCTTTTCTCAACATACTTGTTTTTCACACTTGAACATTTTCATTTATTTTTTTATTACTAGTTATCCTGCATTAGGAGAGACTTCATGGTTTAATGTAGCTCAGTTACAACTGTTGTTTTATCAGGAAACTGGCACCTCATCTCCTTTTCTGGCATTGCCAGATGTATTGAACTCAAATGCCTGAGACCGAGTGGTAGCTGCCTTCATTCTGTGCTGCCTGTATCTTCACCAGCTGTCATAGGGAGTTTCTAGCAGACCTTTAAGTCCCTCTAAAAGGCACATGGATTTGGGGAAAGTAAAATATTTGCTATTGCCCACAACACCCTTACCTACCTGGGCACAGACTCCTAACTGTTGTGGAGTAAGTAAACCTTCCAAAGTCATGTTTTTTCTCATCATGTCATTTGGCTGTGTTGGAATCTATCTTCTAAGCTATTTTCTACTGACAGTTTTCTAGACATGTCTCAGAAGACACTGCAGTGTAGGGCTGAGCATTAACACCAACTCTTCTGTGCAAAGACTGCTGGCTTCTTGAGGTGGTGCCTGAGGTTCTGTGGCAGATAGTTGGTTATCTTCTGATGAACATCTGGAATGGTATAGTCTTTCACTATGTTGTCTTCTGTGGCATCCACTTTAGTTTCACCATTTGGTGGTGAGCACAGGCCTGCTTTGGATACTAAGGTTGGAAGTTCAGTGTTCTGCTTCTTTTCCTTCTGTCATCTTTGCCCTATGGCTTGTCATTGTCCTGACCCATTCTGTAAGCTGTAGTGTTTTCTGCTGATGGTGGCTGCTTTGACCTGAAGCTGAGGTATGTGACCTGAATCATAAAGAAACAGGAAATAGAAGGAATGAGCTGGGAGAGCCCAAGGAACTGCCTGGAATGGTTTATGCTAGACTTTGTGCTTCAGTTTACAGACATGGCTTACAGTCTTAATTCCAGTAGTTCTTTAAGTGTTTTATGTTGCCTGTCCCAGATTTTTTTTAAGACTTGGCCTCTAGACTAATGCTTAACATTTTTATCTTCTGATTTTAATTATGGAAAGAACTCCCAGTTCCTCCTTGTTTACTCTAGGTTTGGAAGAAAAGACTTGCTCTTCAATACACGAGTCCATTATCAGTGACTTGACTTGGCAATTTTTCCTCCTTCCTGGAGAGAATGATCTTTATTCTGCCCACAGCTTAAGCCTGATGCCTGTTTGTGACCTGAAGCTTGGAAACAGCCTGACTCTTCCTGTCTTCAGACCTTCCTAGAAACCCTGCCCACTTCCTGACCCAGATAAACCCCATGCAAAGCCCCAACACAAGTCACTTGAGAGAGTGGTGAATTTCCAAGGAAATAATCTTGTATTGGTAGAGTTTTGTCCACACAATCTGTAGGTTTTTTGAGGGGTTTAACTGGACTCCTGTTAACAGTGAGCAAAGTGAGAGGTGACTGGTCATGCTCTCAATGAAACAGCTGAAAATGGTTAGTAAATATACAAATAACAAATAACAAATATATAACAAATACCTATTAGGGCAGTTTAATTTTGTCACTAATACTCTTGACCTATCGAATATTTGTGTGCATTGTTTTAGGTGTCTTTAACACTTTTTGAAGTAATTTGGAATAAAAATAAGGACTAAGGATAGAGACTGTAGAGAAGTGTGTAAATTAGAAACAAATGTTGAGAGAAGCATTTGGAAGAAGGTTAAGAGTAGGGACAATGGTATTTAGTACCATCCCAAACATTTCTAGTAAGTAACAAGGGTAATTGTGATCTCCCTGAGAGCTGCTGATGGAATGGCTGGTTCCTGCCTGGAGTTCTGGTAGTGCTGCCTGAACTTCCCTCTATTGCTCTAGTGCCAAAACTGTAGGGTTTGATGCTTTACTGGAAGTTAATTCAGTTGACTTAGACTTACCTGATCATTCCCAGCACTTCTGTTTCCTTGTCCCATATTCTGCCTCTAAGTGATCCCTGAAATAAAACACCTACAAATCAGTGGTTTTCCAAGAGCACTTGACAGATGTGGAGCACCTGTAGCTGTCACCTGCATAAGTGTTTGCAAATGCTCACATGTTCTTGACAAGCCTGCTGGGGTTTTGTGGATTAAAGTTTAGTGATTGCCCCCAAAATGTTGAATTATAACCTGGTACACAAACAACATTGTAATACCATAACTGATGCTAAATAATCCCTGACATTCCTTCCATCTGCTTTTATCTGAATGCTCCATAGACCGCTGAGTATTTGCTCATTGTTCTGACCTTAGTGGACAATTTTTCTGGCTTTCAACTTTAGGTTCTTCAAGTATTGCTATCTTTATATTTTCAATACTTTGTGTTCTTCTTGCAGGAAAACAAAAAAGAACAAACAGAAAAGTAAGTATGTCTTTATTTTGTATATGAGTGGATATCCTTAGTAAAGGATTCTTAGCTGGAGTTAGTCCTGCCTTTACTTGCTGTCACCTTGTGTTGTTCCTCTTGGACTTCAGGTGTCCCTTCCTCTTGGTCAGGAGGAACACACTTTCCTGGTTTGTACACTCTGTCAAGATTTTTGACCTCTAGCAAATTAAAAGCAAAAGGATCTTGCCATGGAGCTGCTGAAGTAGTTTTCTAAGTCAAGCTCAGGTAGATGTGACATGTCTGCAAAGCTGAGCTGCTGGTTCCAGAGAATTCTTCCGAAGAGCCTTACAGATACTGACATAGAAGAGTGTAAACAAAGCAGCTTGAACTGCCACAAACATGTGGGCCTTGCAGAGTAAAAGTATTTAAAGCAAAACAAAGTGAAAAGGTGACCTGAAAGAAATAGGTCTTACTTTTGAATCCTTCTTGATCTTTTTTACTGTTTTTCCATACTGGCTCACCAGATTTCTTAAACAGCATAATGTCTTTTTTCTATGCAGCTCCAGGAATTGGGGAGGGGAGCAGTACCAGTGAGACTCCTCAGCCTCCCAGAAAGAAGAGGGCTCGAGTAGATCCAACGGTTGAAAGTGTATGTATTTCTGATGGAAAACCTGGTGTTTTGCTCAGCAGCTTTGTCCTGCAGTGTGAAATGCTACAACTTGGCAAAACTAGTGGTGTTCCAGTGGTGTATTTCAGTGGCTCTTAGCTGTGACAATTACCTGAAAGTAATTGGTCTGGCTTCAATTTTCAGGAAGAAACATTTATGAACAGAGTTGAAGTAAAGGTGAAAATCCCAGAAGAGCTGAAGCCATGGCTGGTAGATGACTGGGACTTGATCACCAGGCAAAAGCAGGTAACTTCTCAGAAGAACAGGGTAGCCATGTATAAGCAAGGGCACTAGCACTAGGATTTCATCTCCTCTTCAAGTGCAGTGTAGTGATGTCTCTTGCAGAGTTTGCCAGCAGCCTGCTGGCTTGTTTGGCAGTTCTTATTCCAGCTGGATTTTACCCAGAGGTCACCTGTGAGTGGGACTGTGCTTGTGAATTTGTAGAATAGACTTGGTCAAATCAAACACAAGCTAGAAAGGCAAATCACTTTAAAAACTTAAGCTTTTAAATGTGCTGTTAACTCTGCCTGCTTCGCCTGCTGGTGTGCTGGGAACAGCTTGCTTGGTTGGTAGAGAACTGGTCTGTAGGAACAGGCCATAATGTGCATGTCACCACATCTCCTTCCTATCTTGTCTGTGTCCCTCACTGCTGAGTTCTGCATGTATCTCCAGTGGTTCTACAGCTCTGACAAAGCTGTTGCTTGGGAGAGGGATGCTTAACTGCTCCCAAGCTGGATCCATATAAAGCCTCCTGATACAGTCAATAAAACTTCATTTCCATTTTAAAAGATAACACTCTCATGAACTCAAGTAATATATTAATGAATCATGACTTGTTTCTTGTGTGAAGCTACTTATTAAAATCAGCAGGAAGCATAGAAAATACTGTTGAAAACTGCTGTTTGGGAGATTGCAATTGCATGCTCTGACCTGCTGCCACGCTGAGGAACTGTCTCCATTGTTGTTCCCAGACACATGAAAATCTTGGTCAAGTCCCATGTGGATAAGCTGACTCTTCTTGGTGAACACAAATCTTAAACTTGCATCAGCAGTGATGGTGCTGAAGCACCACTATGTGTTACACTAACTCCAGTTCTGGAGACTTGCTTTGGTTCCCTTCCACAGCCCTCAAATGCCCCCAGGCTCTAATGTTCCTGTGGAAGGAGACAGATGAGTGAACTAGGGCCCTCTCCTCAAAGACAGAAAAACCCAAGTATGGGAGTTGGTTGCACTTCTGAGCCTGGGTATGTGCAGCTGAGCTGTGGGTGCAGCTGGTGGGGTGTGGTGCTAAAGACCCAAACTGGTTTGGATATAGTCACTGTTAGGTTTTGAGGTAAGCACAACTACACCACTTTAGTGTTCCTTTAATAACACTTAACCTGTTAATGTTATCCTGGAAATGGCTTATGTATCTTGATTAAGTTTTAGCACACAGATAGAAGTGTTTCCATGGATTGGACAACTTGTGTTTGTTTGGTTTTGCTTCTTGTGTAGCTCTTCTATCTTCCTGCCAAGAAAAATGTTGACTCCATTTTAGAGGATTATGCAAACTACAAAAAATCACGAGGAAATACTGATAACAAGTAAGTAGCCATAATTTCCAACCTTAAATATTACTACTGCTGTTGTTGTTGGACTTGGATTCCATGGAAAATTTTGTGAGATGGTTAAACATGTCCCAGCCCTGTGTCCAGCTTCATGCTCCAGGACTGTGGTGTTTGAGGAGGTTAGAAATCTTCGAGGAGGTAAATCAAAATTGCAGTTATGTTTCTGGGATTATTTCTGTTTCCCCACCTTCCCTAAGCCTTTTCCTAAAGAAAACTGACACCAGCCAAGAGAGCCATTTTCCAGCCCTTCATTCTAGCTCAGGCTTCCCAGTTGGGTGAATAAAGTCACTGGCACTTGCCATGGACCAGCTAAATGAACTGCCAGAACAGCTCCTTAGCAGGTGAGCAGTGTTACTGTGTGGGTGGACACCCCCCCCAAAAGTAGAGGGGTGGGGGATAGGGACCTAGATGACTTTTAAGAGAATCATATGGGCAGAGCTAATTACCTGAGGTGATAGCTTTGAAGATTTTATTTGTAATTACCCCAGCAGTCCAGCCCTGACAGCAAACAAGGTGTGTTTATTCTTGAATGAAGCTTTCCTGTTTTAGAGGGAGAGAAACTAGAAATGGGCAGTTATTCTCTTTCATTCAAGAGGAAGCAAATTATTGACTCGTCAGGGTGTTTTAACATTCTTTTGTGCCATTGTCCTAATGTCTGGTCTAAATTTGTTTGCAGGGTGGAGTGAGGGTTCTGCTTCTCAGATTTGCAGTGTCATTGCTAATTCCTACAGTAATTCTGCAATCAGTTGTGAAGTTGGAGGCCTGTAGGAGTTTGGCATTGAGAGGCCTAGTTAGGAAGGGCCTGAAATACTGGGTGTCTGTCCCCTTCTGCTGAGCAGGAGTTCAGTCTGGTTACTTGAAGTAGTACAGTACTTTTGAACTGAGGTGAGTTGGGATTAACTTTGGTTGGAAACAGAGGAGCTGGTGAGTGTCCTTAGAGAATTGCTCTGAAAGGACTGCTGTCAGAGTTGATTTATCTGAGTGGGTGACTTAGAGACAGGGCTTGTCTTGATTTGCTGAGATTCCTACTGAGTTCAGAGCAGTTGGTGTTTAAAGGTCTTGAAATGCATCACCCCTGTGGCTGTGTAGTTTAATGTCTCCAGGCATATTTCTGTGAGAAGTCCAAAGGCTTGCAGAAAATGTTGATGGACTCACCAAGCCAACCCTCATCCTGTGTCCATCAGTCACTAGAACAAGACTGACAGTGTTTCTGTTTCCTAGGGAGTATGCAGTCAATGAAGTTGTGGCTGGAATTAAAGAATACTTCAATGTCATGCTGGGAACTCAACTACTCTACAAGTTTGAGAGGCCTCAATATGCTGAAATCTTAGCAGATCACCCAGATGCTCCAATGTCCCAAGTTTATGGTGCCCCACACCTCCTGAGGTTATTTGGTGAGTAGGACCCTGAGACATGCAAGGAGC
The DNA here is from genome assembly GCF_020740795.1 of Apus apus. Lineage (NCBI taxonomy): Eukaryota > Metazoa > Chordata > Aves > Apodiformes > Apodidae > Apus > Apus apus. The sequence continues at coordinate 20,983,041 of NC_067291.1, read as the reverse complement.
TGTTAGAAGTGTTCACATGCTTCCTTGTCCTGGCTTGAGTCTCTGGGTGTGAACTGCAGAAATTTGACCAGCACCTGTGGAATATGTGGTTTCATCCTTGCCTGGTTTCATCCTTTCCTTGCTCTGTCCACCTAAAATGTTCAGAGCCATTCAGGGATTTGGAATGGAAATGGATTTTCAACAGTCCAGTTATTTTAGATGAGCTTGTATATAGGAGATTCTATTCCTGGGCTGCTTTTATTATTCCACTGTAATAAGGTTCTAGGCTGTGCTGAAACACTTGTTAAAGCTGCTGCTTCTCTTGAAACAGTGCGCATCGGGGCCATGCTGGCCTACACCCCTCTGGATGAGAAGAGCCTGGCTTTGCTGTTAAACTATTTGCATGACTTCTTAAAGTAAGTACTTTTTAGGTCTTTCAGCAAGAAAGATTAAGTTTGGTAGGCACAGGGTATTGTGAGGCAGCCTGTGTTCAGTGAAAGATTGTTAAATACCATTGATACAGACACAGACATTGATGCATCATCTTCAGCTCGTGCTGTTCACCAGGGGTTGCAGTGAGGCTTCCTCAGACTCTGCTGCACAGCAACCTGAGTCAGGCTGGGTTCAGCTCCTCTCAACTCACACTGGAGTTTGTGTTAGTTCAGTGTGTGCTGATGTACCTGTTGCTATAAACAGCAGATGATAATTACAGCAGGCTGCCCAGTGACCCAACAGTTACTCAACAACAGTTGAGCAAACATTAAAACCTGATGAATCTTTCTGGTGGTTCTGGGACCAGCTGTAGCTTTAGTGCACTGCACAGAGCCATGGTGCTGTAGGTCTTAGTTAAGATTAAAACCTCCCCCTAAGTAATACAAGACTTAAATGCAAAATGTGTTTCTAAAAAAATAACAAATCAGACATTTGATTTCCTTACAGCTGTAAGGAACTGTGGGCCATGTGCTGCTTAGTTAACCTGTAAATGTTCCTGCATGTGAGATGCTTAAATGGAATTAAACCTCAGCTGAGTGTCTGAGGTGTCCTAGCTGTGTTTCCCCATCTCTGTACCAGCACAACCAGCAGCTTCCACATCTGTACAGCACTGGAGGAACCATTAATCTGCACCTCCCTGTGCTCACCTGGACCTAGAGTTGCTGCACAACTTGCTTGGAATTGTCTTTTTGGCCTGAGCTCTCAAGTCTTGAATTGCCTCACAGCTGCTGTTTCAGTAGATACATCAGATTTGTACTCTTGAAGTTGTGTGTGGTGGTCTTGGCAAACTGATTTCTCACGAGGTGCTAACCAGTGGAGACTTCAGGCAAGAAGGTAATTGAATCTTGTTCTTCTTTCTCACAGGTATTTAGCAAAGAACTCCTCTGCATTGTTCAGTGCCAGTGACTATGAAGTGGCCCCCCCTGAGTATCACCGGAAGGCGGTGTGAGGTGCTGCTTTACCTGGTGACTGGGGCTTGTGATGCTGTCTTCTTCTACACCTTGTTCTTCACCTTTCTATTGCACATGTCTCTATTGCACAAATGATGTAAACATAAAGTGAATAAAGTTGTGTGTTTAAAATAGAACTGGCATTTGTAAGTTCTGAAGATTTTCTTGTCCTGAAATGGAAGCTTGGAGTCTCTGGGAGCTCTCTGGTGTTTCTGGCTTGCTACTGTTGTTTCATCAGTGGAATGTAAGAAGAATGCATGATGGTGTTTCAGTGTATGGCCTCTGCAGTGCTCATGGGTCTGTTCTGACATGAAGATTTGCCTCACTAACCTGCTTCATTGTGTAGTAATGACAAACACAGACTCTCAGGCCCGTGAGGGCTGTGATCACCTAGTGCTGGTGCAATTGATTAGTCTGACTTGCAAACTCGTGTACATTCTTGGTGTTGGAAGTAAAATGTTTGGTCCATAAGTGTATGCTTTTGTTTAGATAGTTGAAGGACTGACTTTTTAAAAATTCTAACAATAGGAAAATGCATTATCATATAGTGTCTTGGAAATGTTGGTCTGTCACACCTGTTTTACAAACCTTCCAATAAACTTTTTTAATTTCAGACGTTGTTTCTAATATTTGTATCTGCATCAGTCTCTAACTTATGACAGTTTCCTGTCAGGTATGGTCTCAGTGTATTAAAGTGTAAAGTTCTGCAGCATTAACTTGGAGATGCTGTGTTTCTTGTTAATTCTAAGGACTGCTGGCTAGAGCCCGTGCATCCAGCTTCAGGGTGGGAAGTGGAGTCTTGCTCTAGGATCATTGTCCAGTCTGTAAGTAGTGGTAATCTAGTTTCACAACACTTGTTGCAGAACTGTAAAAGGCTTGTTCTTAAAAGCCTGAACCCTGAGAGCACACTCTGGCTTCTGTCAATCACTTTCCTATTCTAATTCAGTTGTCTCTGCACTGTAGCACCTGAAGTGCTGAGCTGGAGGGCAGGTGAGGTGTGCTGAGCCTGGCACCAGGCAGGTTGCTGGCTTTAATGTCTCTCTGGAAGCTGTTCTGACTCCCCATGCTCCTGGTTCTTAGCACCATTGCAAAAGAGCTGTGGTAAAAACTGAAAGAGATGGCAAATAAATGGTTGTGAGAGAAATGGGAACCAGTGCTGACAGGGAGGGTCTGACCCTGCAAGGTGCCTGGTGTGTTATTTTCATGAGCAGATGTGCTGTGCTTGGCTTTGACCTCTTGGTATCAGGCCTGCTGGAGCTTATCTCTCTTCTTGATGTTGCAAGTTCCCCTCCAGCTTACGCACGTTTTCTGGGAAGGTCACTAATGGAATTAGCTCTGAGCTGCACTGTGGGTGGCTTACAGGGCTGTGTAAGTCCTGTCCAGCTTTCGTTTCTCTTCCCTGCTCTTCTATACATTTCCCAAGGCAGACTGTCTACTTGGGATCATGGAGTTAGGAACTCACTATTCCAGCCCTCATTTAAATTCTGCCTGGGAGCCATGTCCCCTTCAGGTCTGTCTTTGGTCTGTGTCTCATGCCCTCAGGCCTATTGAGAACCTCTTTTGTAGTGGCTCTTTCAGATCAATTTTACAGGAACCCCTTTCAGTTTGCAAACTGCCTGCACACTCCCTGATGTGGAGACTAATTCCCAGCCCAGCAAGGAGGGAAGGCAGCTGGACTGAATTCACTACAGTAGCTTTGCTTTGTGTGGCAAGTGCTTTCTTACCCTGAGTCTGTCCATGGGGCAGGACCTGGGGTTTCCCTGTAGCAGCTCCTCTGAGGACAGCAGAGCTCTGGGCTGCAGGCTCAGCCTGTGCCAGGGGGCTCAGGGCTGCTTGGGCAGGGGGGATGAAGAATGAGGGTTTTGGTCATGTCTGTTAAAAGCATTGCAGAACTTGGCTGTGGTCTGAGTAGCTGCTGCTTCTAGGCAAAATACCAGCTTTTAATCACAGATGTTATTGCAGGAAGCCACAGGATCTGGGGATCTGGCCCTGCCCCAGGGCTGGTCTGGGGCAGGTGGGTGGGAACATGCCCTTCCTGCCCTGGTGCCTGGCCTGCAGGGAGGCTCCAGAGAGACATTCCCAGCATGGACTGAGCCCTGCCCAGAGCAGCTGTCTGCATGTCAAGGTGGGATTGGGCTTGCCTGTGCCCAGGGAAGGTGTGAGCAGGCTCCAGTTCTTGGTGGTTGTTTCCTAAGGTAGGTGCCTGGACAAGAATCCAGCTGAGTAACATCCCACTCTTTTCCATCTACCCTTCTGTACCAGATCACAAACGTTTGATTCTGGTTTGTACAGGGTGGTGCTGGTTGAGGGATGTTCTGCTGGAGCACAAATGATCATGAGCTGTTTAAAGGAGCAGCAGGGATCTCTTGTTACATGGAAAAGAACAATATTGAGCAATGATGTGAGTCGAAGTTGCCATGGAAACTGATGCAGAGGAGCATTCCCAGGTCAGAATCCAGAGGAGCAGGAACACAAGAAGGGAGGAGCAGAGGGGCTGTGTGTTCCCTCACCCAGCTCTGGGCAGGAGGGAGGAGAAGCCCTGGAGCTGAGTGGGACGTGCCAGTGGGTGTGAGGAGATGTGTGCTCCACTTGCTTCCTGGCATTGTTATGCTCTGTTTAATGAATAGCTTCATGAGGCTAATTAGCTGCTGCTCTTTACTTGTCGTGGTGAAACAGCCAAGAGTTCTAACTCTGAGCAATGGGTTGGTCCTTTGCCCAAACTGCCCCAAGGGTGAGCACAACCCTTTGCTGTTGGTGTGCTCAGGTTTGTAGAACAGTGCTGATGCCTGAGACCTGTCTGGTCCTTCTGCTGATCCCTTGGTGGTGACCTGAGCAGCTCTCTGGTAACCTCCTGGAAAACCAAGAGCAGGACAGCCTGCCTGAGGGTGGTAGAGGGAGCTGGATGTGGTGCCAGCCTGCAGCCCCCCTAGCACAAGGTCTGCACCCCAGTGAGGGTCTCAAAAGCCCCTCATGTGGAGGGAGGCTGCTGCTGTGCTTCCCTTCTGTGCTGAGCCAATGAGAAATTCCCTGCTCTCTTTTCCTGCTTGTGTTGGGTTGTGGTGTCCTGAGTCACAGACCCTCCTGGGACACAGCACAGGGTGACCAAGCCTGGGGGAACTCAATGGGCCGAGTTCCCTCCTGCAGAAGGTGCTTTTACACACGACCAATGCTGTAGGAGGCTGTCAGTGGGCAGCGATGATGACCTGAGCTCGGGCTGACCCAGCTCTGGCTGGAGGGCGGTGTCCTGCCCCACACATTGTTTCACCTTTTTCCTTCCTTTGCTCCAGCCTGAGGGTGGTTTCCTGGCTGTGGGGTGCGGAGGGCTGGGTGCATCCTTGCCTTGTTTCCCAGCTGCCATTTAGAAGTCTGCCCAGCACAGCAGCATTTGCATCAAAGCAGATAGATCCTCGTGCTCCTCCATGCTCAGGGGGAGCCCTCCAGGAGCTTGGGTGTTGCTGTGACTCCAGGGATGGACGGGAGAGCAGAGGAGGCAGCCAGGAGCTTCCTGCTACCTTGCCCCAGCTCAGCCATGGCATCTGTAGAGGTGAGCAGCTCTTCTCTGGTGTCCCCTCGGGCAGTGTCTGCGTGCTCGGTGTCCGTGGTGCTTTGGGTTGTGCCCTGGGTGCTGTGCCCTGATGGGTGGGCACAGGGAGCTGTGCTGTCACCAGGGCTGGGCCAGCCCTTAGGGGCTCTTGAGCGAGGGAAGGAGGAGCTGGAGCTGCCTGTGTTTGCTCCACACATGAGATAAGGTGCTTAGACCAGGGAGTGAAGAGCTCACAGGACCCCCCTGGGGCTGGAGCCAAAGTCCAGGAAGTCGACATGTGGGTCCCTGTTAACCCCAACAGGCTTTTGTGTGCAGGTGCTCAGGGGCTTTACACACGCTCTAATGCACACGGGGATTATGCCAAAGCCTTGCCCTGCTCACTCCTGCTAGGCAGCAACACCAAGTGGGATTGACAAGTCGAGTGGTGGAGAAAGGCAGGGTGTGGAGAGCACCTATGGAGCAGCTCCCTGAGCCCATTGCCCTGAAGGACCTGCTGGTGCCCCCCAGTGAACATGACTCTGAAGCCTCCTGGCCCAAGCATGGGCTCTGCTGCCTTCCTGGGTGTCAGGAAACTGTAATTGGCTTCTCTGCAAGTAAATCGGATTTCTGCAGCTGCTCTGGGGCCAGGCAGGAGCAGGAGGTGCCTGGGTCTGCCAGAAACCATGTCTCCCCTCAAGGATGTAACACCCATCTATAAGAAAGGCATAAAGGAGGATCTGAGAAACTATAGACCTGTGAGTCTGACCTCGGTACCGGGGAAGGTCACCGAGCAGATCATCTTGAGTGTCCTTAGGAGACATATAGAGGATAACCAGGGGATCAGGCCCTGTCAGCAGGGGTTTATGAAAGGCAGGTCCTGCCTGATGAACCTAATCTCCTTTGATGACCTGATGACCCAGCTATTGGATGAGGGAAAGGCTGTGGATATTGTCTGTCTGGACCTCCAAAAAGCATTTGACACAGTTCCCCATAGAACTCATAAAAAAACTGGCTGCTCCTGGCCTGGATAAGCAAGCATCCTGGCTTGTATTAGAAACAGTGTGACCAGCAGAAGCAGAGAGGTGATTGTCCCCCTGTGCTCAGCCCTGGTGAGGCCACACCTGGAGTGTTGTGTCCAGTTTTGGGCACCTCAGTTCAAGAGAGATCTCGAGGTGCTGGAGCGAGGACAGAGGAGGGTAGGGAAGCTGGGGAAGGGCCTGGAGAATAAATCTGATGAAGAAGGCTTGAAGGAGCTGGGAATGTTTAGTTTGAGGAAGAGGAGGCTGAGGGGACACCTCATCAGTCTCTACAACCACCTGACAGGTCATTGTAGAGAGGTTGGTGCTGGTCTCTTCTCACAGGTAATTAGTGACAGAACAAGAGGGAAGGGCTTCAAGCTGCACCAGGGCAGGTTCAGACTGGACATTGGGAAAAAAATTTTCACAGAAAGAGTGGTCAGACACTGGACCAGGCTGCCCAGGGAGGTGGTGGAGCCACCATCCCTGGACGTGTTTAAATGTCGTTTGGATGTGGTGGTGGTGGATGTGGTTTAGGGGAGAACTTTGTAGAGCAGGGATGATGGTTGGACTCTGTGATCCTGAGGGGCTTTTCCAACCTGAAGAGTTGTATGATTCTTTGACCCTCCAGCAGCTCTGCTGTGTGGCACTGCTTGGTTTTGATTTCCGTGGTGTTCCCCTTCTCTTTTTCCCCCCTTGGCATCTTACATCAGCTCTGAGAGCCTGGAGACACAGCATGTCTGGGGAACAGATCCTCTGAGGAATGTCGTGTCCCTCTGGGAAGCCTGAGTGTCCTGCTCAGTAACTCTGGAGCTGCTTGCCAAGCATCACCTCAGCCTCCCCATTGCTGACAAATGTCTGTGTGAAGGATAGAGACTGGTCTGTAGCACAGGAGGGAAAGAAAGGAAAGGAGAGAAGCCACAGAGGAAACCCCAGCCCGTTCCCCAAGGTTGGCATCTTTGGGAAGATTCACAGCGAGCACGGGAGGAAGATAAACTGCAGCAGAGGAACGGCCCGGGGGGGTTTCTCTGTCACCTCCTCCAGCTGGCGCTGAACGAAAGCCCCCGGCAGGGGCTGGGGGAGGAGGAAGGGTACGAGCCTCCTCCTGCTCAGGGGCAGGAGGGGACGGGCTTTTCAGGGGCGTCTTTCGGGCTGAGAAGTCCCAGCCCAGCCTGGCGTTTCCCGGGAGCCAGGGGACGTGGCAGCCCTGCTGCGCTGCTGCGGGGCTGTGCCTGCCCCTGCTCCCTTGGGCCGAGGGTCCCGGTGTTTCTGCTCAGCTTCCCTGCCGTGGGGCCGGGGGATGCGTGGATGTGCCTGCAGCATCGAGTGCTCTTCAAACCGCAGCCCTGCCCGTGTGCGGGAGCGGGGCGGCCCGGCAGGCACGGAAGGGCAGCAGCCCGAGCCCCCTGCCCCAGCCTTTCCCAAACGGCTTCTCATCCCCCTCCAGTCCCACCAGCTGCTCGGTGGGGCTGGGAGCCCTGGGCTGGGCAGCACCCACTGGCACCACGAGTGGGGAGGGGTCCCTGTCCTGGGGAGCCGGGCTGCAGCCCACGCTGCTCCTCACCTCTCGTCTGTGCTGAAGGGTTGCTAAAGCCAGGAACCGAGGCTGCTTGCTAATGAGTTTGTTCTTCCAGGAGCAGCTCAACCATCCCGGCAGCGCTTCCCCCTCCCGGGGCTGCAGAGGGATGTCATTTCTTCCTTAGGTCAGCTCATGGAGCCGGAGCAAACCAAGCTGGGCGCACGCTCCCTGCTTCCGAGCTCCTGGGGATGGCAGAGATCACAGCCGGGGTGACAGGACTCCAGCCCTCCTTCCCCTGCTGCTTTCCTGGAGGAACAAGCAGCCAAAGCTCCCGCGGGGGGATGTCCCCGACGGGTAGGGCCCCCCGTGCTGCAGCCCTGCCTCTCTGGGGGCGCGAGGGATCGCCCCTGCCACCGCGGGTTTAGGAGATCTGCTGAACAATCACAGTAATTCCCAGGGCTCCTTGGGGCTCCGCAGGGAAGTGTGAGGGGCTGTGGGAAAGGCTGTGGGGAAGCTGTGCCTGGGAAGGGATTCCACAAATGAAACCCGGTGCTGTGCAGTCTGGGGCTCTTCACTGCTTTTCTTCTGACTTTCCTTTTGTTCTGTCCCATGCCCTCTGTTGCTTCACCTCCTCAAGAGCATGTGGGGGGGCTGCAGGGAGGGGGTGCACAGTGCTCTGCTCTCAGTGCACTGGTGTCCTCAGCAGCTGAGCCCTGTTCCCTGCCCGGGCTCTGAGGCTGCCTAAGGGACGAGTCAGCCCTTTGCTGTGGGCTCCTGGGAAGCTGCAGGGGCTGCCACCTGAGGGACACAATGGGAGAGGTGCATGGCAGGGACCCAGCTGTGCTGAGTGGCAAGGGATTCCCGCTGGTCCCTGTTTGCTCCTTGGATCACCGTGAGTACGTCAGTGACAGCGTGTGCCCCTTGGGGACCCTGGGAGTGAGGAGCGTGGGGTTGCCTGGCCCCTGCCTGCAGCCCTTGCCAGTCCTGATGTCCTGGTGCTGCCACCAGCCCAGCCCAGGGCTGGTATCTCCACCGCCCAAACCAGCACGACCGGGTGGCCCTGACCCACCAAACCTCCCACCTGCACCTGACCTGGCTGCAGGGCAGGTGATGATTCTCCTCCTCCTCCTCCTCCCCCTCCCCAGCCTCCTGTGCTGCTCGGCCCATCAATCTCTGCAATTAGCCCTTGGGAGTGGCTGGGGAGCAGTTTGTCCTGCTGGTTCTCTCTCATGGGAGTTTCACAGCAGAAGCTCTGCCCTGTCCCTGCCCCAGCTGAACCCAGCTGGCAGCTGCAGCCTCACCTGCCCACAGCCCAAGGCAAGGAGAGCACAGCTCTGCAGGTGCCCCCAGCCCTGCCTGCTGTGTCCTGCTGGCCCCCAGTGCAAACAGGCTGGAGTGATGGGGCCAGGACATGGCATCTCTTGGTGTGTTTCTACTTTTAACATGTCAAAGACCATGTCTGTAACCTGCTCTAAATTTAGGCTGCAGTATATCTGCACGGAATTCCCAGCACGGAATAATGAGTGCAGGTGTAAAATTAGATGCTGTATTTCTGGGCTGGCTGTTACCAGTGCACCCTCCAAGAACTGCAGCCCTCAGTGGTGTCCACGCTCATGCTGCCTCCCATGCTCCATCCCAATCACCTCCCGCCCTTTTCCCACCCCAGGATTAGCCTGCAATCAAAATCTTTTTATCCAGGCAGAGGTTTATAGGGTAAGGACACCATTCCTGCCTTTAGGAACTGATCCCTATTTGGATCATTTAAACATACTAGCCTTTCATTCTCGGTGGCTCTGGCTGGGCAGGTGCACGTGGTGTGGGTTGGGTCTCCACCACAGCTGGAGAAAAGATTATGTGACATAACTAACGTGGAAATGTTAATCAGCATTAGCTGTGCTCCAAATTCCATTATGAGGAATGCTAAATACAGAGGAGGAAAGTGCTTGGATTAGGGTGGCTTGGCACCAGATTCTCTTCCAGAGACCGGTCAGCCTGGGTGGCTCGTGGGACCAGAAAGTACACTGGGATTTTCTCCCGGTTGATCCAGGCAGGCAGTAATTGAGTGTGCAAACCAGGACACACATCTCAGCTTCCTTGCACACCTGTGCAGGCAGAGCACGTCTGTGCTGACCTGCCCGAGCCACTGAAAACACATTCTTGCTGGGCAGAAGTTTGCAGAAGGAAAGGGTCTGTGCCTGGGCTTGATCCACTGAGCTTTGGATTTTTCAACACTTGTTATAACTTAGTATTATTTGTTCAGTCCCTCGTTCCAGCACTTTTCACTGCTTGCCTGATCCTGACCCTTGTTTTCCAAGGCTCTGAAGTTTATATTGCTGAAATCAGCCAGGCTCCTCCTGTTTTCACTCGAGCTGGAAAGGCAGGAGGAGGTGGCCAGGGAGCTGTCTGCTGTGGAGTGGAGTAAGAAGTAGGGGGGGGGATCCTTACAGCAGAGTTCACCCAGCTCCAGCGAATCTGGAACTGACATGGATTTATCCATGAATCCCCCCCTTGCAGACGCTGTGCTTGGCTGCCTGTGCCCTGGAGAGGTGGAGCAGGGCTGTGCAGTGCTCACAGGGCTGATGGTTGCTGTGGAGCTCGTGGTTTCAGAGGGCCTTGCTGCTGGGGCTGCTCCTGACAGCTTCCCAGGCCACATGCAAGGAGGAATTTGGAAGTGGAAGCTGCCTTGGTAGCAGAGGTTATTTTATCAATGGAGTTACAAAGCAGATACCATGCTCTGCTTGAGTAACTGAGCAAACAAAATCCAAGAGAGAGGAAGAGCTGTTTATCAGGGCTGGAGTCTCACCAGCTAAAAATAAGCCCTGAATTTAGACACCAAGTCTGTGAGCAGAAGCTGCTCATGTAGCCAGGGAACTGAGCTCTTGGCCAGCCCACGAGCAGCCCATGGGGGATGCTCTGAGATGTGCCCTCTGGGGGGGATGTGGTGTCTTGGGGGCTGGAGGAGCTCTGGACTGTCGAGACAGTGTCTGGTGTCTGCTTTGAGAGCATCCCTGCCTCTTGGCACAAGCCACAGCACGTGAGGGGGGCAGAGGGAAGGACTCCTTTCAGAGTAGTTCTCAGGCTGTTTGGATGCTCTGACCCACTGATATTTTTTTCCCCTCTCCCTTGAAATGACAAGACTTTGAGAAGCCCGTCCTTGAATAGCTCTGGCAGCACAGGGAGCAGCTCATGTTACGTGGCTGCTGAGCCCAACGGGCAGGTGTTTCAGGCAGGTATTTTGGGCAGCCACTCACTGCCTGGTGTCTTTGTCCAGCGTGCTGTGGGGTGGCCTGGGAACTGGGACACAGTGTCCTGCCTTCTTCCAGGGCTGCTCCAAGGGCTGAGGCCCCTGCCCTGCAGCCAGATCAGCTCCTGGGTCTATGTGAAGATCGCTGCCCAGCATGAGCTCCTTTCCAGACCCAAAGCAGTAAAGGCAGGTGGAAGATTCCTTTTGCAGGAGCACCATGAAATCAGTGAGTGCAGGAGCTGGTGTGAGCTGGCAGCTGAGTGCCAGCCCCGTGGTCACCCTGGGCACTCCTGTTCTCCCCAGCAGGTTGTGCACCCCCCAGTTCTCCCTCCCCTGTGAACCCGGGGCTGCCCCCAGTTTGGCTGCTGCAGGTGCAGCTGCTGCCTCAGCAGGAGGTGGGATTTCAAACCCCACGGGTTTCCCTCAGACCAGATGGAGAGCAGAAAAGTACAGCAGGGATAATGAAGCTATTTCACGAGGCTTGGCGGGCTGTGTGGTGTTCCTCTGGCTGCAGGAGCCACTGCTGGTCAGGATTACTGGGGGAGACGCTGTGGTTGCTATTATTACATTGCAAATCCATGCCTGGATGGTTGCTATCCTGGGACCCTGCTTGCTTTGCTCCTCGTGAACCTAAAAATGAATCAAGGCCATCTCCTGTGCTGACAGGAGCTCCCAAGAGGAGACATGGTGGGAAGGAGCTACTGAAGGTCAAGGGGCTCCGGTTTCGCTGTTGATCCGTTTGAGCTTAAAGGAGGCTCTGAGCTGTGGATGGTCCAGCCCCAGACTTCGTACATACAAGGAGAAACAGCTCAAGAAGAGCTTTCCCTTTGCTACTGACTCCACTGCTAAAGCTTTGGAAACTGTGGCCAGTGTTGCCAAGGAGCTGTGGTTTCCAGCGCAGCCCATCCTGTGAGGATGGAGAAAGATGTGCTCGTGGCAAAGAGCCCTGTGAGCTGTTTTCCTCTGAGCTGGGCTGGCTCCCCACAAACAAGAGCAGTGTCTCTCTCTGAAGACCTGTCTGCAGCTCTGCCAGTGCTCAGATGGTTTGCACACTATCCTCCCACAGGGATGCATTTCCCTCTTTCATTGCAAATGAATCAGTCACTAAACCAGAGCATGGTTACTCCCTGGCCAGGCTGTTCTGCCAGGCACAGGAAGGCATTCAGGTCTGGTCAAGTTCCTTTTGATCTTTACATTCTTTAGGCTCCTTATCACTTCCTTTACCCTCTCTCTTTGTCCTCCCTGTATTTATGGTAAGGCTTTATCTCTGTGACCAACCCACCCAGGGGTGATGGGCTTTGTCTGGCCCTTGCTGTGTCACTCCTACAGCCCCAGCAGCTCTGGTCCAGCACGGAGGTCACTGATGTCCCCTTTGCCCCTGCTCTGAGCAGAGGGGGCCGTGGCAGCTGGGCAGTTTAGGAGCCTGCCAGACCAAACAGCCCCTGCAGATCCCTTTGCTGCACACCAGCCAAGGAGAGCTGCTTGTCAGGGAGTGCTCACAGGAGGAGTTCAGAGTCTCCAAGTTCTCAGATGCTTGTTTCATGTTTTCTGTTTCCACAGCTATTCCTGAACCTCTCTGCTAATACACCGAGGCTTGTGGGGCTACACGGGGGTCTCTGTTTGTGGTCCCACCCTCTGCAGGTCTGCCCAGGGCACCGGGACAGAAGCTCCTCAGCTACAGGAGCTGCTGTATCTGACTGAAGTTCCTGCTGCTGATAATCAGAGGCGGCACAACTTTGCTTTGCAGTGTGTGGAACCAGAGTCAAATGGCAATGGTTTCCTGATGCAAAAATCAGGAATGCAAAAAAGCTTTTGGTATGTCCCTTTCACCCACTGCTGCTTCTAATTCTGGCTGCACAGCACTCACATCCTTGGGTGTGTTACACAGAGCTCAGCCACAGCTCCAGCCCGTGTGACATGCTGCCTTCAGCTTCACTTGGAACCTCAATTGCCTTACACTTGTTGGATTGTGCTGCTTAATTAATACAATTTATCACACAGATGCTGCAGACCACAGTGCTAAACCCACAGCTTTGCTGGCTGTTGCTCAGTGCTGTTGCCTCCTCACAGCTCTTGCAGGTCTCTGAAAACAGACTTGCTTTCTCTCAGCAGCAGAGATGCTTGGCAAGGCTTGGAGACCCAAGATAAGATGCCTTAATGTGTACAGATTTTCTAGAAATACTTCAAAACATTCCCCTTATGACTGGAAGTAGAGTCCCACGCACTCAAGGAAATGGAATTAGCCACTTCCCTGTGAGCATGTGTGTGTGGGCAAAGCTGAGCACCCATCCTGTCTCCATCTTCATCCACAGCCTGAGCTTCACCTGCTCCCACTGCCAGAGCAGATCCCCTTCCTTGGGGCATTTCCTTCTTTTGGGGTGTGTTTTGATCAGTCCTGAGCACACGGGACAGCCTGTCCTGCTGGCTGCCTGGGGCCGGCAGCAGCCCCTGCTTCTACACCCACTTCTGGCCCAAAGGACAGCTCTGGATGGTCGTACCCCACCTGTCTGCACCCCCACTGCTGCCCTGTTGGTCACACAGCCTGGGTGCTATGCTGGGTGTGCAGGGTTTCCTGGGGCTCTGCTCTGGGAAAGGTGCTGGGAGCACGGAGCAGAGAGCTGGGAGCGCGGAGCAGAGAGCTGGGAACATGGAGCAGAGAGCTGGGAACATGGAGCAGAGAGCTGGGAGCATGGAGCAGAGAGCTGGGAACATGGAGCAGAGAGCTGGGAACATGGAGCAGAGAGCTGGGAGCATGGAGCAGAGAGCTGGGAACATGGAGCAGAGAGCTGGGAGCACGGAGCAGAGAGCTGGGAGCACGGAGCAGAGAGCTGGGAGCACGGAGCAGAGAGCTGGCAGCCCGGGTCAGACCCAGCCCCCAGGAGGTTGGCACGGTTTTGTTTTTTGCTGAGCTGGGCGCCAGGCCAGGGTGGCTCAGGAGCACAGGGTGTAAACACTGGCTGCACTGAGGCTTCTGTCTACACGTGTTTCCTCCCTTCTCCCGTTCCTGGAACCCAGAACAACACGGGGGTGAAAGGAGTAAATCAAAAGCTTGGACACTGGGTTGCTTTGGTTGGGTGCTGTGAAACCAGCACTTGCTTGTACGTTCCTGGGGCCGTGTCTGCTCCCCAGCCCAGGCACCAGGCAGAGACACCTGCCCAGGGCACAGCCCCCATCCTGGGCAGGGTATGGGGTGTAAGAACCCTGGGAGCTTGAGGCCTCAGAGTGTCCTTGCAGAGAGGACTGTCACCCTTCATGTGTTCAAGAGCAAAGGGAGATACAATGATCTCCTGCTCCATCCGTGTGCCTGGCATGGAGATGAATTTATCTGTCTGGTTAAGGCAGCAAGTGATGCAGGAAGGGGCTGGGTAATTTAATGACCCAGGCAGAAGCAGAAAGGGAGGAGTGTGTTTCCCTGTCAGGGGTTTGATTTTGTTATGTCCTGTTGCAAACTGACTGCTAAGCCAGATGCCTGGAGAAGTGTAATATATTCAGGCTGATCTGCTGCTCTGTCTTATAAAACAGATGAGAACCAAAGCTTGTTGAGACTCTCGTTGGAGGTGGATGTTGCCACGTGGTGGCTTGTTCAGAGGGTGCTTCCCAGCTCCCTGCCTGGCTGCAGGAGGATGTCACTGAGTGTAGGTGGAGGTCCTGCAGTCATGGTCCCTGTGGGAAACAGCTGCTGGGCTGTCTCTGCTGCTCCCAGTTGGTACCAGCTGGCTTTGTGGGGCGTGTGCCCGCCCAGCTTTGTGACTCTGGTTCAAATACTTTTCCTCGAGCTCTGACTGGGGGTGAGAGAATTGCACAAACGTTGCTGTCACAGAGCAGGAAGGCAGAGCTTGGCACTGACCCTCCAGCCTCCACCACAGTGAACTTTTCCTCCCTCCTGCCTCACTCTCCAGCTTGGCTCCAATTAGTTTGTCTCGACTGCTGGATGTGCAGGCCAGCACTCCTTCTATTTCAGGGGAACTTGCCAGAGATTAATTAGATCCCAGGCCTGGGAGAGAACCAGCCAGCACATTTTGTGTGCCATTAACTCGGCACTTATCACACAAACATTGCTGGAATAAACATGCCCTTTGTTGTGCTGCTGCAAGCGAAGGTTGTCACAGAAATGAAACATCTGAGCAGATACACGGTGAGGTGGAGAGTCAGGAGCTGCTCCAGATGCCTGCCCAGATCAGCTGCTGCAGTGGTTGCTGGAAGGCACCGAGTGCCCCCCTGGGGACCTGGGCAGCACCCACCATGTACCCAGCAGAGCTGATGCAGGAGCATCTCCTGGGCATCCCCCAGAGCCCGCAGCCCTGCAGGGAGACCTCCCGGCAGTGCCACTCCCTGTGCCAAGGAAACCTGTGCTTTGAGGACAAAGTCGCAGAGAGAGAAGGATGTGGAGCTGGGCAGGCAGTGGAACACCCCTCCAGCAAGAGCTGCAGGTTTCCCTTTGGTCCCTGTTTGTCAGCAGGGATGTGACCTTATCTCCCCCCCCTCGGGCTGTGCTCGGCTGTTTGTGCCCACGCGAGGTGAGCACAAGCTGCAGCAGACTGGTGTGTGCTGGCTGGTGTCACAAGAGAGCTGGGAGGAAGTCTGGCCAGAGGAGCAGGGAACGAGGCACTGGGAGCCAAGAGCCAGGAACGGAGTGATGGAGGGAGTGTGCTGCAGAACAAATGGGGATGCATCCAGCTGACAGGCAGGGAGATGATGGGATGTGGAGAGGGGTGATGCAGGGGGAGCCACGTGCCAAGAGTATTAGCAGCAGCAGCTTGAATTAATTTGGAGAGCAAAGTGAGAAGCTCAGAGAAAAAGACTGTGGTGGATGTGGCCAGAACCAGGGAGCAGTTCTGGCACTGTGCTCAGGGGAAGGGCCAGAGCATGGACATCTGTCCAGACTGCCCTGCCACGGCCTGGCCAGGGCTGGTGAGCCATGGAGAGCTGCCCTGGGTGCTGCTGAGGCAGGGGATGGGCTGGGATCCCTCCTGAGTCTGCATGCCCTGGATGCCAGACGAATGGACCAGCCAGTCCCGAGGACTCTAAGGTGGCACAGCTGGTTCTTGCGCTGGCACCGCGGCTGCAGGGCTGGGAGGTGGGGGTCGGGTCAGGAGCTCCCTGCTTCCCCAGCAGGGAGAAGGGGGAAGGGATGCACCCTGCACAGAGCTGGCTGGGGAGAACCCTGGGACTGGGACAAGCTTCCCCCGCCATGGCCCCCAGCAGGAGGAAGCTGGTTCACCGGCAGGTGCTGTCCCTTGCTGCGGGGGCTGCTGATCCCCAGCTGGGTGGTGCAGACCGTGGGACCAGGGGACAGGAGGGGCTCTGGAATTGGCTGGGCACCTGCAACTGCTGTGTGCAGCTTCTCAGCAGGGGATGATTGCAAGGACATGAGCTTAAAATTCTGCTTTCCCTTGGGCTGGAGTTCCCTTGGACTGACAAAGAAGGAGCTTCCTTTAGGCAGCATGAGTTTGGTGGAAGGAGGAGCAGCCTACTGCTGTCAGCAAGGTCCTGAGAGTCAGATAATATTTTGTAAAGCTGAACCTTTCGGTGATAAAACCTTGCTTTTAACGAACCAACTGTTTTCTGCAGCAGCTCTGCAGAGTGGTTCTGATTTGAATAGCTTGTCTGCCCCAGGGGAGACGGGTGCTGGGGTTTAGCTCTGCCCTGGGATTCGGGAGTGGGCACGGACACTGCTGGCTCCTCTGTGTGCAGATCCTCTGGAAACACCCTTTGGAGGTGCCGTGGCTTGGATATGCTCTAGGAATTTGCTTTTCCAGCTCTGTATGGAAGGAAACCCCTGCCTGTGTTGCCATGGCTAGGAAACAACCAGGGAGTCCTGATCATGGCAGCTTCCAGATGCTGCTGTCATTTCACTCACCCTGTCACCCTGAGGTGTCCCAGGCAGGGGCAGGTTCCTGTGCCAGTGGGACAGGATGGCAAGACAGGCTGGAGTGGTGGGAGCCCGGGTTCAGAGGGGACTTACTGGCCTGAGAGAGCACCTTGGTGCTGGCTGGCTGAGGTGTCCAGAGGCGTTCTATTCCTGCTCTGAGGAGATGCTGCTCTTGGACTTGTCAGTGCCTTGAAAGTGTGGAGGCAACCATGGTGGCTCCTGGGGGGAGAGAGACTGCCTGAAAGCCCAGCCCTGTAGGGAGGAGAACCCCAGAACGGTGAAGTGACATTCAGGGAATGAACGTCCTTGCTCTGAAGAGTTTAAACCTGGGCTTAATCCCTTTTAGATGAGGTTAGGCTGGGGTGAGACTTCCCCGGGGCAGGTTTTCATGCCGGAGCAGCTGGTGCTGTTTCCCAGTGACCCTGATGTGCAGGGAAAGGCAGCACCTATTGACCACACTGGGAGCCTTTCCCTCCAGCCAGGCCACCTGCAGAGAAACTGAGCTGTGTGAACACACAGCGGGCCTGAGCGGATTGAAAGGCAGCACCATTTACCTTCAGCTCTGCGTGTATGAGAGAGGTGTATTGATTGACTAGCTCCAATCCGTGGTAATAAGCAGGGGTTTGGAGTTTAAACACAACCCATGGGTTGTAATTAAATAGTCTCAAAACTGTGCATGACCTCAGGATGCCCAGTGCTGGGCTGGTGTGTGTGACAGGCTGGTGAGTAACATGATGAAAAGAGGTTAAATAGACTTGGGGCTGAACGAAGCTGTGACCAAAGCAAGCAAGGTGCCACCCTCAGACATTCCTCACACAGAAGCAGGGAGTTAATTGCATTGTTTTAAACGCTGCCTCTACTCAGCTGGTGAGATCTCCTGTGAATCAATGCCTCCTTTATTAATGGGGAGGGTGTTTGCAAGGACAGCAATCCCTTTGCGTTTTCCGCTCCTGGCAAGTGCCGAGCTTGTCCCTCCTGCCAGCAGGCCTGGGAGCTCCAGCATAGAGGCACAGAAGGGACCTCAAAGCCCATCCAGTCCCACCCCTGCATGGGCAGGGACACCTCCCACCAGCCCAGGCTGCTCCAAGCCCCATCCAACCTGCCCTTCAACACTGCCAGGGATGGAAGGGGCTACAGGAAAGCTGGGACTGTTTGCAAGGGCATGGAGTGACAGGATGAGGAGGGTGAATGGCTTTAAAATGGAAAAGGGGAGATTGAGGCTAGACTTTGGGAAGAAAGTCTTGGCTGTGAGGGTGGGGAGACCCTGGCCCAGGCTGCCCAGGGAAGCTGTGGCTGCCCCATCCCTGGCAGTGTTGAAGGGCAGGTTGGATGGGGCTTGGAGCAGCCTGGGCTGGTGGGAGGTGTCCCTGCCCATGCAGGGGGTGGGACTGGGTGGGCTTTGAGGTCCCTTCTCACCCCAGCTGTTCTATCATTCAGTGGGGCAGCCAGTGTCCCAGTGCCCCACCACCCTCACAGCCCAGAATTTCTCCCTCACATCTCATCTCCAGCTCCCTCTTGCAGCTGGAAACCCTTCCCCCTGCTCCCATCCCTCCCTGCCCTTGTCCCAAGCCCCTCCCCAGCTTTCCTGGAGCCCTTCGGGCACTGGCGGGTGCTCTCAGCTCTCCCCGGAGCCTCCCCCTGAGCACCCCAGCTCACTCCGTGTCCCCCGGCTGCGGGGCAGGGACAGTCCCGGGGAGCCCCCCCCTCTCCGTGGTGCCCCCCTGCCCAGAACGCCCCCCCCCCCCCCCCGTGGCGCTCCCCCTGGCGGGCGGGCGGCTCCGCGCAGGGCGAGCCCCCGCCGCGCCCCCTCGGGCGGGCTTTCGAGCGAGGAAGTCCCTCCCGCTCCCCTCCCTGCTGATTGGCCGCGGCCCCGTGCCGGCGGCAGCTGATTGGCCGCGGCCGGCGGGTGGGCGGGGCGGCGGGCTAGAGGTGCGGCGGCGGGCGGGGGCGCCGGGCCCGGCCGTGGCGGCGGGGCGCGAGGCGGGGGCGCGCGGCGGGGCCGGTCCCGCGCCCGCCCGCCCGGGCGCGCCATGAAGAGCCTCAAGTCCCGCCTGAAGAAGCACGAAGCCATCATCGGCGGCAGCGCGGTAGGGGCTGGCGGGGGCTGCGCCGGGGGCTGGCGCGGGAGGGGGGGGGGCTCAGCCTCCAGCCACGTTCCCCGGCTGCGGGGCCGGGGGGAGCTGAGCCCCCCCCGGGGGTGACCTGGGTGCGGAGCGGGGTGGCTGAGCCGTGCGGGGGGCGTGCAGCCCCGCGGGGAGGTGGGCTGGGCCGGGGGCTGTGCTGGGAGGGGGGGCCCGGGGGCTCCGGGCGGGGATGGCGCGGGGGGGCTGCGGGGCTGCGCGGTGCCCCGGAGCCGGGGCGGAGCGCGGGGGTCCCGGCTCCGCGGTGGCTGCGGATTTCTGGGGGCGGCAGAGCTGGGGTCCTGGGGGGCGGGCGCTGCGGGGCGGCCCGGGGGAGCTGGGCGGCTGCGCCCTGCGGGTCTGGGGGTGCCAGCGCTTGGGGGGCAGGCGGAGAGCCTGGGGGGGGGTCTGCGCGTGGGCAGGGGGTCAGCAGGGAGGGTCTGTGGGCGCGGGGGGCAGAGCAAGCCCGGCGCTTGTTCCGGCTGCCGCGGGTGACCTGCGGCTCGGGGAGCGAGCACGCGAAGGCACGTTCCCCTGCCTGCGGGGCAGGGAACACCGCGGTGTTCCTGCCGGGAGCCCGGGCAGCCTCCGTTTCCCCGCCCGACACCTGCCCGGCCCGCCCCTGCGCGGCGGGGAAACTGAGGCACGGCAACGCTGAGCGGGGGGTGGGCGAAAAGCTTTCGGAGGGGCTGGTGACCGGGTGCGGCTGTGGTTCCTGATCATCCCGTCTGGGAATGCTGCGCCTGGAGGGGCTGCAGCCGCGGGAAGTGAGGCACCTTTGTGCTGGTGCCGCGGTCTGCGGCTCCCAGAGTTAGGCTGCCGGTAACTGCCTTGACGCGGGTTTGCTGCTTTCTGCTCTGAGTTCGTTCGTCTCTGCAGACGGCTTGTGGTGAGGGAGGTCGTTGTGACTGAAGGAACCCGTGTTGGGGAGTGACTTGTGTGGCAGGTCACCTCTCCCTGTGCTCGCTCGGTGAGCGCTCCCTGCAGCTGCTGTGGCAGGTGCCCCCTGAGCTCCCTCCTGCACGGATCTGCTCAGCTTGCCTCTGGCTACCTGGAGCAGCGGGAAAGGGCAGGCTCATGGGAGGCACAGGCTTTTATCAGGCTTCTTTTAAGATACCTCCTGCACGTTTGTCTCAGATCTGCAGCTCTTACTTGAAAATAATGGCTCATTTGAAAGATATGTAGATATTCAGGCTTGTGAAGTGCTGACCCGACAGCTCATCTGACAAAATGACAGCTCAGTGTGGAAGCACATCACCCCGCTGAGCAATTCCCTCTGCTCAGGGGTGATTCAGAAGGCTGCTATGATAATTTGTAATGTGTAGGCTGGCACCGGTTTATGTTATTCATTAGTCCTCCTATACTCTGGAACTGTTTGTTTTTTCAGAGTGAGCATACAATAATTAAATGTCAACAAGCACTTCAGCATCCCTGCTTCTTTTGAATGGACATCTTTCACTTCTGTGGGTGAGGGCTCAGCAAGCCTTGGTTTCAAAGTAGCTTTGAGCAGTCTTCATAGAATCACAGAATGGCAGGTTGGAAGGGACCTCGGGGATCATCTGGTCCAACCTTTCTAGGTACTACTCTAGTTTATGTGAGGTGGCTCAGCACCCTGTCAAGCTGAGACTTAAACCTGTCCAACGTGGGGGAATCTACTTCCCTTGGGAGACTATTCCAATGTTTGACTGTCCTCATGGTGAGAAATTTGCATCTTGTGTCCAGTCTTAATACTGCCAAGAGCTGAAGTTATTCTAAAATATACAAAGGGAGATGACTGTTGGTGAGATCCTTTAAAAACTGGGGTTTGAAGAAATGGTGTGTGTGTTTACCCTGATTTATTTGGTTACATGATCACTCCCATCAGCAAATCAAACTCCAGCTTAGAGCCTTCTATATGGGGGGAAGAAAAAAATCTGGGTGGGTGTTAATAGTGAGGCCAAAGAGAGGATGTCTGGGGAGAGCCAGGAGTGTCCAGCTGCTGGGGAAGGAGGGAAGGTGGGTGGGAATCCTGCCCACCTGAGCTTTATAGGTCCTGCTTGAAAGGAGTGTCAAAGGCTTGTCTGTTTGAGAAACCTCATCCCTCTCTCCTGTCCCCACCCTGTGCTATTTCCTGGCAGGTGGAGAGAAACTTAATCTTTCCATGATGCTTCTGAAAGTTTTCCTCCAGATTGAGGTAGTAGTTCCATGCCCTCTGTCTTCTGATGGTGATCTCCTGGAAATAGCTTTATTCCCTGTCCCCCAGTGGAGGGAAGCTGTGGGAATGCAGCAGAAAGTAAAAATGATCCTTACTGCCAGTTCCACAGTTATCCACAGTTGTGTCTGAAAAAGGAATTAGCTGGTTTTGCCAACTCAACTGGCTGATGGTGCTTGGAAAAATCATCTGAGCAGCCTGTCAGGAGCTGCAGCACTGAGCAGTGAGACAGATGCCTGTCGTTTGCAGCGGGGCAGGCTTGGAGCTGTAACACCAGCTTCTGTGGAGCAGGGAGCCTGCAGGGCTCTGACTCACTCTGGATCAGAGATGGTGCCTCCTTCACTAACATTTACAAGATAGATTTTAATTAATGTAGTCAGCCCTGCTGGGGTGACCACAGCAGCATGCACTGTGTTGCTGAGACTCCAGAACACGGGCTGATACTCTCAGTGTGTGTTTGTGATCTGGTTTGTGTTTTGGAAGTCAGAAGTTCTGTCTGTAGCTCTGTGCACGAGGTGCTCACTGCTTGGCTTTTCTTGAGAAGGTGCTGGAGGAAAGATTGGTTTATTCTACATAATTTTTTTACTTCAGGCCTTTGCTGGTGGGCTTTCCCTGGGGAGATGCTAACTGTTGGCCCCTAGGGGTGGGGAGAAGGTTGCCCGCTTAATTCTTTCATGCTTGGGACAGAGCTTTGGGGATGATCTGTTAAATTTGAGGTGCGTTATCTCACTGATGTGGGAGTTTTACCCTTTCTGCTCTTTGCAGTAGTCTGGAATTTAGGGAAGGGGGCTTCTGGACTGCTTAGTGTGCAACATGGGGTTGCTGGCAGTGTGTGGAGCACAGCTGAGGCTGTCACTGAGCAGCACGGTCTATGTCTCTGGAGCTGTTCTGCATCCTGAGGTAGGACATCCAAGACAGGGCTGGTGTGAGATACCCCCACACCTCAGAACTCAGCAGCACTACCTGGAGCCCCTGCAAGCAGTGAGAATGAGCAGATGTAAAACCACATCCTTTCCCCTCTGGGAATAGTGATGTTGGATTTGTATTTTAATTAAGGGAAACTGAACATCATGTATAATTAGCGGAAACCATTGTGCAAGAAACAAAGGTAGACATCTGAGCACTTGCCTTGGTATGATGATCTGTCATTATTAAATTAATATCTGCACAGGGTGGGTGGCAGCTGAACTTGTTGAAGGGTGTGTTAACCCTTTTTTTTCCTGTGGAGACTGCCCAGTTCTGTTAAATGGGGACTTTTTCTCCATGTAAGCAGTAGAACTTTGTGAGTTGACCCAGTGCACAATTAAACAACTTCTACTGCCCTGTCAGCAGCAGGGAGGGGAGATACCACCTCTTCATCTGATCCCACTTTTTATTAAGGCAGTGGGAGAGCAGGGTCTGTCTGAACTTGCTCATTAATCAGCAACACTATCTCTGTCTGCACTGCAGGACTTTGTTAAACACGATTTGTAGCACCAGGGTGCTGGGGAATACACATGAGAAACTGAAGGACTTAAGTGAAAAATGGGTGTCTGGTAACCTGCTTTTAGCTGAAGATTTAAGGTCACTTCTGTGTTAAACTTCTTACCCAAGCAAACTTCTGCTGCTGGTGGCACAGGGTGGCCCAGGAGCCACCAGGATTTCCAGGGCAGTTTGTCGCGACGCTGCTCTGTGCAGAGACAAAACAGTTTGTCAGCCACTCCATCACAATGCTGTGATCCATCAGCAGAATTTTTCCAGCATTGCTGCTGTTGGCAGGAGCAAAGTTACTCTTCGCTGTCCCCTGCCTCCCCTGTGCCTGCTGGGGGCACCACAGGTGACTTCTCGATGCCATCTTCAGGCAGCAAGGCCAAGGATCAACAACACTGTCATATTCAAATATCGAGTCCTGGGCTGACTGTGGTTATTCTTTAGAGCCAGAGTAGGTTCCAGGAAGCTTAATTAAGGCTCATGCTAATGTGCGTGTGTTCCTTAAAAAAAAAACAACAAAAACAAACCCCAAAAAACCCAACAAACACAAAAAGCCAAACCCTTTGTGATTCATTTGCATTTAGTTAAATAGAATTAGGTGCTTCTTTGTGTGATGCTTGTGGTTGATGTTGGAGAAACTGGAGAGTGGTGAAGATCAGCAATTTGTGGTTCAGCAAAAGCTTTGTGGTGCAGCCTGTCTACAGGTGCATTGTAATTTTCAGGCTCCTTAAAAAGTAGCATTTATCAATGCTTTATCCCTTTGGAATGTAGCAATTTAAAGTATTTAAAAATTGGAGGCACAGTGAGGGCCTGTGTGCAAGTTAAGTAACCTCGGCGGGTTTGCAGACATAGTTGTGCAGATAAGGCTGCTTGGTTATCTGTTCTGAGTTCATCTGACCTTTTGCTGAGATACAACGTATGTAGCACTTTGTCATTATTTAAATAATGATATTTAGCAGCAGGCAAACGCTTAGAACATCTGAGAGACCGATACTTAGTGGTGCCTGAGCAGGATGGAGTGGTATTCCCTTCTCCATGCGTCCATGCTTGAGGCTGCTTCCCTGTACGGTGGGTGTAGGAGCCACACTGCCTCATCACCCCCTCCCATTCCCTGGTGCTTCATTGTTAATAAATGGAAGTGCACAAATCAATCACTCCTTGCTTGGGAGCTTGTGGTTTCAAGCTAATGGTTGGCCTCCCTGATAGCTGCTTCTCATGGCAGGCACAGGCAGCTGGACTCTGACCCCCCTGCTACTTTCTCCCCATTTAAAGGGGAAATACTTTCTTGGGGGCACTCGTGGGGGCAAAGCTGGGCTGCACCAACCCCTGGGCTTCCAGGGCTGCCTGATGTGGTGG
This sequence comes from Apus apus, assembly GCF_020740795.1. Taxonomy (NCBI): domain Eukaryota; kingdom Metazoa; phylum Chordata; class Aves; order Apodiformes; family Apodidae; genus Apus; species Apus apus. The sequence continues at coordinate 20,959,309 of NC_067291.1, read as the reverse complement.
TGGTGGGAGCTGTGATGTTCCTGTTGCCTCAGCAGAGTGTGATGTTCTTTGGTGTGTGTAAGACTGACCTCAGTTGCCATAAATTGTACCTAAAAGACTGTTTTAAAATGCAGCTGCAAAACCACTGGTTTGTTTCCAGAGTGTGTAAATAGTTCTGATCATTTTTGTTCCTGTCCAAGTTGGTCTTTGTCTCAGGGCTGAGAATTTAAGGATGGTTTCTCAATGAAGTGCACTGCAGTTGGCAACGAGACATGAGGAAGCTGTGTTTAAAAACTGAATTATTTTTTTTAATATTGGCAGGCTCTGCATCCTTCAGGAGTTGTAGAAAGTTCTTGGATGCTTCCAGTGTATCTTGTGTAGGTGATGCTGGTGGTTTTTTCCCCCTACCCCAGCTGTGTGGAAGAAACTGGCCACACTGTAGGTGTTACTGCTTGTAGGTGGAACTGACACATACTTAGAGCCCGTGATGCTTTTGAGAAGACTGACATGTCAGGTAGATAGCTACAAGTAGGTTTGGATGCTTTCTTGATAGGCAGTAATTTGATCTCGATGGGATGTGCTGACTTGCAGTAGGAAGGAAAATGCCTTGAGGGCAGGGTCGAATCAGGACTGTTTATGGTGAGGTCTGAGGTGGTTACTGTTTGCTTGGCTTTAACCTGCTTGCTAGGAGACTATTCCCTGTAGTAATGATAGGGTGCAGTGACATTTAAAGAAGCCATGCAGCAGCACAGCTGTGAATACGAGTTCTTGACACGAGCATTTTGAGAGCAATGCAGAAGCAGAGTGGCCCTAGGATGCTGTTCTTTCTGAGCACTGTTAGGACTGTGTCTTGCCCACTTTGTAGCACTCATGGACTTTTCTGTAGATGGAGAAATGGCAGCAAATGAGGTGGTAACACAATGTGCTGCATGTGGGGACCTGCTGGGCTCAGGAAATGAGCCCTGTGTTCCAGCTGTGTCTGCTTTACCTTATGTAGACTGGACAGTGCATCTCACTTGGGCAGTTTTAAACTCAACAATGTCTTTATGTGAATACAGACACCCTGATAAGCAAGACATGCTTATAAAATATAAAATGCTGTTTCCTGCCCTCCCTGTTTGAGCTCTTTCCCAAACTTGGTATCTGTGGGGTTTCTTAGGCGGCTGCAGATAAGCCAGAGTCAGCAAGACAGAGGGGTGTTAGCTGCTGGGCACCTGTCCTGGGGGGGAGCTACACCTGGTGTGTGTCTGGAAAAACAGCTCCAGTCATCTCACCGACCCTGTCATTTGGTCAGCCTTGCAGTTTGTAAAGAAATCAAAGTGCTTCAAAAGCAACTGTCATTTTGCAGCACATAAAATCACAGGGTGTGTCCGTTCAGACGTTGGGTTTGATCACCAGTGTACTCTGATCTCTGGAGGAACAAGGAGGAGGATGAAGTGTGTGGGCTGGTGGATGTGCCAGTGGCACCAGGGCACGTCTGAGGGGCCTGTCCTTGGGCAGGCAGTGCCTGCCTCCCTGGCAGGAAACCTGTGAGACACCAATCAGCTGGAAGAAATAACCTCTTGTGATCAAGATGGACCTGCAGGAATAATGCTCAGTCTCTTCTTTGAAAGGATTATTCTATCTGATGGTCTTCACGGGCTTCAGAAGCTGTGGTTTTAGTAGTCCATGGAAGTAGGATGTTGGTGTGTTTGTCCATATAATTGCTGGGGCCATTCACACCTCTGAGCCCTTGCTGTGTGTGGCAGTGGCAGCACAGAGCTCTCTGCTCCCGCTGCTCAATGTGCTTATGTCACCTGCTAATGGCATTAGGAGGATGTGTCCTATGTGGATTTCTCCATTGATAGGATTATCTGGCTAGCCCAGCAGTGCTGAGGAGCTGTGTTCACTTTCACAGGTTTATGTCAGCTTCCAGGCTGAAGGTTTAAGAACTGCTTTGAGTTACAGCTGAAGTTACAGCTTTGAGTTACTCCTGAAGTGAGTTAGGTGACTGTCCATGATTTATTTAAATATGCTGGTTATTTATGTAGTCTGTGTTCTGCAGTTATGGAGGCAAAAGTGTTTAGAGACTCTGGATGAGCAATTCAGGTGGAAGCTCCCTGAGCAGTACTTCTATTTCAGCAACAAGCTACCTTGCCACAATTAGTTTTGCTGCAGTGTTAGGACCAGTATTTTTGTGCCTCTGTATTGTGATCTTAAAAAGGTCAGTGCATTCTCAAATGGGAGTTGTATTTTCCTGGAGCAGAAATCTCTTCTGGTCTTTTTGCTGGCATGAAAAGTCTTGAGAGTTCCTTTCTAGCAGATAGAATTTCACTCTGGAGAATACTTGGGTTGAGAAAAATCTCAGCAGAAGAGCTGCTGGGATTAAAGGGTCATGGATTGCTTTCCAAAGGCCTTCAAAGTTGGGATTTTCATTTGTCTGTCCTATTTGTTTCCCCATAACTCCAGTATTTTCTTTTCTGTCTCAGGGTCAGCAATAAAGCACTTTCTTTGCTCAAGGTGGGGATGCCTGGGTGGGTGTTGGGATGTGCAGTGATCCTGTGTGTGGCTTCAGGGACCCTGCCTGCTTCTCTTGTTTTGCTTGAGAGGGAGAAGATTCCCAGTAGCTTCAGGCTCATATTCCCCAAGTATGGTGCTATGTTAATGGATAAATACATACCCTACAACAATAATACAGTTTAAACGTTACCTTTGCCAGTTGCCTCTCAGGCTGTGAGAGGAGTACAAATATATGTATATATTTCATAGCCTGTCAGTGCTGCCCTGGCTGATAGCACCCTGTGGCTCTCCCTGCAAGCGAGGGCTGCCCTTCCCTCTGCCCTCAGTGACTAGAGCATTGTTTGTTGCTTTGCTCAAAAAAGGGAGGGCAATTAGTTTGGGTACCAAATGTGCTCCAAGTGTAGATACCTCTAGTGGCCATCATTAATGCTCTGCTCATATTTAACTATTTAATTGTAGTGGTGGCTGAGGAGCAGGCTTGGTTTGGAAGGCTGTATTTTAAAGCATCTAGAAACTGGTGCTGAACTCAGCTTCTTGGGATGCAAGTGAGGCTTGTGATGTTCTTTATCTGAAGTGGTGCTGGGAGGTGGATGTAGCAATGTTATGTGATGGTCCAAAGATAGCTACAGGGAGAGAACTGCAGCTAGGTTAAGCAGCTAAATATCTGGTAGGATAAGGGGCTTTGGGTTCCGAGAACAGCAGTAGGTGACTGTTCATGCAACATGTGGGTGGGGATGCTAAAAGCTTACCTGGATTTGAGGAAAAAATGGGTAAGTTAATAGAGCAATTCATGGAGAATTAAGAATGTAAGTAGAATCCCTCTAGCTCAGGAAGTTTAAATCATTGATTGAAAGCTAGGAGAGCTTTTGGAAAAGTGTTCTGTGCTTGTTCAGTTCTTTTTCTGAGTAGGCTGGTGTGAAGGTAGATCTCTGCAGCCCTCCTGAAGGCATTCCAATTCCAGATGGATACAGGGTGTGTGCAGACACCCAGCATATCTGCTCTGTGTAAAGCCCTTAAGCTGAGAGCACACCAGATATAAACTGATAGGAACGAGTAGTGCATTTGATCCTTGCCAGGTGGTGGGGATGGGATACTCCCTCATCTCTTGAGACCTAGAGTTGGGAAGAATTCCTGGCAGGCTGAGCTTCAGAAAAATGGGTGCTCTGTAACAGAAAATGGCATTATTGGCCTTGGTGAGGCAGCTGTGGTATGCTGGGCAATGCAGACCTTCAGGTCTGTGCTGCTGGTGTGTCTGATGGTGGTCCTGGTCTGCAAAACTGACTCTGAACTGGGTTCCAAACTTTCGTTACGCGGAAAGAATGCAACACAAGCACGTTTTGTTAGTTTCTACCCTTGGAGCTCTGAGATTCAGCTGCCTGAGAGGACAATTTAATGGATGTGGTTTGTAGCTGAGAACTGTCAGTGCTTGGTCTGAGCTGGGCAGGGGTGGGGAATGTGGGTTAGCAATCCGAAACCTGGTGGTCAGGGCTGTCTTGGGATGATCTTCAGCACAGACTGCAGGATGAGTGCAGCTCAGGAGTCACAAGGATTGTCTGTGGGCAGATATAAATGAAGACAGGTGAAACCTTTGGGATGAATCACAGAATCCTAGGGGTTGGAAGGGACCTCAAAAGATCATCTAGTCCAACCCCCCTGCCAGAGCAGGATCATCCAGAGCACATCACACAGGAATGTGTCCAGGTGGGTTTGAATGTCTCCAGAGAAGGAGACTCCACAGCCTCTCTGGGCAGCCTGTCCCAGGGCTCTGTCACTCTCACAGTAAATAAGTTTTTTCTGATATTTACATGGAACCTCCTATGCTACAGCTTGCACCCACTGCCCCTTGTCCTTTCCTATGAAGAAGTAGGCCTGTTCACCTGGCAGGCAGTCTTCCCTACATGGCTTCTCACCAAACTGATTTCAGTTCAGTGGTACTTTTTAAGTGCTGTCACTTGTGATGTGTAATTTTTTTTCCCCAAAAAATGTGGTTTTTTTAGCTTGAGGAGACAGACGTGGTTCTGGTCAGAAGAGAACTTGAGATGACACAGTCATTGCACCTTCTTTGGAGTGGCTTTGTCACGTGGGCACTACTTGGAGAGAAGACTTGGAAGGTTCTTCTGAAAAACATGTGCTGCGAGGCACAGGGCTGGGGCTCACAGCAAGAGATGTGAAACAGTTGAGAAGTCAGTGGGAAAGAGTGAAGTTGTGCAAAGAGGAGTGAGTGAGTTGTAAAATATTTCCCGAGTAGACACATTTATTAGATTATTGACAGCATCTTATGTGTCCTCCAGGGTGTGTGTGGGGGGGTTTTTTGGCTGTGCACCGCGTTTCCCTTCTGCAGACAAAACAGTGCGTGGCTTGTCACATTGACCCAGTTCTCTAAATGTGGCACTTGAGCAATCTCCATTTAAATTTAAAACTTGTGAGAGGAGACTCTGCATCTTCCCCGCTGTTAATCACTGTGCTGTCTACGGAGTGTTTTCACAGCCACCCTGACTCCTCGCGTTTCAGGCGGAGGGAGACAGGCTGGCAGCAGCAGTAAGCTGAAACCAGGTTCTATTCAGAATGGGTTTCATCACTGTAAAAGGAGCATTTTTTTTAAGGCAGAGGCATGTGTGTTTTCTAATTTAAAATGGGTTACATTTCTGTCAAAATAGGCTCACGCATTCCATCTGCTCTGCAGTTGTAACTGTCTGAAGTCTGAGCCTGAGTCTGGTTTCAGCTTGGTGCTGTGGTGGGATGGGAAAAAATTACTACTGCGAGTATTTCAGTCCTGTGTTATTAGTGGTGACAAGTATGGCTTTCAATAACGTCCGTGGACAGTTAATTGACCAGCGTGTTTGTTATTTTAAAGTGAGTGCTTGCATGTCTGCAGAACATAACAACACCACGGGGAGGTTTCATGCGTGCTTGTCTCCTGAGTGAACATCAAATCTGAACTGCCTTACTCAGGGCAGGGGCACGCGGGGAATGTGTGCACAGCTACTGCTTTCTGTCGCTTGGCTATCGAGTACTGGCTTATCAGAAAATAGATCTGGGCTGATGAGACTGGCTACGTATTGTTTACAAGCTATTTCAGATCCGGGCAGTATTTACTGGTGGCTCTGGCTGGCTCGGGCAGTCTGGGGCAACAGGAACCACAGATCTGGGAGGGTTTTCTGGGACTGCTGGGCCAGGCTGAGCGGGCGGCAGGACCCACCACTGGCCTCAGCGGCCGGGCAGCCTCTGCTGGGGGGTAGCCCGGTTCTTTTGAAAGAGTTATGAAGTCTGAAGATGATCCTGAAGATGGGGAAGATATCCTTGGGGACCCCAGCTAAGTGAAGGATGGGACAAAATGAGTTCAGGGCAGTGGAGAGAATCCAGTTCTCGAAGCAGCCTGCGGGAGCCCAGGCCTGTGCTGTGTGAGCTGCTGTGGTTTGTAGCCTGATGCGAGAGAAACTGCTCCTGGCAGCAAGAGGTCTAGGATGCCTTGTTGGTTTTCTCGTGCAGCTAAAGACACAGTAGGTATCTTAGGTGTCATACCAATGGCAGCACTTTACAGGTGCAGAAATGCAAAACCTTGAATTTTGTTTGGTTTTTTTTGGTGACTTCCTTTTTAATTGTATCTCTAACAATTCTCCCTGCGAGGAATTTTCTTTAAATGTGAAATGCTCGGGTGAGGATGTTTGATTGGGTACATCATCAGGAGATTGCATCATTGCACACATTTCATGTGTGTTCTGAGCAAATAAAAAATATTTATAGTAAGGTTAGAGTAATTTTTTTAAAAAATGCTCTTGTTAATCGGAAGATGTAGGAACTAGCAGGAAGGAATGGCTGGGGAGGGGTTTTCTGTAGGTTTGAGTGAGTTTCTTCTAGCGAGGATGAGCTGCAAGCGGGGAACTCAGCAGTCTAAACCCAGGGGCAGACATGCAAGGGGGGATCACTTTGCTCTAAGGATGTGAAATGTGTCATTTGCAAAAGAATTTAGAGGGAGCAGAGCAAGTACAGTTTCTAAGATATTTAAAAATTTAAAACCTGCATAGCAAAGGAAAGCTTGCCAAGCCATGGAGGAGTCCTGCCTTCCCCCAGGCAATGTGTGCAGCAGTCATGTCACCAGGGCAGGAACTTCATTATGCCAGGCAGGCTGGCTTGGCCTTTAAGCTAATGGATGTTTTGATTGATTGACAAATTGGTGCTGCATTTTAGCTTGGGCAGCACTAGTGGCTGTGATTTCATTAGTTGTCTCTTTGTATTATTACTTCGTATCACTTTGAGCAAGTGTTGTGCTGAATAAGCTGTTGCTACAACTTCATGATGGCTGTAATCTTGTTTATGGTGAGAATGGGGAATAAAGGTAATTACAGCTCCATTGTACAAATAATTGGGTTTTTGGTTTGGTTCTGTTTTTTTATTTCCCCTTCTCCTGGCAACCCCTGGCTCTGGTGCAAGGTAGACCTTGCTGCTCTGGGCTCTGGCTGCTCAGCACTAGCTAATTGGCTTTGGCTCTTTGCACTGTGTATCTTCAGGCTTTATTACATTAAATCTTGAAAAAAGTGATCTTTGCTAATAAGACAGTCTTAAGGCAAAAGTAGTTCTGTCTTGATAGAATGTAACTGTTTTTTTAGTGAAAATTGTACATAGCTTTTGTTTTATCTATTGTTCTTGCTGTCACATGAAAACTGCTGAGACTTTAAGGAGGCAGGGGAGTGTGTTGTGAGGAGCCCCTGTCACAGAACAGAATTGCCTGAAAAGTATGAAGCAAGTTGGAAAGGATGTTTTGGCAACAAAGAGAACAAAGCTCTGCCCTCTTGGCTTGGATGCTTGGCCTGTGACCTGAAATTCTGAACTGGAAACAAAGAAGGAAAAAGTGGGGTGTGACAAATCTCTGAGACTGAATGTTTGGGGGTCTATTTATAACTGACTTGTACTCTCTTGGCACTCTACATGCTTTGGTAATTGCAGGCAATTTAAAGTTATAATTTTAAATTTCTTTTACAGCTCAAGTGATGTTAATCTCTTGTGGATCATACTTAGCTAAAAGCTGACCCTTTGAACAGTCTGACTCAGGAGAAGCTCTGTCCTGTTGCTTATTTTTAGTGCATTTGATATTAAAATCTGAAAGCTGCCCCAGGGCATGATGGAGCTGCTTCAGATCTGTTTTTACCTGGAGCTGGTTCAGATCTGTTTTTATGAATAGCCACATCCAGTGAGTTGAACTGGTGCATTTCTGAGCTGTTGCCCATGTGTGTGCCCATGCTGACTGGCAGCATCTAGTTTGGAACCAGGCAGGGCACAGTGTCACACTGGATCCACTGCCATCCCCTGCTGGGTGCTTGTGCCTTTCCCTCCTGACCCTTCTGCAGGCAGATCAGGTCACCGAGCTGGTTTGATGGCTGTCCTCTTGGCATGTTTGCTTAGGGATCAGCTTGCTGGGCACTTGCAGGGGAGGGTGGTTCCCTGGCCCAAGGCATATGAAGCAGAGGGATGCTTCTCTTGGCAGTGGCCTGTGGCTACATGGGGTGGGAGGTGGCCTCAAACTCTGCACCCTGCAAGTGGATGAGAGAATGTTTTGAGGAACAGCAGCTTGTATGGGTTGGTACGGTGAAAATAGTCTCTGCTTGTTGCTTTTTCTGATGTTCTTTCATCAATTTTAGTTAGATGTTGGATGTGGAAAGGAGTGGAACTTTGAGTGAACCAGGAAAACTCAGCTGTTCTGGATAAATGAACTAGGTTTAGAAAGGGCTGAATTTAGTACTTGTGTTGCTGAACTAATGAAGCTGACTGTGTATTTCATCATGGTCCTGGTTGTCTCACAAAGGCCACCTGGTGAGCTCTCTGTGGTACCCTTCCTATATAAGGGTTGATGGAGGGAAAGTTGTAACTGCTGTTTTGTCTGCCCCACTGCCTATGGAATATGTTTTAATGAACACTGAAAGTCTTATACTGAAGATGATCACTTGGATTGGAAGTTGTTAATGATACTGTTTTGGGCTCTAGTAACTCCTCCCTTCTCTGCTTCTTTGTGTTGCATCTTGTTTGGTAATTCGTAGTTTTTGAAGCACGGATATTGAATATATAGAAATGAAAGACCTGATTTTGTTTTATTTAGACTGTTAAAAGTCAAGCGATGACAATAAAGACAAACAAGCAACCGTCCAGTCCTGGCAGCCTCCTGTGAGAGCTATAAATAGCTGGCAGCTGGTATCGGATAAGAGGGAACAGGGGGAGATGTGTAAGGATGACCTCATGTGAGAAGCTGTCGGAAGCTTTCATTTCAGAATGAGGATAAGGAGCCACTGTGTGTGGCTTTGGTTTTAGTCCTGTGAGAACAAAGCAAAATGAGAACCAGAGAGGTCTGGTCCTCAAGGTCTCCTTTAGAAGTGACTTCACTAGCCTGTCTTGTAGCACTGTGCCTTCAGTCACAGCCTGATTGAAACACTACAGTGATGTTACACATAAGTAACTCTAAACCTCCTAACAGGTACAGCTCTGCAAACCAAGGTATTTTCTGTGGAATCCCCCAGTTGCAGCTGATTCAGCTTTTCATGGATGTTCCTGTAGTAGGGGGGTGGTGCACCACAAGCTCAATTGTTCTGATTCTCTTCCACAGCTGAACACAGACTGGAACAAATATGATGACAGGTTGATGAAAGCAGCTGAGCGGGGCGATGTGGAGAAGGTTTCAGCAATCCTTGCCAAAAAAGGGGTCAGTCCTACCAAACTAGATGTGGAAGGGAGATCTGCGTAAGTAACTTCCGAAATTCCTGCATCTTCCTGCTGCTCCAAACTCTCTTTAATCTATACATCTATGTCATACATCATGTCATGTTTTAGCCTCGTATGAGCTAGAGTGCCAGACAGCCAGAAAGCAAAACTCTTACAAACAAAGTGGAGATCAGGATTTAATCCTTGCTCTAGCCAGATTTGAATGTCAAGAGAAATAGAAAGCGCGTTGGTTTTTCAAGATAAATCACTGTTACTCCTCAAGAAGGTGATCTTGTTCCCTCAAGTGATGTCTGCAAAACTGTTCAATGGATTTGGATGCTGCCCAAGGCTGGATTTGTATTGTATAATGCTTTCAGTGTACAGGTTTGGATTTCCTAGTTAATGTTACTGAGTTTGTGTGTAGAGCAGTTGTACTTAAGCAAGGTATTTTCTGTTTTTAGTTTCCATGTTGTAGCATCAAAGGGAAGCCTGGACTGCTTGAACACCATCCTCATTCATGGAGCTGATATCACAGCCACTGATGCTGCAGGTAGGCTTCCTCAGCTGGCAACTTGCAAAGGTTCTCAGCTTGTTTTTTATTCTGGAGCAGAACTCAGCTGAACTACAGGATGGATGTTGCTCCTTTCTGTAGTTGGCAAAAACATCCATTATCTGTGTGCCTTGTTCCTGAACTGTGGGGAACCTACAGTTCCTGCCACGGAAGTTCATGAATGCAGCAGACCTGAAGAGCTTCAGGGGCATGTATAGTCTGCACCAGACTCACTGGGGGGATCAGCATTCTTGATTGAGAATAACAGTCCAAGAATGGCTTTACAAGATCTGGGGTTCATTTAAATACTAAGGGCATTTCACTGAGACTTGCACTATGCACAGTGAGGATGGAAATGAAATGCTGTGGTAGGTGTTTGTGCAGCCACACTGAGCCCTCAGAACTTTAGAGCCTGTCTGTGCTACCTTCTGGATTTCCTTGTGTGATACTGGGGTTTGTGTGAAGGTCTGAAGGAAGAGGTAGCTGGAAGCAGGTGCTAATTTTGCCTCAGCTTTTTTACCTCCTGATTTAACGTGGTTAATGAATATTCTCATTTTCAGCTTCCTTACAGAAGTAACTTACCCTCCTCTTTTCATATGAGAGATTGTTTTTAAATGCTTATGCAGAGTCACTTGACTTGCATTATTTTGAAATTAATTTCACTAATGAACTTGAATCCTGGTTTCAGTGTCTTTCAAGTAAGAAAAGCCTGTGTAACAAATAGTGAAGGATGTGCAGGAGAGGGGACTTAGTTACAGCACTGCCGGAATTGGTGGGGGTGGACAGGGACTGTTACACCTAAACTGATCTGAATATTGATCTGAGTCACAGCAGTCTAGTGACACATTATCTTGGTGTTTCATACATCTGGACATGATGAGCACTAGTGAAGCATCTGGAATTATGGAGGAGGAAAATGACAGGTTTTTCCCTAGATGAAAAACCATGCTAATGCTTTGGGGAAGTACAAATTAATGTATGAATTAGTGTTATGATTAGTAATAGACTTTGAGAAACAACATGGACGTGTTGCATTTGTCTGTGGTATTTCTAAATGTGTGTTCAAAACAGATCCTGAAGGGATTTTGTTCTCGCTTTGTAGGCAGAAACGCGCTGCACCTGGCTGCAAAGTACGGGCATGCTTTGTGTTTGCAGAAGCTGTTGCAGGTATTGAAAAATACAACTTGTCTCTTGTCACAGTTTTTATTCCTGAGGCAGAAGAAGGTGCTGTTAAATATACCGATTCAAAATCGGGATGTGCCACTAAAACAATTTACATTATTTTTTTGAAAATAAGAGAGTCCTGGGAAAAGACATTTTTGTATTAAATACCAGAGGGTGGCTGAAAATGCTAAAATAAAGAAAACAGACATTTTTCTCTTCACCTAGACAATCAAATCAAGTTGTAGTTTCTACCACTTAATGAAATTGGAGCTGTGTGTCTTTTAAAGATCAATGTTGCTTTTCTGAGTGTGTTTGCCTGTGGGGACAGTAACACTGAAAGGTTTGCTCAAGAGCAGCACTTTCCTCCAGAGATGGGCATTAATCCATAATCTTTCATTAATGAAACAATATTGGGGGGTTATCTTAGGTTTTTGTGATTTATTTTTTATTTTCTTCCTGGTGAGTTTATGCTCATTTGAATTTTTTGAACTTCTGTTGTGTTCTTTTCATCTTCTACTCACTTGGTGCATGTCACCATGCAGATGTGAATGGTGCATTTTCTGAGGGGTGCCAGAACTGGTGGTGATATGGATAGGGAAGAGGGAATGACAAGGAGTGGAGCATCTTGGTCATAGGGAACAAACATTTGAAAGTGTGAAAAGTCTGAGTTGTGTTTTCTTTGCATGGTCTTCATTTACTTCTACAAGTTTTGATCTATGTGTTTAGAGCACTCAAGTGCATGTACCCAGAGTTCCTTCCTTCACGTGTGTCAACTATAAAATTAGATTATTTTTTTTCCTTAAATAACTTTTTGTTGCTTTAATTCGGACCTCAAAGCATTTCATGTTTTGTAAGTGCAATCTGGGTTGCTTGTTTTAACAGTTCAATTGTCCAACAGAGAATGTGGATCTTCAAGGGAGAACTGCTCTTCATGATGCAGGTAAAAGGCTGTGCCTGTTGGGTAACTGCAGTATGAACTTGAGATTTGATGAATGGATTAATTTTCAGATGGGTCAAGTTCTTACATTAATTTTGGTGACTGTAGTAGGAAAAAATTATTTATGTTGTCATGACATTTGTCCTTTGTAACAAACTTGACAGTCTTAGCAAAGGCTGCAGTTCTGAAAGTCTCTGCGGGTACCTATGAGTTTTTTAGTAAAATCATAACTACATTTCACCAGCAGTGTTTGAGCAGAGGTGTTAGGTTGAGATACCTTTACTCTGGGATGTCTGCACCCCCCTCATGCTGTGCCCTGTGCAACAGCAGTGTGACTTCTTCATGTGCTCTTGAGGTGGTTGTGTGACAACTGAGCCAGAGTCTTGTTGTGCTGTAACTTAGTTGGATGAGCTTTTGTGAAACCAATGCACCCAAGGAGGTCTGGGGGATTTATTTTCCAGGGGCTGTTCTCAGCAGTGTAACTTGCTCTTTCTTTTTCTTTTGAAAGCCATGTCAGACTGTTCCTCTAGCATTCAGCTGCTGTGCGATCACGGGGCCTCAGTGAATTCCAAGGATGGGGTAAGTTGCTGTTTGTAGCCCTCTCCTTTACAGACCTGACTGGAGCTCTTGTGCTTCCTACTTCCTCTCCTTTCCTTAATTTTCCTTCTCTCTCTCTCCTCAGGATGGGAGGACACCCCTGGTGCTGGCCACTCAGATGTGTCGTCCTGCAGTCTGTCAGCTTCTGATAGACAGAGGAGCAGATGTGAATGCCAGGGACAAACAAAACAGGTAAGGCATGCAGAGGGCTGTCAGAATGCCTGCTGACATCTGGAGGGTAGGAAGCTGTTCCCTTGCCTGTCAGGCTACAGAATAAACAAACTAAATTCAGTGGAAAAGTACCTGGGATTTAGCTCAGAAGCAGATGTGCTGATTCAATAATACAGATAATCTTGGCCTTTTTAAATTGCTTGTTCTTGCATCTACAATACATATAGGCTAGTTTCTGTCAGCAGAGAAGCAACAGTTGTGGTTTTTTTAAGGCCTTGAACAAAGCTGCATCTTGCACCCTTTGGGATCAATATGCAAAACAGGTCATGACAGCCCTGGCACTCCGTCAAGTACTTGTGTCCTCTAAGGGACATTGGACCCTCTAAGGGCCCTAGAGGCCTTGAAATATTTGCCTCTGTATTCATGGGAGAGGTCAGGGAAAGGGGTGTTTTCTATTGTAGCTGCTACTTCTGCCAGTTCTTCCTTGGCAGGCGAGTGCTGGTGGCCAGGGACCCGAGGCTGCAGTGGGACAAAGCCCAGGCAGGGGCACTGCCTGCCCTGGGGCTGGGGAGTGTTTGGGGGGCACTGCCAGGGTTCCCAGGCCCTGCTGGAATTTGGGCTCAACTTTGCCTTGTGTTTGTTGTGTCTGGTGATGTTTGTATTTAAGTAGAGAGGAAGTCAAAAGTCCCATGAGTTTTCAAAACACTGAGTAGCTCTCCGAGGCAGAAGGTTTATGCAGAGTTTCACCAAAGTGCTGCAGGGACAGGGGTTTTTGTTTGCTTTGTAACAAATATTTAAACATTGACTGAATGGCTTTTTAAAGCTTCGTTTCCTCTCTTGATGGAGGAGAGATTCCTCCTTGACTCCTGGCCATGGGTGTGAAGGATGCTGCCTGGAAGCGGCTGCTGCGGGAGGCCCGGGCAGCCCGTGTCTCAGAGCCCTCTCTCTCCCCTCCTCAGGACTGCCCTCATGCTGGGCTGTGAGTATGGCTGCAGGGATGCCGTGGAGGTGTTGCTCAGAAATGGTGCAGATGTTAGCTTGACTGATGGCCTTGGTCATGACTGTGCCTACTATGCCAGAATCGGTGACAATATTGACATTTTGGCTTTAATAAAAGCTGCCCTTGAGGATTCCAGCAAAGGTAGGAGAGAAGGTGGCTACACCACTTGGCTGTTCTTCCATCTGAATTGTCTCCTCACTGCTCTGTCTTTAGGAGCTGTTCTTTGGAGGGCAGCTGTAGCCCTTGAAACAAAAAGGTGATAAACTGCCTGTTTGGGAGAAGAAAGAAGGATTTTGGTTTCTCCTTGTTTTCAATAAGGCTTTTAAGGTTCAAACAGGCTCTGATGCCTGAAGTTCTTAACATTGCTGAACCTGGCATTGCAGTGTTGATCATAGGAACTATTTAGCCTTATTTATAGAGGAACATTGTACTTGTGAATGTTTCCATATCTGATTAATTGGGGAGGGGGAAATGATTTCTTGAAATTACCTCCAAAATCAAAACTTGATAAATAGCTGAATGTGCTGCATGAGCCTGGATGAGATGCATTTTTAACTTCCTATTTTTGTTACTTTTTTTAGCAAGAGATACCCTGAAAAAAGGGCAGCTTGAACAAAAGGTAAGGCTTGTTATACTGAGCATCTCCTAAGGCTGGTTTCTGGAGAAAGTGAGGGAGAGACTTCACACTAGTGAAGCTTCCTTGTTTTTTAACATGATGCCCTTTGATTTTCCTGTTGGGGTGAAAAAAAGAGCTGCCATACAGGGCCCAGAATGATTAGGGATTTTTTGAGCCTGGTTTGGGGACGGTGTTAGCTTTGATTGAACTTTCTGCTGTTGGCAGCTGGAATCGACCTGTTGTGAACAAGGATCTGGCTTTTGTGTGTCCCTGCAGCACCTTCAAAAGCTCCTTGTTCTGCACAGGTCTCCTGTAGATGATGCTCCCAATATATGGTGGAGACCCCTTATGTTTTAAAAACAGGTGGGGGGAATAAAACTGAATTGGTTTTAATTGACCTGGCAAGATTTTTTCCAAGGTGTTTTTTATTAAAAAACTTCAGTGTATGTCAGAGGGAAAGCTTACAGGTGCATGATGTGCATTTTACTGGCCTTCTGCTCTGGCTGTGAAGCTGGCCTAGAAAGGCCAGGAGTAAAGCTGAGGAATGTGCAGTATTCTCTTTCCAACAGCAATGCCTCAATTTGAAGTACCTCATTTGATAGAGGACTATGTAGTAATTGTGAAATACTTCAAGATTCTGTAATTTCAAGGGTAGTAATCCTGACTAAATGCCTGGTGCTGCTCCAGCAGGGCTGGTAATTTAAGGTTTGTCCTGCTTGTGTAGGCTGTAGGTCAGACAAAACTTCTTGTGCATGCTGGCTTCTTGCCACATCTTTGTACTGCAACACAGCTCTGAGTCTGAGACATGATTGTCAGCTCTGTTAAATCTGCTCAGAGAGGCTTTGGAGAGACTTCCAGTGCAAGAGCAATGTCCTAGCTGGATGAAAGTGAAAGAGGGGAAAGCATAAGCTGCTTAGGTCAGACCACTGAGCCAGTGTGCTGCTGGCACTGTTGAGAGGCTGATGAAGGTTGTGCTCTGCACAGCTAGCTCAGTAGTTTTTAAATTCTTAGCTGCATATGTAGCTGAGAAGATTCCCTCTAATCAGATGGTGTGTCTGTTTCTATTGGGAAAATATTCCATGATGTGCATCCTGAGGATTAGAGCTGGGACAGGCGTCCAGTGCTGGCCTGAGGAGCCATCTGCCCAGCTCTGGGGCTTGGCCATCTTGCCCCCCAGTGGCCCCTGAAAAGCAGGCTGAGAGCAGCCCCCTGCCCCAGAGGTGGATGTCTTCAGAGGGCACCAGGAATAGAAACTAACCTTCACTCCTGCAACAACAGGTCCCTCATCTGTCCCAGAGGCGGCACCGGCTGCGGGCGCAGGAGGGGAGCGTGGGGCTGTGCCAGGGGGACCAGGCTGCTCAGGTGAGGGGGTTGCTGGCCTTGTAGCCCCTGTGCCTAACGAGCAGCCATGCTAATGAGCTGAGCTGAGCATGAGTGAGTGTTGGCAATGCCATTAAGAAAGGCCACATACATTGCTGTTTACTTAGCAGCTAGTTGCATGACTGTCATGGGGCAATTATGCAGATGAGCTGTGAGCTTTTTCAGGAAAAAAAAAGCTTGTGTAACACAGGGATGCAGGTCTCTTCATGCCTTAACCCTGCCCATCTCTGAGCCTCCTCTGCTCTGCTTCTGCCTGCAGTGAAATCACAGGGTCACAAACCAGGAAGCTCTATTTTTAACATTCTCAAGAGAGGTGTTTGTTTAAGTGTCTTACTAAAAACAAGCTGGATAATAACTGTTCTACTAACTAGTATTCATTTTCTCATCTTGTTGCTATGTCATTAGTTTTCAAAAAGGTAAACAATGTTTAATCTATGGGGAATAAACCACTGAAAAATGGAAGCCTGCATTCTGGAATACTTTGTAATAAAAATATAAAGATCTCTAATCCAACCCTCTGGTTTGAGCTAAGGTAGTTACTATAGTTAAGGCAGTGATTACCAGGCAAGAGGTAAACATGCTTTATTGTTTGCATGTGAGCACTGGGCTGACTGATGGCACAAGGAGCTCTCATTTCATGCACTGGGTTTGTTCTGTGTTACTGGAGTGATTCTGTGGCTGCTGGAGCAGTGGGCACGTTTAAAGGTTGCTGTTTCATGCCAGGAAGGCACTTTTACACCTTCTGCTGCAGTGGTTGGGTTTCAGGAACTGTTTTCACATTAGTTATTTTTACTTGTTAACAGACAGCAGATAAGCAGCTTCTTGAGTGGTGTCAGCACTGAATGTAACCCTACCTGCTCATACTTTCAGAACCTGTACTTGCACTTACACCAGAATGAGCTGAGAAGCTCAGAGTCTGGAGCTTTTATGTAAACTTCAGAATGAAGCAGAGACCTTGAGTAAGGACACAGAATCATTAGGGGTCTTGTTAGGCAAGGCTTTGTCTTTACTGACTGTTAAATTTGTGCCTCATTCTTTAGTTTTCCAGTGTGTGTGTGTAGTGTGGTGGTTGTGGGTTCCTTAATTTCAGTCTTTTACTTTTTTAGGACTTGGAGTTGGAAAATCAAGATTTGAGAGACAGGATGAGAGAAGTGCAAGAGGAGCAGAGGATGCTGCTGGATAGAATCAGTGGGCTCCAGCTGCAGCTGAATGAGGTAAACCTGGTGTTGGAATAACCTGGCCTGGAAGCTGTGATAATGACCTGGTGCTGACAGGGAGGGCTGGTAGAAGTAGAAATGGAAGCATGTGGAACTAGCATGTGGTCTTCACTGCTTTCCTGTAAATTATTGTTGTGTCACTGTCATTTTCTTCTGCTGCAAAAGCTTTTAGTCTTATAATGATATTCAAAATGTGAGCAGAGCTGTTACAATGTCGTTCACCTCCTACGTTTGAGCAGCAACGTTTATGGCTGCACTTTGCAAGGCAAGGGGAACTGTGAGGTGTTGGCATCTTGTAATTTAGAGAGTAAACTTCCTCTGCACAAGTAAATGCAGATGCTGTGTGTCAGTACTCTGTCATAGCCACTCCTTGTCTTCCAGCTCTTACTGTAAGTGGAAACACAGAAGAATTGTCAATTAGCAAAACCAGAAGCTTGAACAGGGAATTTTTCACCCAGATTTGAAGCCTTTTTTAAAAAAAGTTCCCTCTTCTTCGTCTAAATGAGCAGCACAACTGAGGAAGAAAATAAAAGCAAGATTTATTTGTTTTTTCTTTGAGGAGGCTCATGTTTGTTCCTTCACTGTATTTTTGCAGAGGTGCATTCCAAAACTGTAGGCAGCTTCCCCTAAACCTGGCTCATGGGTAGACAGACTGTTTCTTCTTGGAATCATTGACTTGTCTGAACTCTCTCAAGAGTTGCCTTTATAAAACAAACAGAAGTGCAGACTGACTTTTGATTACTTTCCCAAATCAGCAATCTAGCAATCTTGTACTGAAAAACTGTATTTGCTGCCTCAGTATGGTCTGGAGAACTGAGGAGAGATTCACATTCCCTAACATGCAGTTCAAGAGACATTGCCCTGCCAAGCATCCTTGGTTTCTGTCTCTTTATTTCTCTTGCCAGGGGTTGGATGGTAAATGGAAGGGGAACAGTTAGAACCATGTAGACTTGTCAGCTAATGAACTGTGTATGAGCCCCTTAAACTTTATTGAGAAAATGATTTGTGGGGGAATTTTTTTGTTATTTTTGCAGGAGCAAATGTTTGCAGATGATCTTGAAAATGAGGTATGATACATCAACTTAAAGTGTAATAGAACTGTGGAGAAGAGGAGGAGACTATTGCATTTAATCAGACTTAAAGCTATAGAGGAAAGAAAAGCTATAAATGCCAAATGAAATACCTACTGATGTCTACTCTGTTTGTACAGCTGCACAGCATTTCTATTGCTAGAAATAATATATGTAATCCCTGTGGCACCTTTTAAAGCAGGCTTCATGCTAAAAGTTTCTCTTTAGTGACTTTCAGTAATGCAAGACTAATAAATGTGAAAAACTAAACAATAGCAAGTTGTGTTGGTGCATATTCCCTTGACTCCTCCTTCAAGATTCCTCTTGTAGAGAAGCAGTGTTGGGGAAGAACTTCAGAAGCAAAAATGTAGGGATTCTTTCAGTGCTGATCTTGGCTGAATTTCTCCCTAAGCTTTTTTAGAATTTCCTTGGGATCTTATAAATCCAGCAGTTCTTGTGGCTTTGGCTATTTGGCACTCTTTCTCTTTCAGAAAGATGAGCTGAAGAAAATCCTAACCACCAAGGAAAAACAGCAGGAAGAAAGCTTAAGGACTATTGAAGCTCTCAAAGCTAAACTCAAATACTATGAAGTATGTTGATTGATTAGAAATGCAGTATCAAAATTGGTGTTTACAGTAGTAAATACTTGAGCAATTTTAAATTGTTAAAAGTCTTGAGTGGTTGTCTCCCTGAAAGTTTTCCATGCCCTTTAGTCCCTAGCTTAACATAGAGCTGAAAATGCACTTCAGATTTTTGCTACATGTTTGTGTTTCTTGCTGTTTGCTTTTAGGCTGACTTTGCGGGATCTGGAAGTAACTTTGGTAACAGTAAGTAAACTTAGTTCTTGGAACGTGCCACGCGTGGTGCAGTGTCTGGTTGCATGGGGTGGGGGGCTCGTGGCATCTCCTGGTCTTGCCATAGTCAGGCCACTGTGTGTGTCCACCCCTCAAACTTCAGTGCCTGACGGGGCTCCAGGAAAGCTGAGGGGAAGGGTTTTTGACAAGGGCTTGTAGTGAGAGCAGGAGGGAAAACGGATTTAAACTGGAAGAAGGGAGATTTAGGTGAGACATGAGGGAGAAATTCTTTGCTGTGAGGGTGGTGAGACCCTGGCCCAGGTTGCCCAGAGAAGCTGTGGCTGCCCCATCCTAGAAGTGTTCAAGAACAGGTTGGATGAGGCTTGGAGCAGCCTGGGCTGCTGGGAGGTCTCCCTGCCCATGCAGGGGGGTTGGAACTGGGTGATCTTTAAGGTCCCTTCCCACCCAAACCAGCCTGTGATCCAAAGCCCAGTGTGTGCCCCAGGGGCAGGGCACTACTGATCAGTCTCCCAAGTGGCTGCTCCTGTGAGATGTGCATTCTAGCTCTGCTGAGCCTTCTGGTAACGTGAAAAACAAGCTGCACAAGATCTGTGCTCCAAACTGGGTCTTCCCCTTGCCATTCTTCATATCCTAAACAATGCTCAGGTCCAGCTCATGACAAGGGAGCTGTGGTCCTGCTGGAAGCTGGAGCATAGGTGGCTTTGAGGGCAAGTCCAAGCTCAAGGCCTCAGCCTGCACCTGTATTAGATATTATTCAGTGTCCAGAAACTGAAGTCTCTTTGCATTCAACTTGTTCCAGGCCTGCCTTGCACTTGTGTAACTTAAAATGTTACTTCATCTGTCATGAGCTGTTGTGAGAGCTGTTTGGCTGCCTGTCAGGAAGGATCACTTATTTGCAGTGCAAGGGGATGCTTTTCCCTGGTGGGTTCATGTGCTGGGCCAGGGTGGCTTTCCTGACTGTTTTGCAGAACAACACCCAGCCTGGCACTCTAGGGGTGTGTTTCTGTTACTGGGGGTTTGTCCAGGCTTCCTGGGACTTAACTCAGGAGAAGTTGCTTTTAATACCCAGGACTTAAACCAGCAGCCTGCAGCCAGAGCAGGCCCAGGGGATGCAGTGAAGTTAGGAAGGAAAATCAAGAGTTCTTGTGATTAGGTTATTGTCTTTTAAACAGAGACTAAATCTGTTTGCTTTGTAAATCCAGGAAAAGAAGATGTATTACTTAAACAAGGCCAAGCGTTTGCCGTGGAATCACAGGTAATAAATGTTTTGCCACTGGAGACAATTCTAAGATAGTTACGCTTGGGAAAGCTAAAGATTCTGAAATGTACACACAGTGAGGTCGCTTCTGAGCACCAGAGACTCGGTATTTGCTGTGTTTAGTTTTACCTGCTGGTGCCCTCTAGGGTTCCCGTGTGCCATAGCTCTGCGTGCTGGGAGCTGGTGCTGCTGGAGGGGCTGCTCTGTGCTGAGCATCCTTCAAACCCAACCAACAGGCTTCTGGGCCAGCAGTCACAGTGTCAAGTGCAATTGGGATTTCATCTCCCTCATCATTTTTTTCTACTTTAAATTCAGGTAGAATTCAGAATGCTTTTCCTGCCAGCTATACAAGAACTTGCTGCTAGCTTCCTACCTCTTAAAGTAACAGTTCAGTTTTATAAGCCAGGTCCATCAGACCCTCAGTGTGTCAGATATGACAGGGCTTGTTCCTAACTGACAAGCTGTTCTTACATTTGAGTATTTCAGCTGCAGTGCTTCCATCAGGGATGGCTAGAAATCTCTACATCCTATGCCTTTTTTGCCAGCTTTCACTGATGTGTTTTGTATGTTTTACTAGTAACAGAAAAATCCAGTCTCTTCTGCCGTGTTTTGCATAAGATTATTCCAATTTTATTTCTAGTTGACATTTAAAATTAGTTTATGTGCAATTAAAAAACAAGTGTGTGTGGGGGGGGGGGGGTGGGCACAAAAAACCAAGCAAAAAAAACCCAACCAACCCAGGCTATGTCCCAAGCAGGAATCAAGTGGCTTTAAGGTCCTTGTGTCTGGAAGCCACACACTGCTTTCTGGTCCTGGGAACACTGAGGTCACTGGAGGAGGCCTGTGGCTTGTAACAGCCACCATGGCTGGTGGGGCAGCCCAGGTTGGCAGTGACCATGTGGCAGGAGGGTTTTGAGCTGCTCTTTACTGGACAGCAAATGAAATGACTGTTTTCCTTAGTCTTTTCGGAGAGAAGGTTCTGTGAACAATGATGTACTCTGTTCTGATTCCCTTTAAAATTACATTCACGTGCTTGAGAGACAGGGGAAATCTCTTAATAAATTCAGTTTCTTCTAGCAGGTGAATGATCAAGTATGAATAACAAGGGAAATGAAGTGGTTGTCCTGTACCTGCACTTTACTGTCAGTAGGGCCTGGTGGGTGGCAGGCAGCAGCGAGAGCTGTGTTCAAGGTCTTTACTATTACAAGCTGAGATACTTGTGTTCTGTCATGGGGCCAAGGATGGGTTAGTGTGTTTCTAAGGAAAAAGTCTTGGACAAATGTTATGCTCATATAACCTCAGTGTTGGTCCAAGACAGGGATCTGTGTGACAGCTCATGTCTGACTTGTCAAACCTGTAAACATGGATCTGTTTCTGTGCCAATTTATCTTCAGTCCAGGTCTATGCTGAGACCCCTGGAGCTCTCCCTGCCTAACCAATCATCCAGTTCAGAGAGGGAAACTTTAAAGAGAGAACTTGACAGCATGAGGGCCTGCTATGGTGCAGCAAAAGAAGAAATTAGCAAACTGCAGAGGGAACTGTCTCATAAGGCCTCTGAATGCAAAGCTTTGGCAGCAGAGTGTGACAGAACCAAGGCAGAATCTGATGGGCAGATAAAACAACTGGAAGATGCTTTGAAAGATGTACAGAAAAGAATGTTTGACTCTGAAGGCAAAGTCAAGCAAATGCAGACCCACTTTCTTGCTCTGAAAGATCACCTGGCTAATGAAGCTGCTTCAGGAAACAGTAAGCTGACAGAGGAGCTGAGGGATCAGCTGAAGGAGATGAAAACAAAGTATGAAGGAGCCTCTGCTGAAGTGGGAAAGCTAAGGAACCAGATTAAGCAGAATGAATTGCTGGTGGCAGAGTTTAAGCGAGATGAAGGAAGGCTGGTGGAGGAAAACAAAAGGTTGCAGAAGGAACTTGCAAAGTTGGAGATGGAACGAGATAAAAGGGGGAGAAACGTCATGGAGTTAGAAGGGCAGCTGGAAGAAACAGCAGCAAAGTTGGCCCACTCTGTGCCTTCAGAGCAGTTTGAAAACATGAAGAGTTTGTTATCAAACCAAGTGAGTGAGAAAGCAAGGAAGTTAGCAGAGATGGAAAGAGAGCATGAGAAACTGCAGGCAGAGATCCTGCTTTTAAAGAGGGAATCTGAGAGTCAGAAAGCTAAACTTGCTCAGCATGTGAAGCCAGAAGACCATGAACAGATGAGGAGTGGGTTTGAGCAAAAAAGTGAGGAACTTGGGAAGACTGTTTCTGAACTATTACAGAAGAATCAGACTCTGCAGAAGGAACTTGAAAGATTGCAGGTTGATAACAAGATGCTTAAGCAGCAAGCCCAAGTGCTAAAAACTGAAATTAAAAACCAGAATGTGCCTTTAAAAATTCACGAAGAGTTAAAGAAAACAAATGATCTGACTGTTAGTAACCTGACCAGAAAGCTTTTTGAAATAACAAAGAAGTACAATGAAAGCAAAGCAGAAGCTGAAAAGTTGCTGGTGGAGAAAGACAGCTTAAGTGAGAGTATCAGCCACTTCCAAGCTGTGTACCTGACTCCAGAACAGCACAAAAAAGAAGTGGAAGCTTTAAAATCTAATGGCATTGAACTTGAAAAGCAGCTTATTGAGCTTCAGAAAAAGTATGATGATGAACAAGCAGAAGTGTGCAAACTAGTTTCTGAAAATGCAGCCATAAGAGAGACTCTCAGGGATCAGTATGTGTTGGCTACAACCCATGAGGAGGTTAAAACAGTCTTGAATAACACACTGGAAAAGACGACCAGGGAACTGTCAGAGCTGAAGGAAAAAACTGAAGCCATAAAGCAAGAATTCATGAGGGTAAACGAAGAAAATGGAACTTTGAAAAATAAGGTTAAAGTCTTACAGGATCAGTTACAAACTGAGTGTATAAGCTTAAAAGATCATGAAACTACAGTGACTGCTTTAAAGAAAAGCATGCAAGGACTCCAGGAGAGCAATGTTGGGGTTATGGAGGAATACAAGAGGGGTCAAGAAGAAATTGTACAGTTGCATGCAGAAATAGAAGCCCAAAAGAAGGAACTCGACACGATTCAGGAATGCATCAAGTCAAAATATGCCCCAGTTGCCTCCTTTGCAGACAGAGAACAAAGCTTTGAAGCCACAGTGAAAGGACTGAAGGCACAGTTGCAGGAACAGATGCAGAAGTGCAGAGCGAGTGAGGAGGAAAACAAGAAGTGCAAACAGGAGAATGAAAAGCTCAGGAGTGGAGTCTTGTCCATCCAGAATGACTTGCAGCAGAACTATGTCCTTGCTGAGAAGTCCCGTGAGGTGGAAAAAATGTTCACAAGCAAAATGGAGGAGCTGAATAAGCAGTTGAGAGAATTGCTGCAGAAATACATGGGTGCAAAAGGAGAGAAGGAAGAGCTGCAGGAGAGCACGGAGCAGCCCCAGGCTGTGCAGGCTCAGCATCTCTCAGGAGAGCAGATGGAAGCCCTGAAGAAGGCTCTTGGTCACACCGTGGAGGACCTGAAGGAAGCCCTCAGGAGTAAGAAGGAATGCTATGATAAAGAAACACTAAAAGTAGGAGAACTACAGCAGGAACTGTCAGACCTAAAAAAGTCTTCGGTACCTTTGGTGGAATACAGACAAATGAAGGAAATGCTGGAAGGAGAAATTGCAGCAACCAAAACCAGCTTGAAAGAAAAGGAAGAAGAAAACCGGGTTAAAAGTGAGGAGATCTCGAAGCTGCAGTCTGAGGTCCAGCTTGCCCAACAAGCTGTGACTGACCTGGAGAGCAAAGAAGTGGTTGACGTGTCAGAATACATATCCATGAAGACTACTCTGGAGGCTCAGATTAGCTGCATAGCTGAGAACTTGTCGGAGATGCACAGGAAGTACGAGGCAGCCTGCGAGGAGGCCGTGCAGGCCAAGAGGAGTGAGCTTTCCTTAAAGGATGAAAAGGAGCTGCTTCAGTTACGGAGCTGCAGTATTGAGCAAGAAATTAAAGACCAGAAAGAAAGGTGTGATAAATCCTTGACAACAATTATTGATTTGCAGAAGAGAATACAGGAATCTGCAGAGCAGGTGGAAGCCAAGGATAACAAGGTAGGATGTGTCAGTTACTGCTCTTGATGTCTTCCTTTTATTGGGGAGCAACTGGACTTCAAACACATCTACTCAGGTATCAAGCAGGACTTTGTGTACTGAGCATTAGGTGCCCAGTTCTGCTAAGCTGAAGTCCTGCTTTGGGGGGCATTATACCAAGTTCTTCTAATTTCTCATATGTTTCAGCCATTACATGTAGTAGTTGAACTCTGAAACTTCCAAGCTGAGTTTCAGACTTCTGGGGTATAAGCTCATTCTTCCACTGGAGCTGTATTTGTTTAGTATCCCCATCTTGCCTCTGGTCTTTGTTCTTTCTAGAAATCAGAGCAAGAATATCTCCAGAGTAGAGGTAATTTCTGTCCCTGGCTCCAGGGTTCAATCCTCCACACCTCACACTTCAGTGCTGGGCAGCAGAATGTGAACAGTGTCAGCATGTCATAGGATCATAGAATGGTTTAGGTGGGAGGGACCTTAAAGACCATCCAGTCCCACCCCCTGCATGGGCAGGGACACCTCCCACCAGCCCAGGCTGCTCCAAGCCCCATCCAACCTGCCCTTCAACACTGCCAGGGATGGGGCAGCCACAGCTTCCCTGGGCAACCTGGGCCAGGGTCTCAGTCTCTTGGCCAGTATGATGACAAGCTGGGACACAGACCCTTCAGTGCTTGCTGTTCTACATCAGACTTGAAAAAAAAATTGTTAAAGAACATTATTTTTCAGTCAGGAAGCCACCCTTCAGTGATGCTGTGTGTGCTTTCTTTGAAGATAACGGAGCTGCTGAATGATGTGGAGCGGTTAAAACAAGCTCTTAATGGCTTGTCTCAGCTCACCTACACCTCTGGGGTCCCCTCCAAGAGGCAGAGCCAGCAGGTTGAAATGCTCCAGAACCAAGTGAAAACCCTGCAGCAGCAGCTGGCTGTAAGTAACTGTGCAGGTGGGGGCTGGAGGGTGGCAGCATTGCTCAGCCTCCTGTACAGACAAGGAAACGTGCCCGTGGTCACTGGAGCACGGGGGCTGAGTTGGCAAAAGTAGAATACTAGTGAATTATTTCCCCTCCCCGCCCCTGACTACTTGCTGCTTTAAATTGGTCTGCCTTCTGCACGTTAGAGTTGCAGTGTTTGGGAACTTTTCCAGATGAAAAGGACACGGCAATTTAGAGAGAATGTTCTTAGGAGATCTGCTGGTACAGTTCATGCCAAGAGTGTTTCTGTACACAACTTCCAGCTTCATTTTTTTCTTGCAAAACCTGCCAGCTGTGTGTTTTCTCAGTTGGAAAGAGGGGGGGTGGTCCTTGCTTAATGGTTTGACTTTGTGTTCCCTTGTCTGCAAACACAGTGAAGTGTGTTGCTTATCATTAAGTACTGACAGCAAAGGGGAACACTTGGTGGTGAGTTCTGTGACTTTGTGCACAAACAGGTTTGTGGCCCCTGTGACTTCAGTAAGGCTCATCATCCAGCTGCCTGTGTGAGCAGCTAGTTACTTCTAAGTCTGTGCAGAAGTAGGATACATCTGCAGTGGTATTTGCAGGGATGACCCTTAGAAGGCAAAGTGGTCCTAAGTAGGGTGGTTTTACACCAAGGTAATGCTATTGATGGATCAGGTCTTTCATCCCAGCCTGACATCCAGGCTGACACACACTGGATCAGCCAGTCTCTGAGAACCTTTCAGCAAAGTTTCATTGCTTACTGTTGGCAAAGCAAAAATGAAGCAGTGACATTTTCCTTGATTAATGGAGGGGATATGGCTGCATGGAACCTTGAAATCCTGCTTTGGCTACTCTGAGGGCACAACACCAAGCCCCCAGCGCTGGGCAAAGAGGGCAGGGGTAAATATGAAAAATGTGATGACTTGACCTCCTCTTCTCTTTCTACAGGATGCTAAGAGGCAGCATCAAGAGGTGGTTTCAGTTTATCGGACACATCTTCTCAGTGCTGTACAGGTAGGAATGTCTCAAGTTCAGGTTGGTTTACTCTCACTTCAGTGTAGGGATTCTTGAGATGTGTTTCTGACTGAGGAGATCCTCAAATTTGAAACTAGTACCAGGTGCCTGTTTTCATGTTGAGGCTTTTAATTTAGAATGGACAAAAAAGCTGTTGTGCCATCTGATCACCATGTGTCTGCATGTAACCGTGTGTGACAACACCCTGCTTTCAGGGGTGATGGGAACACATCAGTAATTCTGCATCCCAGGTAGTGCTGGAGAGAAATCCAGTAGAAGTTGGAAGCTTAATGCACTTAATTATCCTCTGGCTCTCCCTGAACAAGGAGCTGATCAGCTAATTCAGGTCTTGTGACTTCAGATACCTAATGGTGCAGAGGAGGAACTGTTACTGCAGCCTTGGGCTGTGGAGGCCAGAGGACAGGAGCAGGAATTTTTTTCCCCATCATACTCTCATAAAGGAAACTGCTGTGTCAGAGAGGCAGACCCTCATAGATCATGGGGTGGTTTGGGTTGGAGGGACCTTAAAGACCATCCAGTCCCACCCCCTGCGTGGGCAGGGACACCTCCCACCAGCCCAGGCTGCTCCAAGCCCCATCCAACCTGCCCTTCAACACTGCCAGGGATGGGGCAGCCACAGCTTCCCTGGGCAACCTGGGCGAGGGTCTCATCACCCTCACACTAAGGAATTTCCTCTCAATTTCTAACCTAAATCTCCTCTCCTCCAGCTTTAATCCTTCACCCTTTGTACTCCCACTACAACCCCTTGTCCAAAGTCCTTCCTCAACCCTCCTTTCTCTCAGGAGAAGGAAAAACAGTATTTCAGATTTTCCCAGAGAGGTGAAAATACAACAAGTTGAGACCTTTGAGTAATTTGGAAGAATCTCTTAATGTTAGTGATGGATGGCTGACACTCTATGGGATTTTTAATTATTCTTTTAACCAAGTGTTTGCTTGCCCTAGGGTCACATGGATGAAGATGTCCAAGCTGCTTTGCTGCAGATCATTCGGATGAGACAGGGGCTTGTTTGCTGACCTGCTTAGTGCCATTGCTCTTGAAGGCTGCTGCACCCTGTAGGAGAGCTGTGGTTACACTAGTGAGACCTGCATGAGATGTATACAGTGCTGGTGATACAGCTGCTGTTAGAACCTCCAAATAGGAAATGACTTAGAAAGCTGAAATATTTTTTTCTTGTAAAACAGTAAGATAGGGTTGCTAAGTTTCAGATCTGGTACTTTTTTCATTAGCTGAATAAAAGATGTAGAACGTCTTTTGAAATGGTAACAAGCTGACTGTCAAAATGATGACATAGTAGTGAGATTATTTTAATGTCTGATTGACCACTTATTAAAGCAAGGAAACTCCAGTTTGTCCTAGAACTTGAACTCTCATGGTATGGCTAAAAATAAACTGTGTTCAAATGAGCTTGGCTAAGTATTGTAGCTGTATTATCTCCTTTAGTGATTAAGAGAAAGTGGCTGTTTAGTCACATAAGCTGATCAGGACACCACAGTGTGCTCAGGAAGTTGGCTGCAGAGGCAGATGAACTGTTTGGGTGTGTGTTGTAACTTGGCTGGCCAGGTTACAGACTTTATTTAAATAAAGCTTAAAATGTAGTGCCTTTGCTTTTGGCAAGACTTGTACAATTCAGGTTTTCCAGCAAAACACTAACCCTTGTGCTTGCCCCCCCCTTCTCTCTTCCCCCAGGTTTTTCAGGAGTAGTTTGCAATATTGATCACTGGAGGCTAAAACAGGGGCTGGAGTGTCATGGTTTGCAGAGCAGCATTTTGATCTCAGTGCACTAGTCCTGCTTCTGTCTAATTTCATTCTTCATTAGGCCCAATATGAGTGCAGGCTGAGGAGCTCATTAAGCTGCATACGAGATAATTCAGGGATTGGATTTTCAAACACTATCTCCTGGAAACTTCGGGTATTTTCTTAACTGTAAATTATGGGCTGTGATCTTATTTATGGGGAAGATGCAAATAGTGAGGGTCAATGAACTGAGAATTTTTATTTACTTGGAATCTACCTATTAAAAAAGACAGGGCTTAATTTTTAACTGAAGGATGATGTTCCCATAAGCAAGTTTTATGAAGTGAACCATGAAACTCGGCACTGTTCAAAGGAAGCAGCTGAACAGGGAGCCAGGTGCACGTGGCTGTTCCAGCAGAGCAAGCAGGGGAAGTGCTGCCAGCACCTTGTTCACTTCAGCCCACTTGGTTGGGAGCACTTGCTTGTGACAAGCAGGAATCTGGCATCCTGGTGCAGAACCACCTCCCTCTTCCATCTTCCTGAAAAAGAAGGGCTTGAGGCAGAGTGCAGAGTTCTGTGCTTCCTGTTAGCTGAGCTTGCAGCCTGGGGGCTCTTTTTGTTAGGACTATTATGTTTGTTTCCTTCTTTTCCCTTTTTGGGCAGAGTCTTGTTGTAGAATTGAGCTGCCACGTAGAGGAGGATATGAACAGTGATGATTATGCAGAGCAGTTTTTATTATATAAATACACCTAATATATTTACTAAATATGTCTGTAGTTCAACAGATCTACTGCTGCTTTCCTTTAATTTCTTAGAGGACTATTACAGAAAACATCTCAGTATATATTACTTTTTAGCCAAATTCTTTTATGATTGCATTACTTGAAACTCTTAGAGAGAAACTGTTTTGATATACTAACTCTGGCATATTTTGATATTGTATGTTTCCTAACTGGGGGAGCTCTATGTATGTTTTTCTAAATTTCTCCCATATTATATTAGCAATAAAAATGTTTTCTTCTTTTTATTGTAGTGGTCAATTCTGTAAAAAGGTAAAGGAATGTCAATGGTTTGGTGAAACAGCCTGGGTAGTGAAGGACACTGAACTGACTTGAATGCTCTGAAACACCAGGTAACACCTGGTTTTCAGATGTCCACTGGGATTACTGGGCTTTTCTATCTGCTTCCAGAGTTTATGGTTGGTAAAATTTGGGTTTTATTGCTGGGGACTCAAAGCTTGTGCCAGTTCTTCAGGGCAAGCTGGCTGCCACCTCTGTCACTAGGTTTGGGAGTGAGCCAGCCAAGCCTCACTGCTACTGTTAATGGAATTAATTCACTTAATAACTGACCCTGCTACCTAATTTCATGCTAAGCAGACTTTGCAGAGTCATTTCTTAGCATGGCCAAAGTCTGTTCATTTGGTGTGAGCTGAGGATGAAGGACTCTCTGCTTTCACCAGGAGCTTAATTTATTTGTGGTCGTTTGGATTGTCTCATCCAGCCAGTGGGACGTGAAAAGGACTGAGGTGGTGAAGTTGCCAGGGGATGAACATGAGGTGAAACTTCACTGTATTCAAACAGTGACTGGAGCAGTGCTTTATTCCTTGGATCTTTGAAGGAGTTTCTTGTGTTCTGAGTAAGCAGGAGCTCTCTCAAGGGTTCTTGTAAATCTCTAACTTGACCTTGGGAGGGAAAAAGTTATGAGCATCCGTGGGTTGGAGGTGTTTCTGAAGAGGAACTGGCACTTGGGTGGAACTGTTTCCAGATCTGTGTCTAAAGCCTTCCCCTGCCAGCAGGCAGGGTCTGTCAGAGCCAGCCTCTCCCCAGGGTATCCAGGAGTGCTGCTCACTCCCTGGTACCTTCTGTGTTCTCAGCTGTGCTCTGTGGGTATTTTGAGCTCCAGCCTTTTTTGTTCTGCAGAGTGAGGCTGGTTGTTGAAAAGCTTTTTTGATTAATTTGTTTTTAATATACATCCTCTTATTTTTTAGTAGACAAAGGCATTTCTTTCTGCTAGAATATTTTGGTTTTGCCATCTTTGTTTTAAGGGAGAGGAAGAACATGGTACTGAAACAGCAACTTAGAACATCTCCAAAAGCAAGCTGCTAGGGGAGAATTCTCACTTACTCCACTCCCTGATCCATGCTAGAACCTGGCAATGCTGAGTCTGTACACTTCAGGTGCCTTATTTTGAGACTTGATTGTTGGAACTGCTGCCCAGAGCTGAATTAAAGTGGCACAGAGCTGAGGTTTCTCCGTGTCTTAATGACTTTGCAACTTCAACCCAGTGTCATGTTACTTAAAGCATGAATACCATTGCTGGCCTCATCTGTGGCAAGAAGTGGTTTGGTTTTTTAAGTAATAACTAAAATTACCATTTTCCTGTGAAATACGGATTGGTACCTGGGAGTGGGAAGTTGTGTGAATATTTTGGTTATGCTCTTTTGCTTTTTAAAAATGTTTCCTTGGTACTCCTCTGTATCTCCTGTTAATATCCTAGAAAGGAGATGATTAAGTTGAGGAACTGCTCCTTCTGCGTGTGTGTGGGTGGAAGGAAAGCCCCCAAGCCCCACTGCAGATCTCCTGGGGTAACGTTTCCCTTGCAGATCAGAAAGGAGCTGCTTCTGAGGAGCTGTGCCACAGAGCTCCTGCCAGCCTGGTGTCAGGAGGCACCTGGGGATTTTTACCTGCAGCCACTTTGCCCTTTGCATAGCACTGCTCTTAACAGCAGGGTTGTGCTGGGGAAGGAAGTCCTGCCTGGACTTTAAACTGCTTACCTGGGAAGAAAGTCCTACTTCAGAAATCAATGCAAGATAAAGAATGGCAGAGAAATGAGAGACTAAATCTGTAATGAGTGTCTCATGGAACACGTGCTGGCTCAGGCCCTTGTCACCTTGGTGTGGGTGAGACTAAAAAATCAGAGCATACAAGACAAGCTTCATGTTTTCAGTGTTAATAGGTGTGGATTGTTTAAATGCTGCACAAATGGGGATGTCTCCAGTCTCAAACTGAGTGAACAAGTCCCTTGGCAGTGCTGCATGCAAGGGCTTGTTTTGGCTCACTTGACTCGTGAAGGTGAAGCGAAAACCTGGGCTGTGTCCACATGGCAGTGAAGTTCCCATGGCAGTGATAATCCACGTGCTTGGAACAATCAAGCAGGAGGTTTCACCTGCCCAATAAGGAAGCCTCCAATATTGATGCGTTCATGGACAAACACGGCTGAGAAACGAAAGGAAGGGCTGGGAGGTCACAAATGTCAAATGTAAGTGAGATGCACCTCAGAGGCGTGAGGGGGGCTTTGCAAGAGGTGTCTTGTGATCAGGTCCATGAAACAGTAAAGCAACATTAATAAGGCAATGTGGCTTCTAATTGATTGTTGGCACCATGTTCCTATTATGAAACAGCACTTTTTAAAGTGGATTTGTGACTTCTCTTTTTTGTTTTGAGTAGCTGACTTGGAAATATCTCTGAACCCTGGAAAACTTATGGAGATTACTGCTTTTTTTAATCTAATGCTTGTGTTGCTCTGCCAACTCAGAAAATTAACTTTTAATAGAAAAAACATACATATAATTCAGTCACAGCCATTAGATCAGATGGGTTTTACATTAAGTGAAAAAGATGTTGAGCATTTAAGAGCCATTAAGTTGTGAAGCTTTTTATTGTTGGACTGGTAGCCTTGGAGCCAGCACTCTGCTGTGAGGAGTAGTTATTTTTACATTTGCAAAGTATGCTAGATGATGGGAAGGGAATACATTTTAAAGGAAAATAGGACGTGAAAATGTGATGTTTTTCCACTTTGTGAACAGCTAGCTTTATTTCATAATAATTAGTTTTACACTTCATTAAGTGTTGGGGATTTTGCTTGTGTGCTCCTGAGAATGCAATGGAGAAGGCTGTACAAATTCTCAGCAGGGCATCGGGGTAGAGATTTATAATCTAATGGGGATGTTTGAAAGTAAGGTGGGATTTTTTTTAAAGACTCCTCATATTTTGAGGGTCAGGTGTAGTATAAAAATGACTTTGGGTGCAGTTGGCATCTTGTCTTGCCAAGGGTTTAAGTCCTGTTAAAGGTCGAGATGCGTCCCGATGGGCAAACTAGGAATGTTGAGTATAGATCAAGTGAAGGTGGAATGTGACCTGGTCAGGACAGACTTGGACGAGTGACTCTCTGTCTTCAAGCACAAAGGGGCTTGGTGGAGGGGAACACTTGTGCCTTTGGTTTAAAATAAACCCCAAAACATTGTCCCTAAACATCACAGGGATGAAGAAAGGTGGCGATCGGACAGTGCAGATGTGTTCGCACTTGCAGATTCCTTTGAAAGAAGTAGAGAAGGGTTTTTTGAGGGAAGCAGGGATGGGAGAGTGAAAGTAGATCTCTTTGTCAGTGAGAAATTCACTAGGAAAAAGTAGGAATAGTAATTTGGAAAAAAAATAAGCTGGTGGTGGGATATGGGAACAGAACTCTTACAGAGCAGGAAAATGGCTCGAGCTGGGGGGGAAATGGCCAAGGCTGCTTTGTTTGTGTGTGGGAGGCCAAGGACTTAGGAGTACTTGCTGCAGGCAAGAATAATGGTCAGGTTTTTAAAAGAAATGGATTGAGAAATATCCATTAAGTATTTATGGGCCTGACTTGAAATTATACAACTGGAATAAATTCCAGCTGATGAGCTGTTACAGGAATGTACTGGAACTGGCGGAATGGGCGGTGAGGAATGATACTAAAGCTACCAGTGCATGGCCTAGAATCAGAGAGAACATTGTCCTCTAGGCTTGAAAGCTACAGCAAGGAGAGAGCTGGCTGAGAGTGAGTTGCTCCTGTGAGTTGCATCCCAATTTTGGAAACCTTTAATTTTAGCTCAAGAATGAATAAAGAGGCAGTGGGGCCTTTCCTGCCCCGAGTGCTTCTGTGTAATCTGTGCTGTGAGCTGAACCTGTGAACATGCTGATCTGTGCTGGTAGTGGGTGGGTCAGGAGCTATCAGGAGACCTGTCAAGTTGTATTTAGGAAGCTGGCAGCCTGCATCTCCTGGAGCAGGACAGCGTTGGCTTGTTTAGAGGGAGTATGCAGCATGGCTGCCAGGGTGGTGAGGCTGGGAAACAGGGAAGCCTCAGCTGAGCTTTACCTGGTAACACAGAGAAATACTGAAGTCTTCAGTTTCAGTGAGGCAGGGAAGTCTGTGCACTTCTGCCCTTTTATATTTCATATCTGAATTGAAAATTGCTCAGGACTGTCTGCTGCTGCTGAGGATGCTGAGATGCTGCTGAGATGCTGCACGTGAGGGCTGCCCAGTTCTGCTGACATGGGTGAGGGCAGCTCCAAAGCATCTCGGTCTTGCCGGGCTGGGGGAGGGTTGGGGCACAAAGCTGGCAAGCTCCTCCATGTGGGGATGTGTCCTGGGCTGGTGGTGCTGCCAGATGAGGCACAGAGCTCCTCTCCACCAGCAGCAGCCCTGCAGGGCACAAACTGCCCCATGTCTGCAGCAGGGTCTGCATTCATCATTCATGATGCCTTCTGATGGGTGAGAAATCTGAGGAGCAGATGTATGGAGAGAAATGGAGCAGGGGAGGGTGTGCTGGGCAAGAGGGAGCTGATCCTCTGTCCCACAGACACCAGGGAGCTAGAACAACAGTCACTTGCTGCTGGATGGGCAGGAGACTTGAAGCTCTGGCAGTGGGTTGCAAGGGGAAGTGTTTGGCTGCAGAAATGCAATGTAAAGTGCAGGTGATGGTGCAAGGCCTTTAAAAGCTGATCCTACAGGAACTACGAGTTCCAGCATCAGCTGAATTCTCCAACAGTGATATTAATGTTGTCTTCTGCTTAGAGGAAATGCCCTTGTCTCCTTTAGGGATCCTGCACTGTTGGCAGCTTGCTCTGAGCTGAAGCTTCACAGAGTTGTCAAAGTCCTATTAATGCAAATAACACAACTGTGTGTCTGTGGCTCAGCTATTAAGTCTGGCACCCTTGAGCTGTTGGAGGCTTTTCTGAGGTGCTGTGTTGGTATCTCCCAGGCATACAAGGAGTGGGTGTGATGCACTTGCAAAACATGGGACCTCTGGTGTTGATGCATATTTTTGTAGGAGGAATGGGGAGGCAGGAACAGGGTAACCTTTCTCCAGCAGCCTCCTCCTAGCCAGGGGCAGTTATGTCTCTCACATCCTACTGATGCTGAAAGGTGTGAAGAAAATCAGTGGGCATTTCAGGAGTGACACACTGTGATAAGAGGGAGCTCTTCAGTTAAAAGCAAAAGCTTGCAGGAGGTCAGAGCAGAGGGAAAGCTGGCTGTGAAAAGAGGGTAACAAGGTCCTCCCAGGCTTTCAGATTTACCACAGGGAGACTGAAGGAAGTATAAAAAAATACATTAATTTGGGCAGCTCTGAAGAATCCTGCCTGTCTTCTGCTATTTTCCTCTTCTGAATGAGAGTACAACTCCCCCGTGCACAGGAGAGGGCTCCTGGAATTCCCTGGCCCTTCCCTGTGTACCTGCAGGGCTGCAGCTGGGAAGGACAGACAATTGCTCACCCCTAGACCAGGGTCCTTAGGGAAGGAGGAGCTGCCCTCTGTGCTGGATGAAGCTTTGTCCCAGCTGGAAGGTGCAGACCTGCTGCTCAAACCTGCTTCAACAACTCACCATCTGCAGCTTGCACACCTCTGCCTTGTTCCACTGTAGAGATGCTTCCTTCATGTCAAACTGTCAAGGTTCCCTGCAGGCACTGGCTGCTGTCCTTCCCAGAAACCTGACCTGGGGAAGCCAAAAAGAGGTTATTTAGACCCCCCCACCACAGCAGCACAGCCCCGGTGCCCCCAGTCCCCACACCAAACTGGGGCTGGCTGGTGTCTTGCTGCTGGCAGCTGATAATAGGGCTTGTGATTTAAAAACTTCCCAGGTCACCTTTGCAGTATCTCAGGTGCTGTTGATGGAGAATCCAGGGACACATTTTAAAGTAAATTACATGGAACAAATAAACCAGTCTGCTTCTGAACTGCTCTCGTGCCTTTGAAGGCGTTGGACACGGACTATCTGCTGGGTCTTTTTAAGGGTGTTTTTATTAATTTTAATTGAGCTGACCTTAGAAAAATGGCAAAAACTGCACAAAACCCCCCACCCTAGTGCTGCAGTGGCTGCTCAGATATCTGGTTTTAATCCATGCCAGGCTGCTCAGCCAGCCTCAGCAGTGAGGACACTGCAGTTCCTCCCTTGCAAACAGCTTTGCAGCAGCCCAGAGCTCTGGTGGCAGCTCTGCTGCCCTGGGTAGGGTGCCTGGTCATGTTCTTGGCCAAGAGCAGGCAAGGAAAGTTGTCCCTTTGCTAGCCTGGAGGCCCAGGGAGGAGCATCATTCTGGTCTGGCCATACTGATCTGCTGTTCTTTGTCTTCCTACCTGTTAAAGCTCCCCTGCTCTGCAGCAGGGATCCTCCACTCCCAGAGGTACAGGCTGGTCACCATGTCCCTTGGGATGAGGCAGGATTCACAGCAATAGCTTTGCCCTGTGGGCTGTGCTCCAAGTGTTGCTGGCTGGGGGTTGGTGGTCCTTAGCAAGGTGCCATTGGGGTCACCTGGCAGGACACATTTCTCTGCTTCCAGCATGATCCTGCTGGCTGGAACAGGCTGTCCCAGCCCGTGCTGGCTGGGTTTGGTGCCAGCTGTGAGCAACAGATGGTACCTGCTCTGGCATAACCTCTGCTCTGCAATCAGATAAAGCTCGGGTGAGGACAGAGGTTACCTGATCTGGCCCAGAGCCTGCCAGGGCAAAGTTGATGTGCCAACACTTCTGGAATGTGTTTGAACTGGCTGAGGAAGTTTAGGCTGGATCAGCAGTTCTGGGCTACATGCCTACAGCATGTTTTCATCCTGTGTCAGACACCTCAGAGCTGAAAAGTGATTCAAACACTTAGAAGAGAGTCTCCAGTGTAGCCTGTTGCAAGCTGGTTTTATTCCTGTTCTCTTCTTAAAGCTGGGTGAGACTGGGAGATGTTTTCTCCTGTTCAGGTCTGGGTTTGGCCTCGTGGTTGTTCAGATTAGACTTCTCTATGCTAAGGGCAGCTGGGTGCTCAGCATCCCTTCTGGGAGCTGGAGGGGGCTGTGGAGAGAAGGAAGCCTGTGCAACTTCCTAGGTGAGATGAAAGAACCAGGAGGGGCTTTAGACCCTGACTAGCTCTTTCAGCCAGTGGCTGCTGGGCTCCTGGGGGAGAGGTAAAGCGTTTGCAGTCACGATAAGGTCCTATCAGATTTGCCTCTGAAAGCTGCATGCCTTCCCCTGTGAGTTCCAAATGCATTTAATTGCAGTGTGCTTACAGAGCTGCTGCCCCTGGGCTCTGGCAGGGATGATGTTCTGCCCTGGGGCTCTGAGGTTTTCTGTGCCAGCTGCCTTTCCTATTTGACAGTTCACTCTGCACTGATATGGCAAGTCATAAACTGTAGAACAAGTGTTACGGGGGAGGGAAAACTGGTGAGAGGATTCTGGCTCTACCTTGGTACAAAGCACTTACCCAGGAATGTGTTTATCTGGTGTATTCCCAGCTCGGGCAGGAGCTGCTCTGGTATTTCTGTTGAAGCAGAGATACCCAGGAGGAGTTAAAAACGTTGCAGATGCTGCAAGAAGGTTTAACAGATACCTAGGCCAGCTGGCTTGTCTTTTTGGGAACAAAGTATGGATGTGGTTGTCCTAACTGT
Organism: Apus apus; assembly: GCF_020740795.1. NCBI lineage: Eukaryota > Metazoa > Chordata > Aves > Apodiformes > Apodidae > Apus > Apus apus. The sequence continues at coordinate 20,922,921 of NC_067291.1, read as the reverse complement.
CCTGAAATCCTGGGAATGTGCTCGAGGGGAAGCAGAGAGAAGGAATGAACACCACAAGCAGTCAGCACCTGGACAGGAGCACAGAGAGCTTTAAATTCTGAGGAGGGTCCATGTTTGATGGGTAGTCCTGAGGCTGACTGAAACCCCCTGAGGCTCAGTACCAGCTCCCTGCCCTGTGTTGCTCTCCAGGTGAGCCTGGATCAGGCCCCCCTGCACCTTGTCTGCAGGACTGCCACTCATCCCAGCTCCTCTGGATCAGGCTGATGCTCAAAACTGTCACATTTCTGCAGCTTGGGCTGCTGCCATGGAGCCCATAATCCAGCACCACACCTGAAACCCCTGGGCCATCAAAATAAAGCTGGGAGGTGTCTGCTAATACTGTTTGTGGAAGTGGAAAGGAGAAGGTCTCTGTTCATTAATTGTGGGTGATGGGGAGCTCAGGGTGGTGACAACCTGGCTGTGTGGGTGGTTTCCCAGCTGAGAAGCTTCTGGAAGGAGCTGGGTGGTTTGAAGTGTAGAAGCATTGCTGGTATGAATATCAGAGGAATACCAAGGTAGCAGGTGTCCTGACTTCCACCAGCATCCAGGAGGAGCAGGAAACGGATGCTGCTGGGCAGAAGTGTTTCTGTAGGGATGGAAACGCCTGCTGAGCAGTGTGCTCTGTTCAGCTGGTCAAAACGTGTCGTGGAGAGACATTTCTCCTGTGGGCACTTCTTTGGACCTTCCCATGTTTGCTACGAAGTGTTGTGTGGCACAAAGGAAGAGAGGTGGGGAGTTAAGTGGGAGATGCGTTCTCTTAAATAGGCAATTCTAAACCTTATCTCAAAATGAGAATTTCCATGAATAAGTGATTCAGGGAAGGAAGGACTTGGGGATGCTCGTGCTTAGGGGAAGGCCTTGCGATTCATCTTAATGCAAAGGTAGTTTGGCCTATCCTGGAATGATGGGATTTCACTGGAAAAGGGGTAGTTGTGCCCTGGCTTGGCAGAAGCAGAGCTGCTCAGGCCTCTGAGAAACCTTCAGCTCTGGGATTATTAATAGTTTTTAAGATTTGGCACATACTTAAGAGCTGCCTCTGTTCCTCTGTGCTTCTGAAGAGCAGCCTGGTGCTCGTTGGGTGGTGAAGCTCCTCCAGACTTGTGAAACTTGGTTCTGCTTGGGCAGTGACTCAACACCCTCTCATTGCTGTGAGCACACACCAAACCACCCACTCTCTGTTCCCTCCTGCTGATCCCCAGGCTGATCTGTGAAGGACTCCAGACTGATGTGATGTCTGCTCCCCATTCTCTCCTCTTTTGCAGGTTCTTTGTGCTGCCTTTTCCACCAAAGGTAGGTGGGATCCCTGGAGCTCTGCATTGGGTGCCTTCTGGAAGTACAGCTGACTCCCCAGTGTCCTTCCAGTGGCCCTGCCCAGGGGCAGCCCCACACACCCCAAGGGGGAAGCTCTGCCTCTGCTCCCCTTCCCCAGTTTCCCCAGCACAGCCCCTGAGCTCTGCACCTCCTTCTTTTGTGTCCCATGGGAGCTGCCCTGACCTCCCATCCCCTCCATCCCCTTCCTCATCCTGCCACTTGTGAGTTTTACTGTATGGGCTGGGCAGCAGGAACGAGAGTGATTTTTAAATTATTATTCTTTTAATTTTTTTTCAATAACCAAACCACCCTGGTTCTGGAATCTGCTTTGGAATGTGCTGAGCAGCAGATGGCTCCGTGCTCTTTGCAAGCCCCCATACTCTCCGTCCCGAGGAACAGCTACGTCATGTTGTTCAACAAGCCACAGAAAATAATAGTTTAATCCAACGTTGCTCCCTGCTTCTTCCTCCCCCCCGCCCACCCCTGTGGTTTGTTGCTCCCCTCAGCAGCCTGCCATGACACATCCAGCCCTGCCTGCCTGATTGGAAACACAGCCAGGGCTTCATTACAAGCTCTGTGGCTTCCCCCTACACTTAACATACCATACAAATTGTTTGCTCAACTTTGGCATCTTGCCTCGGAGGAATTTTTGTCATTTGAAGGTCTAAAATCAGCTATTTGAGCCACTCACAATTGTAAATAATAGGCTATTGGTTTATAGGAGACATGTTTGCTGGCATTTCAAACCTCTCCCAGGGATCCTGGGTCTCGGAAAGCCGGCAGTGCCGCTGGGACCCAGCGCTGCTAAAAAGAAACCCCAAAACACTGCCCTGGGAAAAGTCATTTATAGAAAATAAGTGAAATGAATAGATGTTTTTAGCCACATGTTCTTCATTTTCTGTTTTATTGCTTTAACATGTCTTCACTGGAACATGTTACCATTGGAGGCTGCTGGTGCCAGCTGTACACCTGGCTGAGGCTGGGGAGAAACAGAGCTTGGCCTTTCATCTTCTCTGTTTTCTGTTATGATTGGAACCGAGGATTGGCCCCAGATCAGACAAAGGGGGAGCTGAAAACCATCTTCAGAGCTGGTTTCTAGAGGAAGCCTTATAGGGTTGTGTGTGGGGGGTTTGGGGTTTGGGTTTTTTTTTTTTCATTTTGGAGCTCTTGTATCAAGTTTATATACTGGCAGAGGCAGGAAACCATTGTGTACAATATGGCAAACAGAGCAGGCAGCCAGGCCAAGGGCTGTAAATTATTATTTTAATTCCTTGGTTTATGGTTTCTTGTTGACTCTAGATCAATAGGAAAAAGGTGCATTGAGCCACCTCTTTTAATTAAAAGGCTGCTGTGATTAGGCTGCAGTGAGGGATGGGGAGAAGTGTGAAAAGGATGTGTCTGGAAGCAGCTGCTGGTTTCCAGCACGGGGTGTGTTGCTCCGCTCTCGGCTGCGTTGGGTGCTCGTGTTTTCTTGGGGCCAAGTTCCTGGAGGAGAAACCCAAGTGCAGTGCAGCAGGCTTTATGAGGTTTCCTTCCAGCCTGGTTTGTGTTTGCATTCTCACATCCCAAGCCAGTGGACCTTGTTTCCCATAGAATAAAAAGGCAGTGTAGTTTAGTGGAATCTTCTGCCTATTTTAAAACAATCCCAATTTCATTTCACCCCAAACTCAGGACACTTTCCCTGCCGTGCTGAGAGATCATCAGCATTTTGCACCTAACAGGTGCAGCAATATTTGTCTTTCCAAAGGGTTTCCAGGGCGAATTGCACATCTGTAACAAAGCCTGGGTTTGTCTGCTCATCGCCCTCAGACATGGCCATAATTAAATGCAGATATTAAAACTGAAGCCTAGTTTATGTTCTGTAATTCTTGGGAGGATGACCCATCGTATGATAGTTGTTTGAAGTCTTAGTTAACCTTGAATCGTTTGATGCTGAGTCTGGCTTTGATTTTGCTGCAGGAAAAGGAAAAAAAGAGTATATTTTTCAGAATGTTCGGGCAGGAACCGTGCGGGTCCTGCGGCGCTCCTCGTGCTGGCAGTGTCGTGTCTGAAAGCTCTTAGGTGATAAAGGCTGTGGAATGAAGGCTCTTTCCATTTCCATGCTGGGGCTCTGCCTCTTTTAAGGCTGCTACCCAGTGTCATAATAATACCAGATGCCGCTGAAGCCAGTAGGTGTGGTGGGCACCTGGGGGCTGAGCAGGGCAGTTTGGTGCAGGTCTCCAAGACCCGTTTTCCTCAGTGCTGAGTAGGTACTTGAGGAAACACAGGTGTTTGGGGAAGCAGGAGCAGAAATGTTAAATCTTCAGCACTTTCCACGATAACATCAGAGCCAGAAGCAGTTCAGGAGCCTGTCTGGTGGGTTGTATTTGCCTGCTGGGGGGTGCAGTGGAGCTGGCTGGGGGCTGCCAGGGGAGCCGGCCCCGCCGCGCCCGGGAGCGAGGGGCAGAATCCCGAGGGCCTGGGCTGGGACCCTGGGCTGGTGCCTCTTGGTGTCGCTGGGAACGATGTGCCTTCCCTGTGGGCTTGGCCGAGTGCCTGGGGAGCTGGGTTCCCTGTCCAAGGTGGAAATCCCGGGGGCTGTTTCACTGCTTGTGCAAGGTGGGCAGGGAGCCTGGTGCCCTGGAGCAGACCAGCCCTGCTGCACCCACCTCCTCAGCAAAGCAGGGTTTCTAGCACTCCTGAAGTCTTCATCTCTGTGCCAGTGGTTGCTTTTCAGCACAGTCCCTTCCCCATAACTGTCACAGCTGTTTCCTTCTCCAAAGAATGAGAAACAAGCTCCCCTAGCTCCAGCCAAAACTTGATAACTGCTGGTAAGTGGCTTGTCAGCAGGGCCTAGGACAGGCGATGGTGTGAGTGAGATGGAGAGAGGGACACGTGCTTCTGGCCACTGTTGGAAAGCTCATCCCCCTCCATGGAAGAGCCTGAGTCCTGCATCCACCCTGGAGCAGGTAGAGCTGTCAGGCCAAGGGGAGCACGAGTGGGCCTGGGGCCCCAGGACTGCAGTGACATTTTGGGGTCCAGGAGTAGAACACTTGGCCATGGGGTGTGCAGCTGGTGGGCAGACCAAGGAGAGGGTTTCAGTGGGCATGTGTTCCCCAAAACGTGTTCTTCCTGCCCGGTATGAGTGCTTGGCCAGTTCTCTGGCAGTTTGGACAGGAGAATGGGGAGGGGTTTGCAGGTGGGGGTGGAAGCACCCTGGGCTTGATATGGGGAGTTGGGGCTTTCTAAGCTGGTACCTTCTCTCCTCCTGGTGCTGGTGGGGCTGCTGGTCCTGTCACAAAGGGCCTCCTGTGTGGTAAGCTGAGAAGCTGCGAGAGACTCTTGGCTCTTTGGACTTGCTGGTTTTGTCCCCAGAACCTCTCTTTGCTTCAGCTTGGTGTCTGTCAGCTGCTGATAAAAGCACCGCCGTGTCTCTGCGGGGGCCTGGGGAGGAGAGACGCTCCAGAGATTTGTGGAACACGGAATGTCATAGAAATTGGGGCTTGGCTAACGCTGAGACAGAGCTCTCTGCTGGCATCTCTGAGCACCGCGCTGCCTTTTTCATCCGTGCTTGTATCAGCTTCCGTTCGCTTCCTTGGACCAGCTCCTTGGGGTGACCGGTGCTGAGAGGCTGCTCGCGGCTCTGAGGGGGTCCTGCTCCTCTGGGGTGGTTCAACGCTCCGATTGAAGCTCCTGCCGCTTCCCGGGGCCCCGTTGCTTGTCCCTTTGGGGCCGGCAGGCGCAGGACCCGGGCTGCGGGTGGCCCTGCCTCCTGCAGATGGTGCCAGAGACGGGAACAAGAGGAGCTGCTGCCGCTGCTGCTTCGCTCCCTGCTGCTGCTCCGGGGGAGCGCTGCTCTCGGTGGCACCGAGGTAATACCGAGGTAATACCGCCAACTAACTGAAAATGGAGAAGAAATCTGTACCAAGAGTCTTCTGAAACTGAGGCAAAGCTGCTACAGACCCTACTGCTGTAGGTGGTTTAGAAGATTACCTTGAAGGAGGGGAGCGTTGGGAACAAAACCCAGATGTGGAAAAGGTCCCTCACTTTTAATAACGATTTATTGCAAGCTCCTCCATCCTTCTGCAGTGTCTGGTCTGGGTGTAGGGAAGGGTGGTGGGTGCAAAGCAAGCAGCAAGGTTTGCTCTGTAAGTCCCCCGTGGAGAGGAGGATCTGAGGACTTGCCTCATGTGCCAGAGGCTTCCAGCCTGCGTGTCCATCCTGCCTGGTGCTTTGGCTGTTCCATGAGCACCTCCCTTAGTTCTGAATATCCTTGAAGACACTGTCATTAATCTCTCAATCTGAGAGCGTTTAACACAGTTAAAGACCTAGGGCTAGTCAGGCAGGCTATTGAATTATTCTTTCATTGAGAAAACAAGGATGTCTGGAGAGCAGCAGTGGATCTGCCTTGGTTCAGAGCTGTCACAAGGCTGACACACTTGAGCTCTTAATTTCCAAAGATGTCAGATTGACTGTTTGTTTCCCCTGTTAAAAGCACTTGTAGTTGGTAAGAATTGGGGGTCAACTACAGGTTCTAGTGCAAGAAACCCCCAGTCCCTCCTGCAGGGGATGTCTGCTTCCAGCAGGAGCCTGGCACAGGAGCTCTGGTCACACTGGAACCAGCTGGACCTGCTCAGCTGAGCACGTCCAGCCAAGAAACATTGATTGTGCAGAGTTGGGATGCATCTTTCTCTCCCGGAAGAGGTGAAGCCTCCTGAAGTGTCCCTCAAGACCAGGGCCTCTTCCAGGAGCAGCATCCTTGGAGGAAGGTGGGACCAGTTGGCTGCTGGGTGGCACTGGGTGAACTGGTCATAGGTTGTAACCAACCAGCCTCCATGGACTGGGCTTTCTTAGTCAAAACATGCTGGTGGCAGAGCTCCTGCCATGCCCATGTGTCCACCATGATTCCTCTGCTGAATCCTTGCTGATCAGGCCATGTGTGAACAGGATGTTAGTTAGAGACAGGGACTGACTCTAGTCTGGCTTTGCAATAGCCTGGGGAGATGATTTATTTTCTGTGGGCAATCCAGCTGATTGCTGAACTGGGCAGCCTGGATGGCATTTTCCTTTTCAAGTTTGGATTCTGTGGAGACTCATCTCTTCATAGGTGATAACTTTACAGAGGAGACTAATGACCACACGTTGATGAGATTCTGCTGTGAGCCCATCTGGAGCTGCCCTGCAGCTTTGGGTAACAGCTGGTGAGCAAAGGCAGCAGAGGGAGCTGCCCTGGCAGAAGTGGAGGAGGTTGACCCCTCTTCTCTCTGACAGGGCTGTTAGCTTTTTAGGATCAAAGCTTTTCACATTTGGTCCCTGTACTTGAAGAAGCTCAAATGTTTCCACTGCAGACATGAGCGATTCTGGCTCTGCTCCCTGCCACCCATCCCCAGATCCACTTTGTGAGCCTTCTCCTTGAAACTGTAGTTTACAAAAATAAAACCTAGATTAAAGCCAGTACAGCTGCCCCGAGGTTTGAATCGCTGCTGGTATGATGTGTTGCCAAGGAGAGAATTACTCAGGAGTGTGGATTAGAGCTGTTTGTCTCCAGGAAGACCTGGTCTTCAAAGCCAGGGAATTTTCACAGCTATAGCTGGTGCATCTTCAGCTGTGAGGCTCTGGTGCTCTTCTCCATGGACACCAGGCTGTCAGCTGTCTCAGAGCTCCTTCATCTCTTTTCCTCCTCTCTGGTTCAGTGTTCTCCCATGCTCTTACTTTGGCTGGACTTTGCTGGCCAGAACTGCCCTCCAGCCTTTCCTGTTGCTGTGTCTCTCCAGCTGTAAAAACTTCAGTACTTGAAAAAATATTGTTCTTCCTGTTGGGAGAGAGGTTAATTTTTTTTGTTGTTGTTTCGTTTGCTTGTTCTGTACAATCCACACTCCTGCAGCACTGCTGAGGGTCCACATGCTGCAGGAAGGTTTAGACAGTCCAGATTTTAGCAGCTGCTGGGGAAGGAGAGGCTGCTGCTGAGCCCCTGCAGGAGGTGTCTGTGCAGGGTTGGTGCCATGGAGCTCCAAGCAGCAGGGCTGGAGTGCTGGCCTGCAGACAGGGAGGGCTGGGGGCTCAGAGGAGCACAGGGCTCCAGTCATGGCTGGTGCTCAGCAAAGCTTCTGGGGAGAAGTTTTGCTCCACTGGGTGCCCTGACAGTGCACGTTGCCCCTGGACGTGCTGCAACAGGAGGGGCTTGGTGCTCTCTCCAGGCTGCAGCAGAAGGGTGGTCCTGGCTGCGTGGTCTGTAGCAAGTCCTGCCTGTCCCAGGGTGAAGGCAGAGACCAGAGATTTGCCTGACCAGGACATGTGGTCCTGGCATGGCTCTTCATACAGTTACCAGATGGGTAGTCCGTGGCACCTTGAATTCAGATGGGATTGTTCAAGGAGCCATCTGAGCATCTGCAGGAAGGGAGGCAAAGAGGAGAGGGTTGTAGCACTCCTAGAAGTGATATGAGAAGGCAGGCCTGCCCAGGGTCACCAAGGCTGCTCTCAGCCTTGTCAGCTAACGTGTGTAACCTAGAACCTCCCCTGCCCAGGGAGTGAAGAAGACAGGGATGAACTTGCCAGGCTTGCAGATACTCAGAGCTGGTCTGGGCTCTCAGTCTCTGTGCTCTGGAGCCGAGTCCCTGCATGGAGGTTTGGAGTCTGGCCTTTGATTGAAGCTTGTTGTCCATACCCAGTGCTCTGGAAGGAGGGCAGCTGTCACGGAGTGGTGGGTGTTCAATCTCATTGTGCCATCCCCAGGGAGCACCAAGGCAAGGCTGAGGTAAAGAAACTTCCATGAGCCTGGGTGTGCAGTGTCTGGTGGGAAGGGAGCTGGGCCTGGGAGCAGGATGGTAGGCAATGGTGGAGAGAAAAGTGCTGGGGAATTCTCCAGTGTGTTTTGGAGAAGAAATGATCGAGGTGGTGGTGGATGTTTTGATGGATTCAGGCTTTATTTATGTTCCATTTTTGGCTTGTTTGTCCATCTCCTTAGCAGGGTCATGGCTGTAAAACAAAAATAGCATCCATGATGGATCTCAGTCTTGCCTGTTAAATCTCTTTTAAAACTGCAGTCTGGATCTTTAAAGATACAAATCCAGGCTGGCATAGAGGAGGGGTGAACCACCAGATTCCCCACTGAATAGAGAATTCCTTCCAACAAATGAGGACCTGCTTCCTTATGCGTCGAGACCCCAGGATGGTTTAATTTCTGTGTCAGTGCTAATTGATTGGAAGCAACAATTTTGCCAGACAAAGCTGTAAATTAGTTTCAAATGGGGGAAACAGGCCACCCACTGCCCAAAGATCATATTGCAGTAACAACATTAAACATAGAGCAAACCATAACCCAGGGAAGGAAAACCCAAGTGAAACCAGATTTCCACTCATTCCCTTTCCCCAGGAAAGTGGAACCAGATGGCTTGTGGCTTTGATAATAAGAGAGGCTTGATTCTTTCAGATACTGCTTAAGCTAAGTATCACACAAAGGGATGGGCTGAGAAGCAAAACCTCACAGGCATGAATTCTGCCCCTGGAGACCATTGGCATGTGAAACCTTCCCAATAAAAACATTACAGAAAATTGTCTTCCTAATTGCAACTGAGCCCTTCTTGCTTGGCCGGCCCCTCTTGTCTCCTTGTGTGAAATACCAGCTCCAGTCCCACAGGTTTCAGCCACAGATGCAAATCCCTGCCTGCATTTCCTGCAAGGCAGCAGCAGAGCTGGGCCTGCCCTGGCTGGGGGCACTTGCCAAGTGTCTGGGTCTGGCCAGAGTGAGTCTTATGGGGAGCAGCTGAGGGACGTGGGGGTGTTCAGCCTGGGGAAAAGGATGCTGAGGGAAGACCTTGCTCCCTACAGCTCACTGAGAGGAGGTTGGAGTGAGGGGATTGGGCTCTTCTCCCAAGGAACAAGTGGTAGGGCAAAAGGAAACAGTATCAAGTTGTGCTGGAGAAGATATTGGATATCAGATTGGATATTAGAAGAAACTTCTTTGCTGTCCAGGGAGGTGGTTGAATCGCCATCCCTGGAGGTGATCAAAACAATGTGTAGATCATAGAATCATGATGATGATGTGCTGAGGGATGTGGTTTAAGCACTGGACTCAGTATGAGTTAGGTTAATGGTAGAGTTAGGTTATGGTTGGACTTGATGATCTTAAAGGTCTTTTCCAACTAGAATGATTCTGTGCTCCCTGGAAGCAGACTCTATCATGCCCAAGCTCACCCTGGCTGTGCTGAGCTGCCTGCTCTGTGTTTCCTGCCCTGACTGACACTCTCTGGCAGCAGAAACTGCTGCAGTGTGTGAGGAAAGTCCCCACAGGGACATGAAAGCATGAGACCTGGTTCCAAGTTCAGTGTAATTAAGCAATTACCCACGTATTCCTGTAGCACCAAGTGCTCTGTTCTCAGAGGACAGATGGCAACTTGGTCTCTGCCCTAGGAAAGCTGGGGGAAATTCTTTGTGGCTTTCATGGAGTTTGGTTCTGAGGACAGAAAACCTTATCTCATCTGGGAAGTCCTTTCTCCAAGCTGGTTCCTCCTTGACTATCACAGTGACTCTGGGCTGGGGGGTGCAGACCTGAGGGGAGAACATTCTGCTTTCTTCCTGGTTTTCGGTTTTATGTTTGTTTGGTTTTAGAATATGACCTTTTTTTAAGCCAAGGCTTCCCACAGCCACCCTGGGAGGTGGCTTGGCAGGGGTGTTGCCTTGTGCTAGAGAGAAGCAGGTACATGGTACAGTGAGCAGTGGTGAAGCAGAGACAAGGAGCTCCTGTCAGCAGCTTCGGGAAGGTCTCTAGGCTGCCTGGTGATGGGTTCAGGGGAGCTTGTGTGTACGAGGGCTTTGAAAAACCATCAACAAATAATTGCAATTTCCTCTTTGCCTTGTGGTAAGGCCAGACCCGAGGCTGAGAAACCGCTGCTGCTGCCGTAATGGTACACAGAACAGAAATCTCCACCTCAGCCCCTACAAAATGCTGTGCAATCACTTCTAAATCACTGTGGGTTGCTTTAGCCACAGATGCAGAGTCTGACATCCAAATGCACAACAGAAGGTGGGTAGGAAGTGCTATGCAGACCTACATATGTGTGTATGCTGGTCTCTCCTGCTCGCAGAGGGGTTTTTCTTTCTCTTCTTCACCCAGAGTAACCAGAGAGAAGTAGAGTTGTGTTTGTGTGGATCTGCTGGGCTTTCTGCCATGCTGTGACATGCTGAAGGATGGAGGGGGTTGGGGGAAGGTTGGCTAACCAGGCCCTCCAAGAGCTGGAGTGCTGGTGGTTGGTTTCTGCTCTTGACTGTGCTTGTCCTGCTCTGCAGGCTTCACTTTAGACACATGTGGGGGACAAAGGCAGGACACAGCTTTAAGCTGCAGTCCCTGGATACCCTGGAAGCCCTGAGGCAGGGTGGTCTGGCAGGAAGGATCCCTGGGAGGGGTGTTTGTCCCAGCCCCTGTGTGAACAAGGCACTTGATCTCTGCAAACTCCTCTGAAGTGGGACAGGACTTCATCACCAGTCACACCTCCTGGGCTCTCCCAGATCTGTCCCTCACTATGTACATGGACAGAAGGCTGGAGCAGCTCTGCTCTGGAGACAGGCTGGGAGAGTTGGGGTGTTCAGCCTGGAGAAGAGAAGGCTCCAGGGAGACCTGAGAGCACCTTCCAGTGCCTGAAGGGGCTCCAGGAAAGCTGGGGAGGGGCTTGGGATGAGGGCAGGGAGGGATGGGATGAGGGGGAAGGGTTTCCAGCTGGAAGAGGGAGATGGAGATGAGATCTGAGGGAGAAATTCTTGGCTGTGAAGCTGATGAGACCCTGGCCCAGGCTGCCCAGGGAAGCTGTGGCTGCCCCATCCCTGGCAGTGTTGAAGGGCAGGTTGGATGGGGCTTGGAGCAGCCTGGGCTGGTGGGAGGTGTCCCTGCCCATGCAGGGGTGGGACTGGGCGGGCTTTAAGGTCCCTTCCCACCCAAGCCAGCCTGGCATTCTGTGGGAGCTTGTGGCAGCCCCGTGTCCGGAGGCCGGGCCGGGCTCTGGCTCCTGCAGCTCCCTCGGGATCGGGGCCGGGAAAAGCCGCGTTGGGCTCCCGGTTCTGGCGCTGGGCAGCCGGGCCGGGCTGTGCCCGACAAGCGGCAAAGCTGTTTCCCTGTTCCTTTGGCAAAGTGCTTACGAAACACGGGATGACACCGCCTCGGAGACGCGAGGAAATTCCCACCGCAGTTCCCCGCGGTCCTTGCGCTCTGGGGGCGGCAGCGACGGCTGAGCCTGCGGCCCCTGCCCCGGCTGCCTCCGGAGCGCCCGGGCCGCGCTCCCCCGGGCTCAGCGCTGCTTCCAGCACCAGGATTGATTGCTTTCTCTTCTAATTATTTGCAGATCACCGAGACTTTGGCAAAACGCTCTAGGTGTCAAAAGCCGCGGTCCGGTGTGTTAGCGTTTGCCCATCCTGGGGGTTTTTCCAGCTCAGCCGCTCGCGGGGCTGTGGGGAAGGAGGAGCCCCCAGCTCTGTCCTCTGCTGACCTGTGCCTACCTGCAGCCCCCTCTGCCTCCGTGCGGAGCCTGGGGGAGCAGGCGGGGCGTCTCCTCCCAGTCCCCGATCCCCTTCTGATTGCTGTGGGTGAATTCAAGCACTTAACAGCTTTTGGCTGCTAATTTGCAGCTCAGAACTGTCGGCGGCAACTTGGGCTGTGCCCATTTGTGTGACACCGACAACCCGGCTTCCCGCAATTCCACAGGCTGCTTCCAGGCGGCAACACCTCCAGGGCCATCTGCCCCAGGCTGGGGGGCTCTTGGCTCCCCCGGCTCCCTGTGCCGCTCTGTTGGAGGGTCACTCCTCTTCCTTCATCTCTGCTGACCTGGAAATTGTTCCTGCCAGTGCTTTGTGTCTGAGTTGTCTGGAAGAGGCTCTGCCTGGGAGTCTTTGTGGCGTGCTATTTAAACCTCCCAGATCTGTGCCTTCTTAAAAGGTCACAATATCTGCATAGACTTCTACAGCTGAAGCTGCTGGAGGGCTGGGGAAGTTACTGTGCTTGTCGAGTCGCATTCGGCGGAGAGCAGCTATTCCCGTCGGGGTGCAGAAACAGCCTGGCTTGTTCTGGGGAGGATGCTTCGCTCTCGGGCTCCTTCTCCTGCCACGGGGTGGGCAAACGCCAAGGCAGTGCGTGGGGATCATGAGGCTTCAAAGTCACGGCAATGTTATCTCCTCCAGAGCCTCTGCTGAGCAGCACAGTGCCAGCCCAGGAGTTACTCAACTGACCCATTCCTTCCCAGCAGCTCCCCTCCAGCTTCTGCCTCCTGGGAGATGCAGGAAGGAGCCGTGTGGGGACTCAGCTGGCCCTGGAGTGGTTCCAGTTCCCTTTGAGAGTGGGAGGACCTATCCCAGGCCAGGTAGGAGGATGCCGAGTGCCACCGTGTCCACTTGAGTTGATGGGTTTGTTTTGTTTTTTTTTTTTGTGCTGAAGAAACAAACGAGCTGTAGGGAAATGCAGGTCTGCTGTAGAGCTCCAATTAAAGCACAGCTTGGTGCTGATTAGATCTAGAAGTTACATCAAGAAAGGGGAAAAAACCGTAAATAAGCAGTATTTCCCTGCCACCCCCCACCTCCTGTGTCCTTTCGACAGATGGAGCCGCTCTGATTAGATTATCTGATCTCTTTCTAAAGAACAAATTGTTGCTGGGAAGCTGTCCTTGTGGGTGACTCTGCTCGGGCTGCGGGGATGATGATGTGTTTGTTCCACAGCCACGGCCGGTCCTGCCGAGGGGCTGGGCTGCTCCTGGGGGGGAGGTTTTTCTTAAAGGAAATCGCTTCCTTGGAGTAATTACACCGGCTAATTGGGGACCTAATTGGCTAATTAGAGCAAAGTGACAGCTCCTTCACTGCGCGGGGGAAGGAACACGGTGTGATGGCAGGAAATCTGCGGCACTCCTCGCTGCCAGCACCCGTGGTGGTGGAGACACGGGGTGAGGAGATGCTGGGTGAAGCTGTCAGCCTGGCCTTCGGCTGCCTTGGCAGCAGGGACACCAAGTCCCGGCTCCAAGAGCCACCCTTGCAAGTAGGCAGTCTATCCTGCTAGTGCTGGGAATGTGGGAACGTGGGCAGAAGCTGTGTTGGATCAGTGCAAAAGGTCTTGTGGGGAAGTGGGACAGCAGGTGCCATCAGCTTCCAAAGGTGCTGTTGGAGGCAGCGAGTGGAGCACAGCAGAGGGCTGCTAGCTCCAGCCCGAGCTCCCTTCCACTGGGCTCAGCTTTGCTGGCATAGCTCCCGGTCAGAAAAGTTTGGGAAGGACTCAAAGGAAAGGAGGGATTTTATTTTCACCATCTTTTTGTTTGCTTCAGACAAATGGAGACACGAGTGCTGCCCTGGTCTGTGGTTTGGCTGCGGCTTTGGGAGCCGTTGGATGTGGTTCAGTCGTCGAGGGCCTGGGGTGGGAGCTGGAGCCCTGGATGCTGTTCTCTGCCCTGGCACTGGTTTGGGGTGGCCTCAAGCAAATTCCACCACAACCCTAGGCCACTTTTTCTACTCCTTTGCCAGCCTTGCTTTGCAAGTAATCTCCCTGGAGCAGAAGCGTGCCTGTGTGTACCCGCAGCAGAGCTCTGATCTCGCTTGGAGCCACGTATGCTCCATCTTTACCTTCCCCCTGGTCCTCAGCCCATTCTCCTGGGCAGAGGGAGCCCAGCCAGCAGCAAGGTGGCCACGCTGCTGCCCAGGAGCAGAATGGCAGCTGGGGGTCTGGCCCTTGCTGGCAAGCCCAAAGCCCCAAACAAACTCAGTTGCAGCGAGTGAATTTCATGTGAAAATGGTGCAAAGTGAATTTTTTCACCACCTGCATCCGCTGATAAGAGCAGCCAGCTGAGCTGCCTCCCAACCCAGCCCCTGCACGCCCTGCCACAGATATAACCTGAGACTGGAGTCTGGACAGAGGGCCAAAACCAAGAGAATTCTGTATGGTTTTAAGTTTATTTGGAACATTTCACCAGGTTCTAACATATAGTTACTTGTCTGGTAACTGCTTATTCAGTATTTAAATTCCAGCCAAGGATACTCCCTGGGATGCTGTAACACACTCTGCAATCTTCCTCCTGCTTTCTGGGTCTGCCACGAGGTGCTGTGCAGCAACACCACAGCCCTCCTGGGAGGAGAGTTCAACCTGCTCCCAGATGTTTTTGCAGCTGGAAGAAAAAGGCCTTGTAAGGCTTACTGATAAATTGGTTTCAAAGTATTTTTGTAAGTGCATAAAATAATATTTTATATAGAGAGTGCAAAACAGGCAAGGAAAGGATGGTGAATTCCTCTGGTAAATTGCTCAGGGAATTTCTGTTCAACTGTTTCTACTGGAAGAAAAATCTGACCGTGTTGACAGTGTGAAGTGATCCTGGGGGCTGCGGAGAGAAGCATCCCCATGGCACACCGTGCCTTGGCCTTGCTCCCTGTGGCACAGCCTGGGTATGCAGAGCACACAGGGACAATCCCAGCCCCCTCGGATGGCCCGCTGGCCTTCACAGGATGATGGGAATTAGGTGGGAACCAGCATCATCCTGGCAGAAAATTTTTAAATTAAAAAAACTTCTATTTAAAACTGGTTGTTCCCAGAAATTGGGTTTCCTGGGGAGCTTGCTCCCTGAATGGAGAAGGAAGCAGTGCTCCTGAACAAGCCTGTCTCCTCTCTCTCTTACTTGAAAGACAATTTTGGTTTCTGAAGTAAAACAAAACAGAAAAAAATCAGTTTCAAACCAACGTTTTGACTTGAAATGTCATTTTGTTTTTAATTGAAGAGCCAGAATGAAATGACATTTTAAGTCAAAATGTTAATGTTTTGTTTAGACATCTCCCATGGGAAAACTTACGTTTCATCAGAGCTGACATTTGCCTGTGAAGAAATCCCCAAACCAGGGTTTTTCTCCAAACAGGGCTGAGAAGGATTTCCACGCTGGGTGATGGAACAGGCTCTGCAGATGATGCTGGTGAGTGAGGGGTGGGCAGGGCTGTCCTTGGCTGGTCATTGATCAGCCCTGCTCCAGCTGCTCCTGGTGGCAGAGGGGTGGGTTGGAGGCTCCTGTGGTGCAGGTGAGTGGGTTACCCAGCTAACGCTGTACTACCGAGCTGCTGCGTCTCAGCGGGATCCTCTGGCACTTGGCATAATGAGGGGGGCTAATTGGATGTATTTTCTGTGCCCCTATTTAGGTGCAGAGCTCCTGCTTTTTCTCCACTCATCAGGCCAAGCCGTCCCTCCCCAACCCCAGGGGGCTTCACTGACTCTCAAGGAAACCCTTGGTGACTGCAAAGTAAAGGTTTGCTTGGCTGGAGAGCCCGTCCACAGCAGCAGCCACGTCTGCAGCAGTGCCAGCCTCTCCTGCAGGGCTTGGCTGGGCCAGGGGTGGATTCCAGGGAGGAAGGAACAGAAAATGCCCCACGGAGGATTTCTTACCCGTATCGCCTGATGTCTGCTCCTGGTGAGGTTTCCTGATCCTCTGGTGCTCCTGTGGCACAAGGACACGGTTTCTCCTTGCTCTGGGGATGTGTCCAAGGCTGAGTGGCTGTGATGTGTGGGAGAAGGTCTGGTCTGTCCTGGGAAGGACAAGGGGGGAGGCAGCTCCAGCGGTGAGGGGGTGGGATGAGATGGGAAGGGTTTGGGTGGGTAAGGACCCTCAAGCCCATCCAGTCCCACCCCCTGCACGGGCAGGGACACCTCCCAGCAGCCCAGGCTGCTCCAAGCCCCATCCAACCTGCCCTTCAACACTGCCAGGGATGGGGCAGCCACAGCTTCCCTGGGCAACCTGGGCCAGGGTCTCCCCACCCTCACGCTAAAGAATTTCTTCCTAATTCTAAGTTCTTCCCAAGTTCTTCCTAAAATTGCAGGGCAGGAGCATTACCCAAGAAGATTAGATGAGATGTTGACAGAGAAGATCATCTCACCGGTAAGATCAATGAACTGGAAATGTTTGAGGATAGGAGAGGGGGTAAATGGGGAAGGGACTGAGAGCTGTATGTGCTTCTGGCAGCTTTGGGCTGCTCTGGGTACAGCTCAGAGCAGGGAAGGGTGAGGAGGAGGTGGGAGCTGTGCCAACGTCCCCCAGCCCCAGCTGGTGCCTGGCTGCACTGCTGGATCTCCCTGCCTTGTGCTGAATGCCCTTGTGCAGGTGATGTACTCCTGCAGCTGCAGGGCTGGGGGGTGCTGCCCCCACCCACCCCCTGGCAGACAAATGCTACCAGGGATCTGGCCTGAGGGCAAAACCCCAGCCAGAGCACCTTTTCCCCCCCAGCTCTGCATGGGGGTTGCTCACAGAGCTTCTGTTTTGATACACGCATCGGTATCAAATAAGACAAAAAAACACCCCAACCCAAAAAAAGCAGCTTTCCCTGCTGCCTGCTTTTCTTTCTGGCTACATTTGAGGGAAATGCTGTGACCCTGAGTGATGGCTCCACCAGCCACAGAAGCAGGTGACAGATTTATCCAAGTTTCTCCAAGCCTGGCTGGTTCAGGTGGTTTTGGCTTCTCCGCACGCAGGGGTGTGTGAGCAGGCAGCCCCGCTGGCTCCCAGGAGCCAGGGATGGTGCTGAGCCTCTCGGGAGGGAATTAAAAATACAGTGATTCCCCTTCTCAGACATCTTGCCCAGGGGTTAATGCAGCGTCTGATTTTTTTTTTTTTCTTTTTATTTCCCCCTTAACCAGAAAGAAAATAACTGTCAAGAAGCTTTGGTGTTTGCTTCTGCCTTGGCAGTGTCTCTGCTGTGGGAGCAGGCTGGAGGGACGGGCTGGTCTGTGCAGCCAGGGGCTGTGGGGGAGAGCACAGAGCTGCCTGAAAAGCAGGAAAGGGTCTGGCCCTGAGAAATGGCACAGGGACAAGGGACTTCAGCGTGGGCACCACTTCAGCCCCTTCAGGGCCCATCTTCTGGCCCCTTGCCCTGGCTGTGCTTGTGCTGGGCCTTGGGTGCTTCCCAGCGTGGTGGGAGCATCACAGCCAGACGTCTGCCCTTCCCAGGGCTCGGGTTTTCCGCTTGTTTTCCTGGCCTTGTTGTGTGACAGGGAAATCCCGGTGGCAGGGCAGAGCTCTGCAGGCAAGCCCTGCTGGTAAAAAAAATAAATAAAAATTAAAAAAATCAATGTGCAGGGATTCTACCACCGTCCAGGGAGCTGCTGTTGTGCTCAGCCTTCATTGGGTAGTTTGGAGGTGTTTGCAAACAGTAGAATTGTCTTTAATTACTGCTCGAAACCAACCAAGCAGCATCTCCGGGCACAGAACCCCGCTGTGCCGGGGCTGGCTGGGAGGTGCCGGGCATCCCCACCGCCGCCAGGGCCGCAACCCGGGAGGGCTGTCCATCGAAAATAGGCTTTTTCCCTGTCGTTTTGCCTTTGTGGGTTGTCAGGCTGCTTTGTCAGGCTGCTTTGTCCGGCTGTTGGCGTTCGCTGGGGTTTTTCCCGTCCCCTCTCGGTGTGGCCGGGCAGGGGATGCGGCGGGGCCGCCGCGGGGCGAGAGCTCAGCCCGGTCGGGGCAGGGCGGGAGCTGAGCAGTCGGTGCTGTGGCCACGGTGCACATCTCCTCACCTCCTTGGAAGGTCCCTGCGAGTGCCCCGGCCCTGCCTGCCGGCCTGGCCCGTCCCCTGGCTTTTAACGGCGGGGCTCCGGGTCCGGAGCAGCCTTCCCTCCTCCTGGGCACAGCCCGGCATTCCTGGGAGGGGAGGGAAACCAGGAGGGTGAGCTTGGGCGAAAGGCGAAGTTCCCAGCTTCGGCTGGACATTTCAAGTCTCCCATTACCCAGAGAAACCACAGACCCGTCTGTACTTTAGCTTAATTGCTGCTTTTTTGAAACACTTCAAAGAATGTTTCTGACCACACTATGCGGCATGTATTATTAGATTTGTTTTTGGAATATAATGATAAACTGTTGCCATCATGGAGATGGACGTAATTATCTTAATTCTATTTTAATCTATTCTGCCTTTTAAATACTCTGTGTTCCCTTTTAATAAGAGGTAGCATCCACCCTTTGATGTTATAGCGGAGGTGTAGAAAGCTCTTCTCTCCTTGCCGCAAATGTTAATTGAATGGCCTCCCTTTCTCTTCATTAGCTGCATTAACTTGCATTAACACCTTTTAATATCTCTTTAAAATCTTGTTCAATTTACTTTCTTTAATCTTTTCCTTTCCCAGAGTGTTGCATCACTTTGATCCTCATCTTCTTCTTTTCTTTGATGACAACTTTGAGCTTAATTTGTATGTGAATTGAAATGGAAATGTCCCGATTCCCCAGAATTCAGCGTGCGTTTTACACGCTTTTGGCATTGGTGCTTTGGTGCTGCCGATGCAGGGGGGCCGGGAAGACACATCAGGGGCTGCCCGAGAGCGCAGGAGCTGCTCTGCTGCCGGTGCCTCCAACTTCACAGCCCAGGCTAAGAAAGGGCTTTCTGCAGCTCCTCTTCCTGCAGGGCCTGGCGCTCAGGCTCGGGGCGTTCTGGGCCGTGCCGAGCCGTGCCCGTGCTCAGCACCACGCAGCACCTTCCGCGGGGTGCACTTGCAGCAGCCACCCCTTGCTCCCTCCACATCAGGTGGGCAGCAGAAGCCCCCTTGCTGCTGGGCAGCCCCCAGACCTGAGCAGGGGCTGCTGGGCAGGGCCACAAAGCCGTTTGTCACCACCGGCCCCGCAGGCACAGCGAGGACATGCTTCCTGAAAGCTCCCGTGGGTTTTTGCAGCGGAACGGGATGGGTGATGGGGAGCAGGGTGGGCGATGAGATGCTTTTCCTCTCTGCCACCCCACTCCTGCCGGTGGGGGGTATTGGAGGTTTGGGCAGGGGGATGGGGTGGGCAGCACAGCCAGACCCCACCTGCCTGTTGCCGGCTGCACCTTGGAGGAGCCAGCAGGGGCCTCCTGCCTGCAGCCAGAGGGACAAGGCACGTCCATCAGGTGTGGGCATTTCTGCCTGTGCCGTTCAGCAGCCTGAGATGGGCAGTGTGATGTGTTGGATTCTCCCCTGCCACCTCTTCCCAGGCAGTGTCAGGGAGGAGGACCTGGGAAGCCCTTCAGCCCTCTCAGCCTTGCTCACAAGTGAGTAGTTGCTCAGCTCACCTTTTAGTCCTGCACGTGGTGTTGGGGAACAAGTGGTGGCAGCCCCTGGTTTGGTGCTTAGGGACCTTTCTTCAGGGACTCACTCGCAGTGTGATCCTGCTCCTGGGCTCTGGATGGTGGCGGATCCTGTTCATTGCAAACTGCTCCTGGTGCTGAGCATGGTTGCATCCTGCCCTGTTCCCCAGGGGTGCGTGAGTTCCTTCTAGCTGTGTTTAGACCTACAATAGAGATGCTGGTATCCTTGCTGCAGGTCACCTTAGCATCACCTGAACCTCAATTATTCCCAGATCATTTGGCCTGTTAATTACAAACTCTGTCTGATGCTGATGAGCAGTTGTCAGCCAGCACCTAATGCCCAGGTAACGATGCAGGGATGTGTGGCACACTGCGGGTCTCACCACCTGAGAACCCCATTCTGCTGAGGGCAGGTGCTGTGGGCTGAGCAGAGAAGCTGTCTGTGGTGCATCAGGGACCTTGGCAGCTGGCAAAGAGGGTGAGTGGCCACCACAAACAGGCACCTTTCTCCCTGTCACTCCTAGATCCAGGAGCACCCAGAAATGGGGAGCTTCTGCAAGGTGCAGGCTTGGACCTGCCAGGGAGTCGTGCTGAGCTCCATGGAGGTGTCTCTCAGTGAGCAGTGTTCCTGGTACCCATCGCTGGGTTTGGCTGGTTTCCCTTCTTGTTTTTCACATGGAGAGTGGTCAGGCAGGCGAGGCTGACTCTGATGAGAACTGGATGTGTGTGTCAAGAGGCCAGGAAGGTTTCTTGCTCTGCAGCTAAATGAAACACCAGCAATGGATGCTCAGGGTAGATGTGGATGGTTAATTCAGGTCACTGTGACTACCACCTCTGCTCTGCCTCCACCCTACAGATGCCTGTGTAGTCCCCAGGGCCTGCACCTCACTCCATCCCCATGAATCCCTAACTCCATCGCCCCAGGAGGGCCCTTGGCAGAGGTGCAGAAACCTTTCAGACCTCAAGGCTCAAAGTATAATAAATCAACTTACTCTTCAGAAAGAAATATTGTGGTTTCTTTAAAGACATTATTCCTGATGCTGTTCATCAGAGTACATGGCATCTATTAAAAAACAAATTGGCCTGGATTTTAACAATAACATCAGAGATGAATCACATTTTTTTTTCTTTTCTGCACGCTTTGAATAGTACTTGTGGAGTCCAAAAGAAGAGGCTGTTGATTGATGCATTATTCACAGGCTCGATTTCTTGATTTCTACGAATATTTTCTTCCTTGGTCTGCATTCAGCCAGTCCTCCAGATGAATGCCTTTGATGTGGGGAAGGCTGTTACCGTGGGCTGCTGGGTTAGGTGGCTGGGGTCTTGCTTTGCCCTGGGTTGCTCAGCATGCGGAAGGAATACGGAGCAGAGAGGTGCCTGCCAACCTCCCTCTCCCAGCCCTGGCACTGGATGCACAGCAGGGTCTTCCAGCAGTGCCAGGTGGGTGACTTGTGTCTGCCTTCCCCACCCCTGCAATTGCCCTTGACTTGAGGGATTGGAGGCCCTGACACCCCCAGGACCTCAGTGTGCTGTGTGCCACCCCCCAGGTGCAACAGCAGGAGCGCTGTGACCCAGAGCACAGCTGGATGCTGGAGGTGCTCTGGTCCTCCCTGCTGGCTTCTCTGCCTCCCTCCAGCCCCTTCAACTGCCTTCAGCCTCCCAGCCCTTCCTTCAAGCAAACTAGGGGTGGCAGCTGGCCCCCTCAGCCCTCCACAGGGCTGGGCACCTCCACTGCTGGCATGAGGACATGTCGAGCCTCCTCAGCAAACCCGGGGCGACGCTGCCTTTCCCAGGGCAGCTGCTCACCCTTCCTGCAGCTCCACAGCAGGGGGATGACATCGTCCCTCTTAAAGCAGTTGAACAATCTCTGTCTCCAGAATAGAAGTGACCTAATCCCAGCTCTCCAGGGGGAGGCCTGGTGGTCGCAGAGGACCCCGCCGAGCTGTGCTGCCCTTGCCAGACGACTGCGCGTTCTGCCTGGCAGAGCTGGGAATTCATGGCATGTTTTGCATCTTCCTTTTTAATCCCCATAAAGGAAGCTCTGATTTTTGCAGCATTGCTCTTTTCCTTCTCTTCCTTTTTCTGGGAAGAGAAGTTTTGCTTGGAGGCTTGTGCTGTGCAGATGCTCCTGGGGAAACAGGAGATTTGTCACTTCCAAATAGCCGTGTTTCCACCCGCTCTGTGATCTCCATTTAAACTAGAGGCAGCATCTAAAAGCACCTCCCAGGCTGGTGGAGAAGAGCTGTGTGGTGTGGGAGAATGCAGGGAAGTGTCTTTAAGGGATCGTGGCTTGTCAGTGAGAATAACGAATGCCCTGGCTTGGGAGGTACCTTGATGTCAGGTTACAGAGCATGACCCTCTCCCAAGCACCTGTTCCTGAAGTGGCAGAGGGTGAGCGTGGTGGGTGCCATTGTGAGACAAGTGTCTGAGAGCCAGAACTTCCAGGGTTTTCACGTGTGTGGTGTGGCTGCTCTCCTGGACATGCACATGTGCACCTTCTCCTGGGCACATGTGCTTGCTCTCCTGGATAGAACTCATTGTCTCCATATCAGGCTGAGGTCTTCTCACTTCCTGTGTTGTTTTAGGGCTAAAAGGACCCGGAGGAGTCCTGGCTGTTTGGGACAGCCAGCATGGACATGCTGTCACAGCTGAACCTTGCACCTCACCATGTCCCCTCTATGACTGGGTCTGTGTGTGGGGTGAGGACCTGCACCCAGTGTCACCTCCAGCAGATTGCACAGTCCCTCACCTCAGTCTTATTGCTCTATGGCCCAAGGGTGGAAGCAGAAGTTGTGTGTGGACAAGGGAAAGTGCCTTTTCAGTTCCAAATGTGGGGTGAACCTGGTGTGTGCCATGCTGCTTTGGCTTGCTGTGGTCCTCTCTGTTCCTCCAGATCCCTGGAAGGGATGAGTAACCTGGAGCATTCTTGGTTTTCCTCCTTTCTTATGTCCTGGGAGAGATCTGTGAGTACACCACGCTTGACTGAAGTGGACTTAGATCTTCCTGCTTCTTTTTCCTATTTCCAAACCCCTTGGTAAGGCTCATGTGCTGGTGAAAAATCTCCATCCCCTCAAGCCCCAGATGAACACCAGGCTCTGCCTGGGTGGTGTAGAGTGACACGGGGATGTATCCCCACCTCAGGCTGCCCTTCCCACAGCACCAACCACGGGGGTTGCTTTATGTCCCCTGTGGAAATGAAAACAACCCACAACAAAACACTCCTGACGGAGCTTGTGCAATGTCCATAACAACTGACTGCAGATCCCAAACCCTGAGCCGGGAGTCTCTGGTTCCAAACACGTCACTGCCTGATCCTGCCTGCAGGGCCCCGGTGCTGTGCCCTGCTCTCCCGGGAGCCTCACTGGAAGGAGGAGGCCGTGTCATTCACAGCAACCTCATGATGAGCATTAAGGAAAGGTCTGAGGACTCCGTGTCGTGAGAAGCTCGTCTGGCAGAGCTTGCATTGCCAGTGAGGTTGCATCTTGCTTTTCTGCTCTTTGCTATTTGTCTCATCATTTCCAATTTAAAAAAAAAAAAAAAAGAAAGACACAGAATCTGAAACCTTTTCCTTGGTCAGGTTTAATTAGTTTCTAGATTTGAAGATACTTCCATGCCCAGGAGCCCCCACAGGTGGGATTTAAGTGCTGGTGGATGCGAGGGCCTTGCTGTGCTGGGAAGCTTTTGGGGTGGCTGGCTTGGGGAAAAAAGGCTGCAATGAAGCAGCTTCTTAGTAATTTTTAAGAGTATGAAGAAAGGAAATTTCAACGTTGCCATGAGATTGTGCCCATGTGAAGGGAAGAAAAAAAATGTGGTCTTCCATATGCCTTGGTCAATAAAGCAGCAACAAACTCTGCTTTACAGGAAAAGGATGTCTTCTACCAGGGTGGTTTTACTTCAGAGGTCTGTGCACAAGAATGATGAATATTTCCCATTATTAAATCCAGTTTTATTTGCTTATAACTCTGCAGTTAGCTCGGGGGGAAAGCTTTTTGTGGGCAATGTCTGCTTGAGGTGGAAACTTTGTATTTGGGAAGTTTTGGCGAAAACAATTCGACCACATCTGAGGGCAGTGGGAGGGAACAGTCTGCTTTGACATGTTTAAAAAGCAAAATAAAACACAGGCAGCAGCACTGTGGATATGCTGGTCTGCACGAAGGGTGCAGTGAGGAGGGGCCAGGCCCCAAGCTGTTGTGAGCATTGGTGGGCTGGGGGGAGCTTGGTTCTCCAGCCCATGGGGCTTGGTCCCATCGCAGCTGGGACTTTGCTGCCTTGGTTGACTTCACAAGGCTCCTGGGGGAAGGTATAAATACTCTGGTGTTGCTTGGGTGTGTAGCAAGGGGTGAAAGTTCCTCCCAAATCTGTGTTTCCATCAGGTAGAAGCAAGTGCTGTGAATAACCCCACCGCTGGGTTGTTTGGGGTTCATCCCAGCCTGCTGTGCTCGGCTGCCCGGGTGCTGGAAGCCTCTCTCCAAGCCCTGCAGCCGTGGGGCTGGCACTGAGCCTCCTGGCACCCTCCTGTCCCCACCCCTGGCACCTCGGAGCCACTGGTTCAGACATGCACCGGGGGTTGTGTGGGTGATGCTGAGGTTCAAAGCCCAGTTCCCTCAGCTCCTTAGATGAGCTTCTTGTAGCCCCAAATCCCCTCTGCCTTTTGTTCTCCCTTTTCAATTCCCTTTATGTGAGCGCTGGAACAAAAGAAGCAGCCGCAGGAGAAAAGCACTTGCCCATTAAAAGCTGGGCCAGGCTCTCCCGGGCTGTCTCTCTGCAAATGCAGCACTTGTGTTCATCTGAAAGGCTCATGGAACCAGGACCCATTTCTTTGCAGATATTTAAATGGAAATCCGGTAAGGTTATTAAGCAGAGAGCAGTGAATTTATTCTGGTCATTTATTATTGATAGGTAACATGACACCATTTTAATAGTGTTCTCTGATCCTGCTGCAGCACAGCGGGGTGGGGATGGGACCAAGCTCAGGGGGAAACCAAATCCATTCCCCGTGTTGCTACAAGGTGCTGGTTCAGCTGAGAGCCTGGAGAACCCTCAGTGTTGCTCCTTCAGCAGCCCAGTGGGGGCCTGTTCATGGAGCAAGCACAGGCTGCCCAGGGCAGTGGTGGAGTCACTGACCCTGGAGGTATCTAAAAGCCATGCAGATGTGGTGCTGAGGGACACGGTTGATTGGCGTCTTTGGCAGTGCTGAGTTAACACTTGGGCTTGATGAACTTCAAGGTCTTTTCCAACCAAAATGATTCGGTGATTCTAAATCCTGACGCTGAGGTGTCTGGGCAGGAGCTGGGTGCTGGGGCAGCCCTCACGGAGGGGCTGGGATGCTGCAGGGACCCTGCCTGAGCCCCCAGAGCTTGGTGGAGGCTTCCTCTGGGCAGCCAGTCACCTGCAGCAGGCCTTGGCACAGCAGCAGCCGTGGGTTGGGCAGGAACAGGCTGATAATCCTGCCCTGGGGTTGGGGCTGTGGGTCTTGCATGGGTGAGGGGTTGTGCATGTCCCCCCCCCCAAGGAGCAGGAAGGAGACAGGTCCTGGGTTTGCAGACACAAAGCCCAAGCAGCTGCAGGGGACCCCCTGGCCCTGCCCAAGCTGCACTAATCAACTTGTTAAGCCTCCCTGAAATAATCAAACCCTCTGTCTCCAAAACTTCCCCCCCAGCCCCTGCAGAGCTTGGCCGGGCAGCCGAGCGCTGCCTGCAAAGCTGTGTCCCCAGAGCACCAAGCCCTGGCTCCAGCTCTTCCTGCAGGCAGGGAAAGGGCTTTGGCAAGACACCAGCGGGGCCTCATTTGTCCCACGGATTTACCTCTCCTGCTTTTTGTGCCTGGGTTGCAATTGTCTCTGTGAATGAGCCATGGCCCTTGAAAAGCATCAGCTGCTCAGCTGCTTGCACCAGGCTTCAGCAAAGGGGGGACCCTGCTGCCCTTCAGGGACCCTCCAGGGGAGGCCACAGAGATGATGGGAGGGCTGGAGCAGCTCTGCTCTGGAGACAGGCTGGGAGAGTTGGGGTGTTCAGCCTGGAGAAGAGAAGGCTCCAGGGAAACCTTAGAGCAGCTTCCAGTGCCTGAAGGGGCTCCAGGAAAGCTGGGGAGGGACTTGGGACAAGGGCAGGGAGGGATGGGAGCAGGCGGAATGGATTTGAGCTGCAAGAGGGGAGCTGGAGATGAGATCTGAGGGAGAAATTCTGGGCTGTGGGGCTGATGAGACCCTGGCCCAGGTTGCCCAGAGAAGCTGTGGCTGCCCCATCCCTGGCAGTGTTGAAGGGCAGGTTGGATGGGGCTTGGAGCAGCCTGGGCTGCTGGGAGGTGTCCCTGCTCATGGCAAGGGTTGGTACTATGTGATCTCTAAGGTCCCTCCAACCCAAATCAGTCTGGGATTCTGTGAGTGTATGACCTGAGAGCCTGGTTCCTGTTGGATCCTGCTTCCACTGAGCGGGTCCTGCCAGGGTGCACGGGGTGCTGTGGGCACAGGGATGCACAAGCACCTGCAGCCCTTGCCCTGGCCACCCCACAGGTGTCTGCTTTGAGGGCAAACTCCTTTCAGGACCAGCAGAGATATCTTCAGGACTTCTCAAAGGTTTTTATTCTGACACCCAACCACAGCATTGCTGTGCAGCTCTGCACTGAGTTTGCTTTGGGTTATGATGTACTGGGTCTGGAAATGAAAGGGAATATTTTGCCTTTGAAAAGGAGAGGGATCGTGGCTGCCCTGTTAAATTCAGAAACCTGGATGTGGGGGAAAAAAAAAAAGAAAAAGTGTGTGCATGTGATGAAAAGCTTCCTGTGAGTCCATCCCGTGTAACTGGGATGAGAGCTCTGGCGTTGTGCAAATTGTGCTGTTGGTCACAGAGGGGCATGCAGAGACACAGCCTGTAGTGGTGTTTGAACACTGCCTGCAAATCCCAGACTGGGCCATTAGAAATTAAAGAGATGCTGTTAATCTGAGTTGGAAATAAAACAGGAGACACATGAGCTCATCTGGTTGGTCTGGAGTGCTGCGGGTGTCAGCTTCAATTGGAATAAACAAGTGTTGCTGGGCTGTACTGAGCTACTGGAAGGCAAAGCATTGCTGGGAGCGAGAGGCTGCTCTGCTCCCAGATGAGAACCACTTGCCCAATTTCTGCTCATTTTTAAACACAGGCAGTTGTGAAACCGAGAGGGTACTCAGGGGTACTCATTACCACTTCTCCTGTGCGAGAGTTTTCCTCCAGCGCCCATAAAACCACTTCTTGTCCTCGCCAGGGATTCCACATGAAATATTCAAGGCAGATTACAGCCAGAACCACCGAGGAGAAGGGGGGGGAAAAAAAAAAGTCTAAACTGCTCAGTTGCTTTAATAAAGGAGCCAAAAAGGTTAACGCAGAGCAAGGGAGGGGAGAGGCCGGGTTCCTGCTCGGGGCGCTGCTGCTGCTGGATGCCAGGACGGGCTCCGGTTTGAAGCGGGTGCTGCTCCTGCTGAGCCAACTCGGGGCACAGGTTGTTGTTACCTGCAGCCAAATCCTTAGTAGGGATAACGTGCACGTGGCTGTTCCCAGAAACTCCGTGCGGTGCTGCTTTAATAGCAGGAGAAAAAAAGGAAAAAAAAAAAAAAAAGGAAAAAAACCCAAGGGGGTGAGTATTGGTGCCCCGGAGGGGCTGGTGGCCTCTTTGAAATGGGCTCGTCTGCTGTCAGTCTGTGCAGAGATCCCGGCTGCTGCTGCTGCCTGGAAGTTTTGGGTGGAAAAGCTGGATCTGAGCAGCCAGCAGGGCTGTGTGTGCCCAGGAGCTGGGGCGGGGGGTGAGCAGGGGCTGGGGGTGCCGGGTGTCACAGCAGGAGGGGGAGAGGTGCTGGCTCTGGTGCAGGGTGCGGTTTCACCGCCAGGGTAAAACATTCACAACCTGTCAAAGCTCCTGAGACTACACGTTTTCTTCGCAGATAACATCTTCCCCCCCGCCCCGCCCCGCCCCGAAACACGCTTTGCTTTTTCTCTTGCATGTTTTTTCGACCACGTAATTCTTTCTTTCTCCTCCCCCTCGTTGCACTGCAGGGATGCTGCGGCGGGTGAACCCCGGGCTGGGTTTGGGAGACGCTGCCCCGTCCTGGCTGGCAGTGGGGACCCAGCATGTCCCTGGGGGGGTGTGTGGACACCTGGCTCCCTGTCCCTGAGCAGCACCCGGGGGTTGTTGTCCCTTCTTGTGCGGCCTGGAGGGAGGGTGTGTGGTGCATATGTGGGCTCTGAGCCTTTCCCACAGCTCCCGTGTGTTCCCTGGGGGATGCTTTGCCGTGCCAGTAGTTGGATCTGGGATGTCTGTGATGCCTAAAGCCACCCAGACCACCTCCAGGGCTGCCCAGCTCTGTCTGGAAGATCTCTCAGGAGTGAAAGCTAAGGGCAAAGCTGCAGCCTGGGCTGGCCATGGTGCCTTCCCCTGTGCACAGCCCCGGGGTGTCATTTGGCAGCACCCCAGCAGCCTCCCGCACTGCTTGTGCCCTGCAGCATCATCCAGGGGGTGATGGGAGGTGGCCCAGGGTGGGCACATGGTCCCTCAGCTATTTGCCATTGCAAAGGTGTGTCATGGAGGAAGAGAGAGGGGACCCAAGGGGACCCCCTGTGCCCTTCCCAGCGTGCTCAGCACTTCCAGCAGGGTCCTGGTTGGCTCATGGTTGTAGCAGCTAATTGCTTGGGATTTTCTTTCCTTCTTCTAGTGCTTAATTGCTGGCTCCACACTCACAGCACCTGTAGCCCTGAACTGGATTTGGTGAGTCACAACCCACCCACATTGTGTGTGTGTGAACCCACAAGGGAGAAGCACTGGGCTCTCAAGCTGCACACCAGGCTTACCCTGTCCCTGCCTCCAGCCCACACAGCCCCACACCGAGGGCTGAAGGGCCCAACTCTGCCCTGTGAGGGTGGCAGCAGTGTCGGGGGGCATGGGTTGGCCCTGCTTCAGGGTGCAGGTGGGACCCCTGAGCAGCTGCCAGGGCTGGGCATGGCCATTGCTCTGCTCTGGCACCACAGAACCCCAGACTGGTTTGGATTGGAGAGACCTTAAAGGCTATCTAGTGCCAACCCCCTGCATGGGCAGGGACACCTCCCACCAGCCCAGGCTGCTCCAAGCCCCATCCAACCTGCCCTTCAACACTGCCAGGGATGGGGCAGCCACAGCTTCCCTGGGCAGCCTGGGCCAGGGTCTCCCCACCCTCACAGCCTGGCAGATCACAGGGTGACTGCAGCGTGTCCCGCCGGGCAGGAGCAGCTCGTGGCAGGCAGGTGGTGGCACACGTGGTCCTGAGGAGCAGCACAGGTTGCTGTGGTTTCGTGCTCATACGCAAATGGATTTGTGGCTTCAGTCGATTGAGTCACAGCTGAAGTGTTAGTTGGCAAGTGGAGGAGCAGCCCAGCACTGCTCCTTGTGCCTCCTCCTCGGCAAGTAGCACATCATCAGCAACAGTTTAAGGCAGGATGTGGCTGTGGTTTCTTTTTCTTTTCTGTTTTTTTGTTTTGTTTTGTTTTTTTGGGGGTGTAATTTTTAAATATTTCCCCCCCTTCAAGCTGAGATCCCCTCTATAGAAAACAAATCACTGTTGTGGGCAGCTGGCTGCTCTCACCCCCCTGCATCCCAGCCATGCTCTTGCTGCTGCCCACGCCCTGGCTGTGGATGGGTGCAGGTGGCCCAGGGATGCCATTCCTGTGGGAGCAATGGGTCCCTCTCCTCTGCTGCCAGCCCCGGGGTGCTGTGGGACACAGGGACAGGGTGCCCAGCTCCCCCAGGGCTGTGGTGAGGACGGGCAGCTGCTCTGCAGCCGCTGGAGGGCTCGCCAGGGCAAAGCTGGTTTCTGTCGAGTTAATTCGAGAAACTTGTCTGGGTGCTGAAACAGCCCCGTGTACCTCCCTGTCCTCTGTCCTGCCTCTTGTAGATGACATGGATAAATCCTGCCCTTGGCCCTCCCGTGTCACAGCCAGCACTGGATCCCGGACAGGAGCCTCTGGCGATGCCGCTCTGGGGGGGCTGGTGGGTGCAGGCTCTGCTGGGGCCCGGGGCCATGTGGGGATGGAGAGGGAAGGTTTTACAGGGTGGAATTTCCTCATCTCGCTCCCATCCTTCTGCGCAGGGTTTTGCTGCACTGTTGCATCAGCCCAGGAGAGCCAGGCCCACGTCTACCTCCTCCAGCACCTGTGAAACTCCCAGGAGGGTTTTGTCAGCATCACAAGAGTCGCCGCCGTGACTTCCACCTTGGCCTTGAGGACATACTCATCACGGGCACTTCACATCCTCAGTCTGGTGCCACTTCTGCAGCAGTGAGTTGGACAGACCTGATGGATTTCTGCCCCTGTGCTCTCTGTTCCCCTCCCAGCATCCCTCACGTTCTTTCCCTTTTTCCTTTCCCTGCTCTGCATTTTTCCAAGCCCAACTTTTGCAAAGTGCCTGTGGCCAAATGGTTGGGATTTGTGCTTGCCCTCTGCTGGGTCTGAAGGTTTTGCAGACAGTGGGGCAGGCACAGGGTGGGGAGGAAGAGGAAGGGGAAGAGCAGAGAGCAGCAGAGCAGCAGATTGCTAAACCACCAGCTGACAGACACAGCGAGGTGCTGCACTTTCCCGTCCACAGCAAATTCTTGTGAAACATTAATTTTGAGTTCAAGTGCCCAGCTGGCTGGGTCAGGGGCAGCCCCAGCCTGTGGTGGCTCTGCTGGTGCTGTGCCATCCCTCACCTCCCGCACCCAAATTCCTGGTTTCTTTCTGCAGGGAGAGGTGAGGAGAGCATGGCAGTGCTGGTTGGTGTCAGCAGCTCTGCCCCACAGCTGGCTGCTGGGCTCTGCCTGCCCCAGGGCCACCACCCCTCCCTGTCCTGAGGGTCAGCATCTCCCCTACCATGAGATGGAGGAAAGGTGCAGGGCTGCCCTTGGATACGTGTGGTGGATCAGCTGTCTCCAGGCTCCTCCAAACCTGCCTGGGCTGATCTGCAGGGCCATACAAGCCCATTTCTCCCAAGAAAGGCACCTCCTGGTGGGGGGGCTGTGCTGGCTGCACAGGCAGGAGTGAGCCCATCCTGCCTGGGCTGCTGATGGAGCAGCTGTAGGATCTGCCATTATGCTGGCATTGGATTGGGGCTGAGGTCACCAAACTCTGGTGGGTTTGGGTTGGGGCTTCTTGGTGTCTGCCCACAGTACCCTGAGCAGTCAGAACCTTGCACCCCTCCTGCTTCCTCCACCCTCCCCCCTGTGCCCACATCTTGTAACCCCTTTACCTTTGTAATCCCTTTACCTCAGCCTGTGCTGGGGATGCCCAGCTCTGTGCTGGCACTGCTGCTGAGCACCCAGCAGGCTCTGCCCTTTCATCACACACCATGACCAGCTGGAAGGAAGTGGTTTGGGTTTGGGGAACGGTGGCAGTGATGAGCTGCTTCAGAAATGTGGCTATGGCTTGAGGTTTCTGCTCTGGAAAGCTGACTATTTCCACCAGAGCAACGCTTCAAGAGAAAAAAAATCCATCCCAAGAAATTCCTGTGCCATTAACCTTGTGACAGGGACCTTGGGAAGGGCTGAGGGGCCCAGTGACATGGGAGTCCCTGGGACATCCCTACTTTGCCTCACACAGCCAGCTCTGGGGCTGGGGAGCACAGAGGGGGGTCCCTGCTGGGGTGTGCAGGCTTTATTCCTCCTTGTTTGTCTTACAGATAAACAGGGTGCTCCAGGGTTGGTTTCCTGAAATGCTTGGTTTTATAGACTGCCAACATGATCTTCTAGCATACAAAATCTCCCTTAGAATTTTGGGGTTTCCTTTTTTTAAAAAAAAATTTTTTTCTTTTTTTTTTTCTTTTTCCTTTTCTCTTCCTCTTCTTTTCCCTTTCCCCTTTTCCTTTTCTTTCTCTCTTCTCTCTTTCCTCTCTTTCTTTCTTTTTGATAGAAGATCTGGATCTAAAAGCACAAGGGAAACCTGAGCAAGTCAATGAGCCTTTTCTCCTGCATGCCAGCAGTGGCTGCTGGGATGTCACCCTCCTCTCCCTCTCCCTGCACGAGCTGGACATTGGGGCTTCTTGACACTCGAGGAGCAAACAGACAAGTCTTGGCTGTCCTGCTTCCTGAGCTGGAATGTGGAGATGTGTCTGCTGGGGACTCTGGGGAGGTGCTGAGCACCTGGGGAGGGTGAAGCCCCAGCAGCAAGGCAGGCACCTGCAGGTGATCCAGCTTGGCTGTGCAGAGAGCTTGGCTGAACAAAGGCAGCAGCTTGTTGAGGGGGTGTGTGCCCTGGAGCTGGTGCTGAGAAGGGGAATGTATAAGGGAGCCCTGAAAGGCCCCCAGTTCTCTGTTCCTGAACTCCAAACACAAGCCCTAACGACAGATGCAGCCCCACTAATTTCTTTCCTTGGTGCAATTTAGTTTCTTGGGTGGCAGGATGCAATTTGTGTTTGAATTTGGCTTTCTAGTGAGACTCTTGGCTTGTCACTCTCAAGGCACAACATGCTCCCTAAATAGCAGGCTACATTTCTCCACCTAGGCTAAAAAAATAAAGCCCTCCTCTGCCAAATAAAAGGACATATTCCAGTATGCTTTGTTGTTGCAACAAATTGGGTGGATACTGTCAGACTTCTGTATTCTGGGAATACTTCCAGAGCTTCTCTTTGTGCACGAGGCAGTTACCATGTAATTGTCAACTTAAATTGCAGGACTGGATAACTCAGCGGGATCAGCCCCGTGGCTCAGCCAGGGCAGGACCCTGGGCTCTGCTCCTCCTGCCTAGGATGGAGGGATCTGCAGAGCCTGGGGGCTGCTGGAGGCCCTGCCCTGCTGGGACTCACACACATCTATGGGGGTACCTTTGATAAAGCCATTGAAGACAGAGCAGGCTGCATGCACGGGCAGTGGTGAGGGCAGGAGGGACAGGGTGGTCCCTGCCTGCTGCCTCCTGGTCCCTTCCTGCTGCCTTCTGGTCCTGGTCCTTTCCTGGTGCCTCCTGGTCCCTTCCTCCTGCCTCCTGGTCCCTTCCTCCTGCCTCCTGGTCCTTTCCTGCTGCTTCCTGGTCCCTCACTGCTGCCTCCTGGTCCTTTCCTGGTGCCTCCTGGTCCTGGTCCCTTCCTGCTGCCTCCTGGTCCTTTCCTGCTGCCTCCTGGTCCCTCCCTGCTGCCATCTGCAGCGATGTGCAGACAAACAGGGGCTGCTTTCGATGCGATGGGAATCACGTTCACCCTCTTCCTTCCCCTTTCAAATTGGCAGCTCGTTTTGTTGTGTTTGTTTTAGCCCGAATCCCAATGACAATTAGTGCTAGAAGGCTGGATTAAGCTGTTTTTACTTGTTTTCTTTTTCACTTTGATTTCCACCTCCTCCAAATTCTTAATCCTACTGAATATTTCATCTCTTGTAACTCCATCAATTGAAAAGTCTCCCAGCGGGACCCACAGGACAAGCACTATTAGAGCTGCTTTGCTTCAGCTCACGCTTCTCATGGCTGGGCTGAGTTTGTTGTGCAATTTATTTCAGACATGAAAACCCACAGCATCCGCCTCAGCGAGACCCAGGCCAGCGGTTTGGGAACGGGGCTGGGTGACAAGTGAGAACTTTGGTGGTTGATGAGAAAGCAGAGCACCCGTGGTTCCCACCTCGCGCCTGCCCCAGCTGCGGGCAGCTTCTGCAGGTGGGAAACCCCTGGTGTGGCCACCAGGAGGAGATCCCCACAGGAAAGGAGGCGACTTTCTGCTTGAAGGTGGTGGGGGTGGTGGCTCCTGTCTGCCCCGTGGTGGGTCACCCAGCCTGGAGAGGGGTTGCACCATGGGAAAGGGGTTTGCTGGGCTGCAGAGAGGTGGCGGTGGAAGATCCTGCCCATCTGCTTGTGATTCCTCACCAGAAATGGCACTTTTGCCCTTTTTATGGTGACAGAGCTTCCTGGGATGCTCTTGGACTTATTGTTGAGTTTGTGCCCTAAACCTACAGTGCTGACAAAAAAGATTTCTGATTGGGGAACTTCTTTTTTTCCCCATCAAAGAGGCTTTTTCCAGCCCAGACATCTCTGGGCTGGCTCTGCACAGGGCTGCCCACCAGGATGGCCTTGATGTGTGGTCAAGGTCAGGTTGGACAGGGCTCTGAGCAACCTGGTTCAGGTGAAGATGTCCCTGCTCACTGCAGGGGGTTGGACTAGATGGCCTCTAAAGGTCCCTTCCAACCCAAACCATTTGATGATCCGTGATTCTATGGACACTTTCCTGCTTCTGCTGCCTTCTCCTGTCTGGAAAGGAAAGCTGGGGCAGCGTGTGGGCCCTCAGGCTTCAGCACCGTGCTGGGGCTTTGCAGCTCTGTTGGTTATCTCACCCTGTCTAGATGCACGGGGTGGCTGGTGTTTGTAATGACGTCTTTTACCACCCAAATCGCCACTTGCTCCACAATATCCCAAACAGTTTGCAGGGATGTTTCCCTGGGAGGAATCTGGCTGCTTCTGACATAAAGCAGGGATGCAGCAGGCTCTGCCAGCAGCTCCTTTGAAGCTTGCAAAGCTCCAGTGCTCTTCACCTGGTCTACGTGCTCCTTATCAAGAGCCCCAGAGTGCCTGGATGGGAAGAGCTCTCACTGCAGCGCCAGCCACGGGCTCCAAGTGCCTTTGCCAAGGGAGCTGTGGTGGCATATGTTTGCTCTCAGAGCAAGGTTCCACTCTTGACTCGTTAGAAGTTACTCTCCTCATTCTGGGGCATATGCAGAAGATCCTGGTGCCAAGCTGGCAGCGCGGGCGGTGGGAGAGGAGAGGGCTCGAAAAGGCTTTGGGGAACTTTGCAGTTGCACTTCTGTCCTCAGTTTTGTTTTGAAAGCAGCCCAGAGACAGCCCTGGATGAATGCTGGGCTTTCCTCTGGGACCCAGCACCCACTGAGGCTCATCCCCTCCCCGAGGCCCCTCCCAGCTTATTCCTGCAGCCCAGGAGCCCTGGTGTTTGCTCAGGAGGGGTGGGATGGGGCAGAGGAAAAAGCCATCAGACCCCTGGGAGAGGGGTGCAGGTCTTGGAGTGGCTCATGCTCCTGGCAGCCCTGCTGGCCAGTGTTACACCTGGGTAGTTCAGCACATTCCTGAATAATGGCTCGGGTGGTTTTGCAGGATCTGTAGCCCATACTAATGGCTCATTGCTGAACCATAAGTGGTTGTGTTATACTTTGGATTTATTGGAGGCCGAGGGATTAATTTCCTGAAATATATGGTCATGATGTTGAGGTTAAATTAAGATCTCATTCAAAAGGATTCTTTTTATTGTATTTAATTTGTAACCCCTTTTCTAGAGCCATTTTACAGCTAATCCTCCCCCTCCCTTGAATGTTCAGTGTCATGTTTCCAGGAAGAATCTTATTTCATGCAGCCTAACAGCATTTCTATGTATAACCTTTTACAGCTCCTCACCGTTCGAGTTACTCTAGTCCCGGTTGTTTATACACAACAAGGTCTTAAATCCTCTCTTAGAAAATAAAGATGTTGCTGCAAAAGCAACAAGAGCTTTTGGCAGAGCTGAAACCCATCCGTTTCTCTCCTCCTTCCCCACATGCCACCCCCTTCAATCTGCTGGAACTAACAGCCCTGTTACTTCAGCACTTGAGCATTATGATAAAGCTCATGTTGAGGAAATCGTAGAGGAGGGTTTTGCTCGGGGTGATGTGTGAGTGGTGCTGGCTCAGTGCTGGCCTCACTGCTCCCTGCTTGATGGTGCTGGTATTAAACTGATAAATTAACTGTGGAAACCCGTGCTGGGAGATGCTGGAGATGAGTTGGGAAGGGGACAAAGCAGGCAGGAAGGACAATGGGCTGGAGGCAGCTGCTGGCTCTGGAGTAAGAGAGCATTGTCCAGTGTCCCCGTGGCTCCTCCTGCTCTCTCTGCTGCTGGGGCAGCCAGGGGACACCAGACCCTCTCTGTAGCGTCTGGGTAGCCAGTGTTGCTGTGCTGGGGGTGTCCTTTTGGCACAGCTGGTCCTCCAGGTGTCTGCAGTTGTCCCACCTTGAAGGAGAATGTGTCCCAGAGCCACTGGGGACATGCTCCTGAGGGAGCTCTTTTCTGGGCCAGAGTGCTGAGCTCAGTGCTGCTGTTCCCCCAAGTGCTGGGGGGATCAGGGAAAGGGTTGGCTGGCTCCGAGGGGCTCATCTTAGAGTTGCAGAATCTCAGACTGATTTGGGTTGGAGGGACCTTAAAGACCACCCAGTCCCACCCCCTGCATGAGCAGGGACACCTCCCAGCAGCCCAGGCTGCTCCAAGCCCCATCCAACCTGCCCTTCAACACTGCCAGGGATGGGGCAGCCACAGCTTCCCTGGGCAACCTGGGCCAGGGTCTCACCGCCCTCATAGCAAAGAATTTCCTTCTCAGATCTCATCTCAGTCTCCCCTCTTGCGGCTCAAATCCATTCCCCCTCATCCCATCCCTCCCTGCCCTTGTCCCAAGTCCCCTCCCCAGCTTTCCTGGAGCCCCTTCAGGCACTGGAAGGTGCTCTAAGGTCTCCCTGGAGCCTTCTCTTCTCCAGGCTGAACAATTCCCAGCCCAGCCTCCCCAAGCGTCCTGCTCAGCACTGAGCCCCTGTGCTCCCAGCAGCTCCCCCCACCTGAGCTCTCAGCTCTGTCTTCCCCGGGGATTTTATCTTTCCCCCCCCCTACCCCCATCCCCCCTTCCAGAAGTGCTGATGGACAAGTTGAGTAACCATATCTGCTTGTTACAGGACATCTTGAGGCTGATTGCAGAGGTCAGGCCTCAACTGGAAGGACCGCAGCGGGTTGCTGACTGGCATCCAGGGTCCAGATAAGATAAAAACAACTGATGACAGCAGGGAAGTGAAACAGTCATCTCAGCACTTGGATTAGTGCCTGGCCAAGAGGAAGGGGAAAAAAAAAAACAAACCACCCGAGGAGGGACAGTGGGGGGGGGGGAGGGTGTGTGTGTGTGGAATATGTACTAGAATAGAAACTCTGGAGAAAGATATCAGGAGGCAGCAGATTTGGGTGTTAAATATTTATGAATTAGCAGCACTTGTCGTGTTCTCCCCGAGCCGCGTGTTTCCAGGCTGGGCACGTGGGGCTGCAAAGCTGGGGTGCTGTCGTGGCACGTGGTGTTGGGGGGAGCAAGGTGAGGGGGGAGCAGAGGGCAAGGTGACCCCCTCTGGTGGGTCTGGCCGTGCCAAGGCCTGTGGCAGGGGGGGATAAATCCAGATGAAGAAGAGGAAGGATAAATGAGGTGCCATAAAAGTGACTATTACTATTCAGAAAATTCTGCTGAGGAGCATTGGAGTAATTAAATCATAATTGCTTATTGCTCAGCTGAAGTGACATTGTAAGTGGCTGAAGGTCTGTGATGAGAACGGAAGGGGGTTCTCAGCTTTTCTGCTGCACTCCAGGCTCACCTCCATCCTGCTGTGGCTGTTTGCATCCCCACGGCAGCCAGGCCAAACCCCCAGCCCTTGAGGAAAGTCCAGAGTTTTCCCCAAGCCCCTGATGCTCGCTGTCACCTGGGCAGAGCACCCCATGGTGCTCATTGTCACCCGGGCAGAGCACCCCTCCATAAAACAGCAGCATTACCAGCTATGGGGAGCAGGGAGCAGCTTTGTCTCCTGGAGCAGGTGGTGCCCAGCACAGCTGGGTTATTCCTGGAGGAAAGGACCTGGGGTCGGGATGACCGGCTCAACTGGGGGAGCTTCAAAGGAATCATTCCCTGCTGGGACACCCAGAGCCTGCAAATCCTGTGAGCACTTAATTACACTGCAAAGTTCAAGGAAGGTTGGGAAGGGCTGATGTAGCTGGCAGCACGGAGGAGCCATGGTGTGGAGGTTTGGAAGCATGAGCCCCCACAGCAGCTCCCCCTTCACCAACCAGGTTGGGATCATTCACTGTGTTTGCAGCTTTAGGGAATCTGTTCTGGATTTTGGTGGCATTTCCTCATTTTTGTTTCAAAGTCACTGCGGGTTTCACAGTCCGAAACAGCATCACCTGGTGCAGAAGCACAATTCAGCATCTCTCCTTTGTGGTTGTTCCACATCTTTCCTGCAGGGAGAGCTGCCCATGCCCTGCCACCCAGCCATGGCACCACCCAGGAGGACCAATCCTGCCGACGTGCTGCAGTGCTCATGTCACATTGCATCCCAGGTGAACCTTCCTGATGGACACGGAGGAGAGGAGAAGGACCCATTGCTGTCGCTGCCTGCTTGACTCCTTTTCCACCCTGCTTCCAGCTGGCAGAACAAACTCTGCAGTTCAGCACTGAGAACTGGGCAGGTTTGGTGGGAAAAATGGAGGAAATGATGAAAAAGACCCCTTTGTTGGGATCCACCATACTCATCACCAGCCCCTGCCTTGTCTAATTGCATGGCGTTAATGAGGAGGGCATGAAAGCCCTCAGCTCCCTTAGTCCTTCAGGGAGAGCCTGGCCAGGAGACACCAGGCAACTTATGCTCCTAGAAAGACAGAGTTTTTTTATTCTTCTTGCAGCAAAGACATTCCTAAACAAGAATCATCTTCAGGTTTCTTCCCGTCCTGGGGCATAACCTGAAAGATTCATCCTGTTCCCTCACTCTGGGGACAGCAGGGGAGAGGGGCACAGCCATGCCCAGCTGGATGCCCCTCTGGAGCAGCCAGCTCCCCCCGGCACCCACAGCCTTGGCAGGACTTAAGTAGCTGGAGGAGAGAGAAAAGGGCTCTGGAGAGGCAGACAATAAAAAGTCTCCACATTCCACTGAAGTTTCTTGAGCAACTGGCATTTGCCCATAAATGTACTTAAGCAGAAAATCACCAGAAAAGTGCTATAATCTGACAGATTTTTCACAGGCTTAAATATTCATGAATTAAAAGAATTGGCAGAATTTTCTACATTATTAGCTTTCATCATGGCTACAGGAGCAGTTGGTGCACTGGCTGCTCTTCAAAAACTATTAATCTAGTCTGTCATCACAGCAGCCATTTTTTAATTAGCTACTTTACTGAACGATCTGGTGCAGCAGTGAGACTGGAACATTTAAATGGTATTAAAGTTTTAAAGGTGCCCCTTTCCATTTTTAATCTGAGTTCTGCAACGCCGCGAGAGGGAAACAAAGGCAGCAGCGAGTTCCTTCATTGCAATGGTTAACTTCTTGTTTTCTTTTGGAAAAAACCAAGTCTGGGAAAGCTAAGGAGCTTCTACCAGGAGAAGAAATCACAAGGAATAAATTGTTCTTTCAACCCAAGTTCACAACGTTCCTGCCCAAAGAAATCAACCCGAGGTGTTTGTAGCTGAAACTCTGCCCGGGCGTTGTGGGGGCAGTGATGGGCCCTGGCTCAACGGGCCTCTTCCTGGGGCTGCTCTTGGTGTAAATCCTCCTTTTTTAGTGTAAATCCTCCTCCCAGCCACACAAGACCTGCTGCCACATCCTTCTGCAGCTCCTGCTGGGAACGTCTCCTGGGCCAGGAGGGCCCTGGTGCCAGGTTGGCTCTTGCCATAACATTATTTTGAGTTTTCTTCTTGTGCAGGTGTTGTTAAGTGCTTTGCAGTTTGTAATCCAGAGCTCTGGCATGTTTTTAAGCAGCTCTTTCATAAAAAGCAAGGGCCCTGTGGTGAGCGTGTACAGGATGCTCCAGCATCCATGCGGGATGCTTCTCTAGACATGCAGACTGTTCCCAAAGCCACGGAGGCTGCTCCTGCATCCTTGCATGTTGCTCCTCCATCCGTGAGGGCTGCTCCTTCATCCTTTCAGGCTGCTCCCACAGCCCTGCAGGCTGCTCCTGGATCCCTGCAGGCTGCCATGGAAGCACATCTTCGGCCCCAGCTGGGAGGGTGCTGGGGCTGTGAGCTCAGTGCTGCCTTCATGGAGCCTTGGGGCTGCATGAAACCTCTCTGCAGCCTGTGGTCTGGCCTGCCTGGAAGGTGATCTGGGTTTGTAATTGTCCTAATATTTTGGATTCACCAGCCTCTGAACCATTGGAGGTGGTGGCTCTGACCTGCTCCGGAGGGGGGGATGCCCACTGGAATGTGGCTCAGCCCGTTTTGAACCCTGCTTTGCTCCCTGTCCCAGGAATGCTGCTCTCCTGGCTTGTTATTTGCATGTGAAAACACACCAAAAAGGCATATTTATATTGTTTTTAAATGTCTCTCTTTTTTTTTTTTTTTAATTTTGCA
This sequence comes from Apus apus, assembly GCF_020740795.1. NCBI lineage: Eukaryota > Metazoa > Chordata > Aves > Apodiformes > Apodidae > Apus > Apus apus. The sequence continues at coordinate 20,883,497 of NC_067291.1, read as the reverse complement.
TAGGTGGCTACATCTCTGATCTTTGCTGCTTGTTGTTGCCCGAGCTTTAATTTGGACATTCCAGTGCCAGTGTCCTGCAGTGTCCTGCAGCCTGGGGAAGGGAGCTGCTCTACGGGTAAGATTTCTAAGATTTTCCCCCTCCCCATTATCTTATTAAATAAGGAATGTAAAGAAATTGGCAGCTTAAACACCAGTGCTGCAGCTATAACCTTCGCAAAAGTTGCTCTTTGTAAGTCCTTCTACCATGAGAAGTGAAATAGGGAAAGTCTCACACTCAGGGGGTTCTTGTAGATTTTCCTGCTGAGACACTGTGGGTTTTTTGTTTTGGTTTGTTTTGTTTTACAGTGTGAATGTTTGCAGGGTTGAAGCATTTGGGCAGTGAACGTGATCCCCTATGAAGCTCAGCCCCTGCAGGAGACACTGATTGGCTGGAAAAGGGTGAAAAAATATCCCACTCTATGTCATCTCTTCGAGGGAGGAATGAGACATTCCCAGAAAACTTTCTACTTCCTGTGAGTGAATTTTCATGGAGATTTCTTGGTTTGGGGCTTTGTTTGTTCTATCATGAGTAACTTTTCTGCTTGTTGCTGTCTTATGGGTTGGAAAAGAAGATCCCAGCGGGATCCATGAGGGATCTGTTGGGCAGTGCCTCATGGAGGGAGCAGAGGATCAGCCCCCATGGCTGTAGCCCAGCCTAGGAAGCCCCCCAGACAGACAGGAAATGGGGTGCAGCTCCTGCAGCCCCAGCCTGCAGGGCACAAGCCAGAAGGATGCACCTTCAATCCAAGTTATTCCCTTAATGCACGACCTGCTGCTCTGTTCCTGTTGGACACCAGGCAAGGGTTTGACAAACATCAGGATGTCCCAGCATAAATCCCAGGCTCTGGCTCTGGTTTATTGCTCAGCTCTGGGCAGTTACACCAACTTACTCGTCCTCAGAGAGTCTCATCCCCATGAGAATCCATCCTGTGGAACACGGGGCACGGGGAGGGCAGAGGTGGCTGCGTCAGAGCCGGTCGCTGGGGCTCATCAGCAGGGTTTTATTTTTTATTTTCACTCTGCTTCATCATTTTTTAATATGTAGTGGCTTAAATGAGGCACACACCCTTCTTGGCAATTATTTGTAATTGTTCCTTGTGAGTTGTTGAACAAAACACTCTTTATTAGTACTCAGAGCTTCCCAAAGTGTTGCAGAGCTGATAGAGAGACTTTATGCAGCAGGCTGCACCGCACGCTGGCCTGGTAATTAGATTTGCTAGATAGGATAATTTATTAGAAGAATATACTCAATTTGTTATTTAAAATGTGGGCTTGGCCCATGTTGTGTAATACAGGGCTCTGCTGTTGGCTATTTACGTTGGGGAGTAAAAATGGGCCTTTACATTTAAATTCAGATGAACATCTGACCCAAATGACTGGCTTTGTGGCAGGTTACCCCACTGAAATCTCAGCCTGCCCTGTGGTTTTGCATAGTCTGGAGCAGCTGGGAAGGAGGAAAATGCTGCTGAAGTGTGTGAAAGCAACAGGGAATGGCAAGAGCATCGGGCTGGGCTGTAGAGGAAAAGCTTCCGCCCAGGATGGAGATGGGAGGGCAGCTCCACAGCTGGGCTTTGATTTACACAGCACAAATTTCTGTGCTTCAGAGGCCCTCAGTACATGGTCCTGGGTGATACCAGAGGGCATAAAAGAAACTTGCACATGTATTAAAAAAAAGGGGGGGGAAAAAATCAGCTTCATTTTTGCGTGTTTGAACAATGAAGCCGTATGTGCTTCTTCTCATTAGAACCACTATTTTTTAAGGAACTCCACTGCAGAAACTAGTGTGGAAGCTGACATAATTAAAGGCTTCTTTTTCCCCAGCTGTTGTCCTCTGCTCTTTGAAGAGCTTGGCAATCCCCAGGGACTGCTCTGAACTCTGCAATATTTTGATAGCTGCAATAACATAATCAAAAGATGCTTTCATGAAGAGAGCACCTTGTGTGAAGGGAGGCCGCCCCTGTCGCTGATTTAATGGGGTCCAGAGCTCCAGCACACATGGGCAGTTTCATTTTCTGCCCCTGCTTCTCCAGGGAAGGTGCCTGGTGCCCTGCTGAAGTGCTTTTTGGGAAGAGTTGGAGGGTTTCCTGGCGTGGGGTGACCCCTTCCCCTCCTGCCCCCAGCCCTGCGGGTGATGGGGGGGCAGGGGCTGCAGACCCTCTGCCTCAGCTCGGGCTCTGCTGCCCTGCAAATTATTCTGCACAGCAATTCCCCTCTGCTTGAGAGTCTGCCAGGTTGTTATTCATCCTGAAATCCTCATTAAAACACTTTAATTTCTCCCTGTCGTTAGCTAACTGGCTCATCTGTTTGCATGAATCCCCCTCTCTGTGCCCAAGCCATTGAAATCCTGGGTTTTTTCCTGTGTTGTCTGCAGGAGCTGCAGCCCCGTGCGTGTCCTCTCCACCTGAGGCTTGGCACCGAGGGCTGCTTGGAACGAGGAAATTGGGGCATTTCTTTAATCATTAAGCTGGAATCATTAAGCTTTAATCAGGCCAAATTAGGGTTTTGAATCCCACCGCCTCAGGCTCTAATTGTCAGGATTCAGTCACTCTTGAAGCAAAGATGTCCTGGGGCTCTGTACCCCCAGCAGGGAGCACCAGGCATGGTGCCACCAGTATCCCCCATTTCAGGTGGCAGCAATGCTCCATCCTTCTTGCTCCTCCAAGCTTGTTCCCTGAGACAGGGAGTCCGGGGGCAGTTCAGGGGGATCCTGCCCACCCCACACCCCAGAGCACCGTGGCAGGGCCAGGGTCACCGGTTCTGTGGCTGCACCTCTACCCCCACCCCAACAACTCCGCTACCTTTTCTCCTAACCTGAGGGGGTTGAGGGGTTGGGTTTGGCCCCACAGAAGCCCTTCTCCTCTCTGCCCCCCTCTCTGCTCATCACCAATCCCCCTGGGGTGCTCCTGCAGCAGCCCCGGGGCGCAGGGACACACGGTGGCATCGGTGCCAGCCGCCTCCACTCCAACTGGTCCATCACCTCTTGTCTCCCACAAAAGCAGCTATTCACAGCATCATGTGAGCGAGTCCTCATTAAACCTGCTAAATTACTCTGAGACAAAGCGAGGCGCCAGCGCACGGGCTGCTCTGCCAGTTCTCCCCGGCGTGTTTAATTTCCCGCCGAGCCCCCGCTGCCCAGGTTTCGGGGGGTGCTGCTCACCCCCAGGCTGGCACGGTGGAGTGGGGGGTGGCAGGATGCTTCTGAGCCATCCTCTGAGTCTGTATGGGGAGATGTGGTCTTTAGGAACATGGTTTAGCGCTGGACTCGGTACAGTTGGGTGGATGGTTGGGCTTGATGATCTTCAAGGTCTTACCCAAGCAGAGCAGTTCTGTGGGTCTGTGCCCCCAGCACCCCAGAGCTGCACCCCAGCTCCCAGGGCTGGAGCTGCTGGGGTTAGCTGGGCTAGGGAGCCCCAAAACCTCCCTGCCCTGGGGAGGAAGGAGCCAGGAAGGCACAGCACTGTCAGCCTGCCCTCTTGCCCCGCGCTCTGCTTCTCACCCACATCTCCCCGTGGGCAGGACCATGACCCGGTGAATCCCGGCGCCGGTGACTTGTCCCCCTGCAAGGCTCGTCCTGCTCGGTGCTGCCCCCACCCTTGTGCCAGCGGGCTCAGAGCCAGCTGCTGGGTTCCCTTGCACTGAAAGACCAGAATTCACGTTGCTGATACCATGTCACACAATTTACCTTTCTTTCCCCCCTTGTTTCCAGCGCGTGCATTTCCCCCCACGCTTCCTGTGCTTCCTGGAGCTCAGCTGACTGAGCTGCCTTTCCTCCCACTCACACCTCCATGCCAAGACAACACCAGTGACAGGAGGACGGGTCGGTTCTGCCCCCACAATGGTTCCCCAGTGCAGCTTCTCCAGCGTGGGGAACAAAACTCAGGGTTTTATAGTTCATAAGTGCTTCCCCCAAACCATCTGAATCCAAATTTACCTGACATGTGGCTTTTCTCTGCAGCTTTGGAGGCACCTGGGTCATGAACCCATGGTGGCCAAGGGTTTTGTCACGGTGGTGAATCTGCTCTAAGGAGCAAACCCCAGGGAGGGGCTGGGGCCAGGGATGGTGTTGGCAGGTTTTGCTGCTGCCTCGGAGGTGCTGGAGCAACCTCTGACAGCACAAGCTTTTGCTATGAGTCTGTCTCGTACTTGAAGCCATGAGTTTTTGTGATGGTTTCCCCTCGTGAGGTTTGGGACTGGTACCCCAAGCCAATGTGCCACCACCAGCTGACCTTTAAAGGTCCCTTCCATCCCAAATCATTCCAGGATTTTAAAGCCCCACATCAGGAAGCCCCGAGGCCAGAAGTACCTGAATTCAGGCAGCCCAGGGCAGGGGACAATGACAAGGCCCTCTGTCCCCATCCCCACTCACCCAGCAGCCCAGGGCATGGTACCACCAGCTTTGCATTCCACCCTCCTCTTCCCAAGCCCTCGGCCCTTCCTGGGATTGTTTCTCCTGTTACCATTTTCCCCACAATGCGCTTGCATGATCCTCTCTCAGACTTCACCACATGGCAACCACATCACATAATGCAACTTCTGTTCTGAGATTATTCGTATTTATTTCCAGCGCCCCCCCCCCAACCCCCCCTCCATTGTTGCTTTGCCAAGTTTTTCTTCTAATTCTGAGCAGCTGAATTGAAAAGAGCAGCATCTCGGGTGCAAGGACATGCTAAGGAGGCAGCGTGAGCAAATCAACTCGACAAGTGTGTTCACAGGAGTCAAACCAGGGGGGAGGGAGCTGTGAAAAAGCAAAACAAAAGCCCCTCCAAATGTCTATTTTAATTTTATTTCATTTTTTGGAATGTCTCGTCACATGAAATAACAATGCATCCCAGCAAGGAGACTGCAGGCAGGCTCCGGTGCAAGGGCAGCTGAGGAAAAAAGAGTTTATAAGGAGATTTTTTATATGGAATCTATCACAAATGCCACTTCCCAGCAGAACAGGACAAACAACAAAAAAATAGGGCTGTGCTGCTGGGGATGTATGTTTGTGGTTGTGCTGCTGCTGCAAGGGAGCAGGGCCCAGAGCCACGGGCACACTGCCAGTGTCCCCGTGTCCCCATGTGCCTGTCCAGCATGGGAACAGAGTGTGGCAGAAGGTCTGAGGGGACAGGGACCACTTGGGGATTGCTCCAGAGCCAGGTCCCCCTTCCAGGGGGGATGTGAAGGGCTCAGAGCTGGTCCAGGAGGGAAAGGGATGAGGGAAGGTGACCAAGGAGAGCAGAGGGACAGAAATGAGGGTGTTCAGTCTGGAAAACAGGAGGGCAAGACACATCCCTGTGGTGTGTCCCTGTGGATAGGTGTGGAGGGAGGGGCTGATGCTGTTCCCATGCCCTGGGAAGCCAGGAACTGCCACGGCCACATGTTGGGGCCTTGGCACTGCAAAGCCACCACCACCCAAGTCCCTGAGCACTGGGGTTTCTGCCCAAAGTTTCCCATGGGTGGCAGGCACCGAGGCAGTGCCTACTCTGGGACATCACTTCTGCTCCAAGTACTCCAGAGGGCAAAAACCGGGGGTGGGGGTGGGGGTGTCTCAGCCTGCACCATAGTTCAATATTTTACCTCAAATTAGAGCTTTCTAATGAGCTTCCCTGGGAGCAGGGAGCTGATGTGCTGGTGTTATACACCAGGGCCTTGGGCGGGCAAGCGTGGGGGCTGTAGCCAGGGGGCAGTGGGTAGAAGGACACCCAGCATGTTTTGGGAAGGATGTTTCAATCTGGGGTTTGTTTAGATTTGTTTTTTGACCCCCCCTGCATGCAGTAGCTGCCCCTGAGCATCCCGGCCTCTGAGGAGCTGCCACCATCAGAGACACTGGCAGATGTGCCCACATCCCAGATGGAGAGGGACCATCAGTCCTGAAACACCTTCCAACTCAAAGGCTGTTTGTTCCCGTTGCTTTTACTTTGCAGCTGCTGGGAGCTGGCTTTGTTTAGGGCCAAGAATGTCCACTTTGCAGCTTTTTCCTCACAAACCCACCCTACCTTCCTTTTCCCTTCACTTCTGCACCTTTTAATTCTTGAGTCATCAGCCAGTCGACTGGCCAGTTTTGCATAAGAAATGAAATTAATTCTCATGCTCAGGCTCCAAATGTAAATTTATTTATTAATAATTTAAATATATTTATTTATGCAGTTTGATATTTTTCAGGTTCAGGGAAGCAATTCATTTTCCTCGCCTTGATGATCAACAAACACTGTCATTAAGCTCTTCCCCCCCAACCCTCCCATCCTCTTCTCCCATCTTAGCCTGCTAAAAAGATAAAAGATGGGAGCCCACTGGTCTCTGGGGGCTCCCAGGGAAGATTTCCATGAACTAATGGAGGTAAATAATTAATGTAACTTTAACTTCTATCGACTTTGGACATTTCCTCCCCAGAAATGGGATGGATTTTCCTTCCAAACCTTTCTGGCTCCTGCCAGATGCCACGAGCCTCCGAGGAGTGTGGTGGAATCCACAAAACCCCACGGCGAGGCTGGGGAAGATCCTGGGGTGAATGTGGATGGGTTAATGGCAGCCACAACATGGGATTCCTATCCAGATGGGGATAAACAGTGAAGCCAGCTCCTTGGGATGTGGTGGAATATTTTAAGCAAGAGTCACGTGTCTCTACTTAGAATTAGATGTCTCCAAAATGAAACCCTCCATCTGAAAACCCACAAGCCCCAGCCCACCTCATGGCAGCTTTTGGCACCTGGTTTTCATCTGTGCAGTGGGTCTGCCCAGCCCTCAGGGTAGGGATACCACAAAACCCTGGGAATGTTTGACATTTAGGTCCGTTTGGTTGTGGACTGGACCCCTCTGGGATGGGCTGAACTTTCTATCTAGCTGGATTGGCTTTTCTTCTCCTCTGGGAGACCAAGGCCCACCCAAGGCCCTCCAGCCTCGCGTGACCCCAGCCTGGCTGCACACCAGGTTACACACCTGAAACTATATTTTAAGGAGTCACCCTTCTTATTTACTTATTTATTTTTGCCCCAAAGTGTGGGGCAAACCTGATCGCATCAACGCGTGTTCTCACGCGTTGTCAGGAGGGACGCTGGGTCTTTGCTGGCTGCAGCACGGGGGGCATGTGCAGGGCTGGAGGATTCCCTCTCATCCCAGGCTTGTCACAGGAGCTGGGAGCTCCACACCAGCACAGCGCCGGCTCGGCGGGGCCGCCCTCCCTCCACCCCCTCCTGCTCGCTTTCGTGGATCTTTAACATTTCTCTTTTATCTCGCTCTTGCGAGCTTCAAAGGCACCGTGAAGCCAAGTTCCACCTTCCTGCAGATGGGGATTAACCAGCTCCTGCTTCCCGGACTCCTCCTGCAGAACTGGAACTGATTTATTTTGGTTTCAGCAGCAGCTACCCAGCAGTTCCTGGATGGATGCAAAACCAGGCTGCTCCGAGGCTCTTTAGCATCCTGGCTCAAAGGGCAATGTCTTTGGCTTTTGATTGCAAAAGCTTATGCAAATCCAAGCCCTTTCCCTGTTCCCCTGCGCAGCCTGTGCTTGCATGTGACGTTCACAGGAGCCTTTCTGTCGGAAAACTCCCCAAAATCTCCCTTCCCGGGTGCATTCTGGTGCAGGAGTGTGACCAAGGCTGCTCAAAGGAGCTGTGCTCCGGTGCTGGTGGAGGCAGCCAGGCTCAGGGGAGTCACTGGTAGGACATGAAGGTTCTCTGATGAGTCCCACCAGCCCTAGATCTCCTTAATTTTATTTCTAGAGGATGAGAGACCAAAAGGGTTGGTTTCTTTTTGGTGTTGTTTTTTTTTTTTGCTAAAGCACCTTTCGCTGCAGAGCATCACCAGCAGCTTTACAGTCACCAGGAGCTGAAGCCTCCCTCCCTTCTCAGTGTTTTAAAGGCTTTGGAGAAGATCTGCAGGGTGTCTGCATCACTGGAAAAGTGGGCTCTTGCTCTGGTGCTGCAGTGGGTGCTCAGGATGGGGGTCCTCTTGTGCCTTGTGGGTGGAAAGTCCCTCTGGTACATCCCAGGAGTCACTGTCACCCCTGTCCCCTGTCAGCAAACCTCCCTGAGCATCTCCAGGGAACCAGTTTAATCTTACTCAGTTATGTTTGCTGATGAATTGCTGTCTGCAGCATCTCAAGCCATAGCCTGAATCGATGAAAAGTGGGGTAATGCTGAGGGGGGAAAGGCTTTTAAATGTGATTTTGCAGCAGATAACGTTCCTTGTAGGGGATTTCATGTGGCAGTGGAGATGTAAACCCCCTGCTTGTGCCACTTGCTTTCCCTGATGGGTTCTGGGCTGTGTCTCAGGCACCTCCGTGTTTACCTGCTGCGTTTGTCTCCTCCTGGGATCCTCTCCTGGGGTGGGAGCCCCAGAGGGAGCCCGGGCAGGGCTGGGGCTTTGTGCAGGGAAACAGAGATGAGGAGCCATTCAAGGAAGGGACCCAGCCAGGGCCTCTGCCAGTTGCTTTGCACTTTTTTCCAAGGAAAAATTGATTATTTTGGTTGTTTTTAAGGCAAAAGATCCTCATGGGAGGCTGGTGTTGGCAGTATATTTCTCTGGCTTATTCAGTGTTTGTGGAAAAGGATGGACATGGTTGTGCTGGTCTGAGCTGCCCTGAGCTCAGGCTGCACTATTTTCGTGTGAGAAAATACAAGTTGGTTTTAAAATTGTGTTTCTGGAGGTGCAGCAGCAAAGGCTGATTGCGTTTTCAGTAATATTTCTTATTTTAAAATGTGCGTTTGGTGGAAAAGCCAAGCAGGAGAGGGAAGGGGAGTGGGGCTGCTGGGTGCTGGGACCCCCAGAGCTGGCTGGGCTGCCCCCTTCAGGGTGCACCTTCCCTCATTTATTGGTTTTGGGGCACGGGGAGCAGGACAGCCCAGCCCCTGCGAGCCCTGCATCCTGGCAAAGCAGCAGAAGGACATTGATTTATGATCAAAAGGGAAAAAAGCAAAGCAGAATAAAAAGAATACTTAAGGCTTAAAAACAGGGAAATCTCGTTTCTTCCTGTGTAGGTGTTACCTGGGAATCTTTCATGTTAAACTTAAATGGAATTAAGAATGAGGGGAAAATCACCCTGGGACTCGTGTGATCCTTGTAGCCCTCTATTAAAATTAATCCAGGCATTGATCTGTACAATTTATTAACAGCCGGGCAGGGGGAGAGGAGCCGCGGCCATAAACAGCCCCGGCCCTGGCTGCGGCCCCGCGGCTGCCGCGGGATCCCGGGCTTCCCGGCACCTCCACGCTCCGGGATTTGCTAATTGGTCCGAGTCGTTACCGTCCCAACCCCGCAGAACCAATTAGCCACCGTCCTCCCTGACCTGGGCTTGCTGTGGCGGGAGGGGGGAGGAACTGAAGACTGAAAATGAAAAACCAAGAGCAAAGACCTAAATCTTTTTGGCTGCCTGATTAATAATCCTGTCAGGCCTATCACAGGCACTAAACAGTAATGCTGGTTGCAGCTGAATTTTTTATACTTTCTATTAATCTTTAATGATAGCTTGGTCACCTAGTCTCTTTTATCTTGTCAGATAAATGTATGGTTAACAGGATAATGAGATTTCTAAGGCTCTGTTCTAGCTTACGGGCAGGCAGGGCATGGGGTGACCCCTGCCCCTGCCGGGGAGCGGAGCGGAGGTGATGGTAATTGCTGGATCTGCTCTGAATGTATTGGAAGCTGATGGATGGTTTAAACTTTGATTTGAGGTCAGGAGGTCCCTCGGCTCTGGAAGGCAACTGTGGTTTTATTACTTGCAGGATCTGATGGGGATGTAATTAGATTTAGCTATTGCTTTATTAATAAGTAATTGTTCCGTCTATTGCTTTGGGTTAGCAAATATATTCCGCTGATAATTTAGGGCATTGATATGGCTTTATTTATTAATAAATGGGAATGTATATTTTTGCCTGTAGCAAAGACTAGCACAGAACTCTGTCCGCTTCTCCTGGTGTGAAGGATTTGTCCTTTATTAATTCAATAATTAACCTAATTCTGGGCTCTGCCGTGGGAAGCGTGCGTGCGCTGCTGCGGCCGCGCCTGGGGTGCCTGCAGGGTGGCACCCAGGGCCCTCAAGGGACAATGCTCTGGGGTGCTGTGCCCATGCTCTTCCCCCACCTTGAGACACCCCCCCATGACCCAGCACCCAACCACCCTGGCCCCTCGGGACACCGCTGGGAGAGACCCTGGGGCTGAGGGCAGATGGATTTGCTGTTGTAGGTTGATGCTGAGCATATTCCAAGCATCCCAGTTTGCTCATGGAGTCGGCCCTGAGCCAAGCCTCCTTCCCCTGTGTGTGCTGAGGGTCTCTCCCCACTGCCCAACCCCTCCCTATCACCCCCCGAGGCACGGGTGAAGCTGCCAGCCCAGGGAGGGACCCTGAGTGCTCTCCACTTCCCCAGTGTCCTCAGTGTGGACAAGAGACTGCTCAGAGCCCTCAGTTTGCTGCCCACAGCAGGAGATGACTTGGGCTGGCTCCCACCAGATACTTTCTCCTTCCCCTTTTTATTTATTTTATTGTGTCCCTAAAAGCACCAGGATAACACAGTGCTCTGGGGGTACCAGCACCTTGCCCAGCCCCACTCCCAATGGGAGCTCAGCAGGGATGCAGGCACACATATTTTGGGAGCAGGTTGGCTTTTTAGTGCTTTCCTGCTCACAGGAAGCTCCTGGCATTCATTATGTCACCATGTAGAAAGCTCTGGCCTGTCGTATACTTTTTATCTTCTTTTTTTTTTAGCTCTGTTTTTCATAAAGTGGTCCTAAAATGACACAGAAAGCAGCTGCTTAAGCAATTGTGCCAATTAATGGGTCCCTGAAATTAAAACGCCTACACAGTCTAGATGAGATTTCTCCAGGAGGGAATTCAGCAATTGTCTTCATGATAATCAGGCTTGACTTGTCTTAGCACACATTAATAAAAAAGCAAATGCATTCAAAGAGATGCCCTTTAGTGGAGAATATCCACAATATAGTAATGAGTCTCCAAAAAAAAAGAGGAGGGGGAGAGAGGAGGGATGCTGAGCTGGCTCCAGCCTTTCCTTGGGGTAGGGAGACTTGGAATCCATGTCATGGACTCACTGGATTCTCCTTTGCAGCTGCCAAAGGGAAATCTGGTGCTGCCAAAGCAGAGTGGTGGCATTGGCCGAGGGAGGGATCACCAGAGGGCTTGAGGGTCACCAAGAGATTTGAGGGTCACCATGGGGTTTGAGCTGTAGCTGGGGTCTCCAGGGGTTGAGGAGACTCCTCAGGGATGGGGCCTGGGCCAGGGGAGAAGTTCCAAAGCCAGACTCATTATTTCTCCCCCCATATTGATGCTGTCCAGCCCCGGTCCTGCCCTCGTCCTGCTTCAGAGGATGGTGAGGACTTGGTGCCGGTGTGGCCCATGGGAGCTGCTGCTTGTGCCCCACAGCAGGTTGCCCTGGGGTTCCTCCATCATGGCTGGGGGGGACAGAGGGACAGCAGGACATGGGGACGGGAAAGAGGTGGGCACTGGGCTCCTGCCATGGGCTGGGAACACACCAGGCAGCGGATGATGCTGGAGCAACCTGCCCTGCTGCCACCTCCTCCCCGCTGGTCCTTTGGCTCCAGCTCTTCATTCCCTTTGCTCCAGCTCTTCATTCCCTTTGGCTCCAGCTCTTCATTCCTTTTGCTCCAGCTCTTCACTCCCAGCTGGCAAGGTCCAGGCTGCTGTCAGCATCCCAGGCACAGCTTGGCAGCCCCCACCTCCAAGTCCAGCCACCTGCACTGGTGTCTCCGGCTAGAGGGCCCTGCGGGGGGTTGGAGTTCAAGTGCAGATTTGCGGCTGAGTGACAAGGGCTTCTGCTCCGCCTGTAGCTGTGGAACATCGCGGCCACCAGCCGCCCTCGGGGCTTTTCTGGCATCTCCCTCGGCACCGAAGGAGCTGGTGGCACAGCCACAGAAAGCTCCCGGTGGGTACAGCACGGTGGTGAGAGATTCAGGCTGTGAAACAAGAGCTCTCTGCTCTGTTTGGCTCCTCTTGGCTTGTTTTTCAGCTGAAAAGAGGAGAGAAGAGCTACCTGGACCCTTCTGTGGCTGTTCTGTGGTGCGGTGGTGATGCTTGCTGTGCTTTTGGAGGGAGGAAGGAAGGCAGCACTGGTGGGAGGCAGGGGCAGGCACATGGCTCTGGCAGTGTGGAGCTCAGCTCACACCCACAGGCTCGTTTGGGTGCTGCTCAGGCAGCCAGAGCCCCCAGGAGCTGTGGACCGGGCAGCAGGTTTAGGAGCACAAGTTAAACCACCCAGTTCTGTGAGTTGTGTTGGTTTGTCTAAGAGCATCACCTATGAATGACCAGGCAAACACTGGGGCATGCAGATGTCCTGGCATGGATGCCCTGTGCCCACAGACGTGGCATTCTGGCCACGTCCCAGTGGGGACCAGTGCTGGGAAGATCCCACTGGTGCTGCAGTGTGTGCCTGGTGCATCCACGTGCTGCTGCTGAGGAATTATCCCCACGGTAGGAACCTCCCTTCCTTCCCCTCTTAATGAAGTGCTCTACTGGTGGAGCTCTGGTTGGGTTTGGTGGCTGCAGCCTTCTGGCAGTTTGTCTCAAAAAGTCTAACACCCCCACCCTCCCCCCCCCCCACATCCCCTGTTATTTTAATTTAAAGAATATAAGAAGCTTTAGAAACAAAAGTATTTAGAGCAAACATGATCTGGCTCTCCCTGGGGTCCAGCCCCCCAGCCCCTCGGGCACCCACAGGGTGGGCAGGAGATGGCCCAGGAGAACAGGGGATCCTGAAACATTAAATTATTATTTTTTATTCCTCGGTAGTGTTTTAGATTTTCAGATCCATCCTGGTTTGAGCAAATATTTTGATTGCAGCAAAGTGAGAACATAACAAATGCTGTTTAGACAAAAGCGACACATTCACTATTAGTTTTAGACAATTTGTCCTAATATTGTTTTGAATCATGCATTTATTCCCCCATAAAGATTTGATTACTTTGCTTGTTTCATTAATCTTTATTTGTGTAATCATCTGCTAAATCTGTTTAATCATTGGTTTAAGTGGAAAGATTACATGAAGATATTTAATGCTTCGTGCCAGAGCTGCCCTGACATCTAATCCAGCTCTCTCATATTGCTTTTTATTGCCATGGGTCCTTGTTTTGTGCAGCAAGCTCCCGGGCTCGCATCCACTGGGATTTTCCCGACTTGTCCATCATTTCCACCCCTGGTGGATGGCAAAACCACAGCAGCAAACCCTGGGAGCCTGGCTCCCCGCTGGAACTGGCTGCCGGGAATGCTGTGCTGGTATGAGGGGCCCCATCCTGGACCGGCTGTGTTGCTGCCGCCGGGTTTTGCGATGGGAAGTCAATTCCCATGGGAAGCTGAGGTGCAGCTGGAAGTGGGCACCAGCCTCTCTTTACAGACACTGTCAGGGCAAGTCGGAGACCTGAAGCTTTGTGGGCAGGAAGGGGTGACAGCGGCTGCAGCAGCACTTGCAGCTTAAAGCCACCTTTAAACCTGAAAAGAGGAACGTGTCTTCAGGCAATTCCTCATGGACACTCTAGGCAGGAGTTTAAGAAGGATCTTCTTTTGTCCTTGGCTCTCCCCACCCTCGAGCAGCCCCCACCCACCGGCCCGCTCCTCTGGCCCTGCCCGAGGAGCTGCTGTTTCAGGCCAGGGCCGGGGTCTCACCCGCAGGGGCTGGGCAGGAAAAGCCTGATGTGTCACCAGCCCCCGTGCTTGTCCGCGCTGCACCCAGGGGCGGGATATTGTGTGAATTAATAATAATATAAAACCGCCACAAGATCATGGATCAGCCCCGGCCCAGCGGGACGTGGGGGAGAAAAGCGCGGCAGAATTTTAATGGGCGCGAGGGGGAATTTCGGCCCCGACGGCTTCGCTTGGGGCGGGGGATGATTTTTTTGGTCCTTTTCCTCTCTTTCTTTTTTACTCCAGCATCCCGGTGGGGGGAGTGGCCCAGCCCCCCAGCCCACCCCCGGGCAGGAGGTGCTGGCCACCCACCGGGCAGGGCTGAGCCCGCCCCGGCACTAATTGCCCGGACGATATGGCAATTTGTGGCATGCACCGGGCGCTGGCGGGGCTTTCATGGCAGGTCTTGTACTCATTACTGAATAATTCATCGGTGCATTAATGCCTCCTGATCCCATCGCGCTCCTGCTCTCTCCTCCTCTCGCTGCTCCGCTCTGCCCACTTGGGAAAACTTTATTATGCCTTGCTCTGACGACAGAGTATACAGATAAAAGATAATTGCTTGGCTTGACTCCCCCATTGATATGAAAATAAGATTTAAATTATTCACTTCAGTTTAAAGGTTAGTTGAAGGTTATTATAGGGGATAAAAAAATCACTCTTCATAACATTTCTGTTGGAGATGAGACAGGTTTGAAAGGCCTAATTTGCACGGCAGGCCGAGGCAGCTTGTTGTGAATCAGCCGAGAGACCCTCAAGAGATTTTAATCGCCAAGAAGTCAATTATTTATAAGCAAATTACGCTTAGCTGCTCGGATATATACAACAGAGTTAGTCATGAATAGGGACAAGATGGAACCTATATAACTTAATATAGCTCCCATTGTACAGCAGTGAAATCTTTACCCGGCGCTTTCCTGCCTCTAATCCCGGCTGGAATTTAATGAGCAGCTGAATTTCGGGGGGGGGGGGGAGGGCTGATGCTGGCTCCCTTGGACTCCTGTTTATTTGATTCTTCCCCTTCGGTCTCTCGGCTTCCAGCCTCCATCTCCAGCTCCCTTTTGTGTTGCCGCCTTGTAAATGGAATTAAGGGATTGTAAATTTTCCTGCCGAGCAGTAGGTCCTAAAAGCGGGACGCGGCTTTTGCCGAGCGATCGGCTTTACCCCGGCTTTCACTTAATGCTCTTTCATGTCGGAAACTCTTTTCAGCGTCTGGCGCGGGGAGAGCGGCAAATCTCCCGTTCGGAGTTAATAATTAAAGGCCCGGTGGCTGCGGGGAGCGGGGCCGGGTTGCGGGAGCGGGGCCGGGTTGCGGGAGCGGGGCCGGGTTGCGGGAGCTCCGCGCTGCCCCCGCACCAGGCGCTGCCCCGCACATCCAGAGCTGTGGAAAAGCCAACGCGTGGCCCCGCTGTGCCGCGGGATCCCCGGGCTCTGCACGGCCCGCACGGCTGCATCCATCGCTGCACGACTCTGTGTTAAGCTCTACCTGTCACGGAGAGATGATGCATTCAGGCTTCAGACGCAGGTGCATTAAAAAGACATCCCCGTCTCCCAGTCGGATGCCTGCGTTAATCCTGAGAAATGCAAATGTGCTTCTCCACCCTGGGGTGAGCATGGCTGTGGAAGGGAGCTGGGGGCTGGCAGCTCCTTCCAGCAGCCCCCATCAGGCTCCATGATCTGCTTGGCTGGAGATCACGACGCAGAACTGGGCATCACTGCTACCTTGTTCTTGAGGCAAATCCCTCCCCTGGTACCCCCAGGACCCCCGAGGCTCCTGGTCACTGTGAGTCGTGTGGGGCCAATGGCACAATTCCCTGTCAGACCTGGCTTCTGGTTTATTTATTTTTGCTCTGCCGAACCCGTACGGTGCAGGAAAGCATTTGCCTTGGGCTGAAATTATTTAAGTTTTCAGGAGAATTCCAGCTGAAATAATATGTCCAGTTCCTGGAGAGTGTCTAGAGCAGAAAAAGCCTTGGCTTTGCCTCTGCATGCCACCAGCAGTGGTTGGTGGCTGTTCCAGAGCCACTCCAGACCCTAAAGCTGTCCCCAGTGGAGGATGTGCTGTGCTGGCTTTGCTGAGAAGTGGCCTCATCTGGCTGGGGGAGGAGTAATTTCCCTGTGGAAAACCCTCCTTACAGGGCAGCAACTCTGGTTGTAGGGGATTCCCATATTCCCACATTCCTGCCTCTGCAGCCCTGGGGCATTGTCCCTGTGTCCCTTTCGAAGGGCAGGACGTCACTGAGCTCTAAGGGCTGCTGCTAAAAAACAAAGTCCTTCTAGATAAGAAGAGATGAATTCTAAAAATGTCCTTCTTGTGTTGGGGGCTCCAGAACTGGCCCCAGCCCTGCAGGGGGATCTCAGCAGAGGGGGACAATCCCCTCCCTGTCCCTGCTGGTCACACTGCTGGGGATGCAGCCCCGGACATGGCTGGTTTCTGGGCTCCAGCGCATGGTGCTGGCTCATGGTGAGCTTCTCACCACCAACAGCTCAAGTCCTTCTCCTCAGGGCTGCTCTTTGCCCAGCCTGTGTCTGTGTGTGGGTCCTGGGGAGCAGTGGTGGGCCTTGGCCCCCCAGGCAGCACGGCAGGGCTGTGGTTGCCCAAGTGCTGCTCACCAGGCGTGTTCCCCCGCAGCGTGCTCAGCAAGGCTGCGAGCTGTCAGCCTGCCTTATTTATGCCTGTGTATTTTGTTTGAAATGAGATGTAAGCAAAGCCCATGTGTGCCTCCCATCTCCTTTGTAGCAGAAGAAAGGGAAGAGCGAAGAATATGTTTGCAATCATGTCTGGCCCGTGATTTGCAGCTTTGCTCAGTGTCGATCCAGGGTCTGGAGCAAACCTGCCTTAGTAGGGAAGCAGGAGCTGAGCTATTTCTGTATGCACAGAGGTGTCGTGTTCGAGTTAAACCCTTTTACCTTTTATTTAAAATTCACAGTGGCTTGACAGGTAATCTCAGGAGCAGGATCATTATGGCAGCCAAAGCCAACCTGTAGCAAACGATGCCTTGTAAACCCCTCGGCTGAAGTAATGGGCTTTATTCTGCCTCTCCTTTCTTTTCACAACTAGTGCTCCAGACCCCAGGGTGACAACAGTGAGGAGATGTGGGGTCTGGGCTTTATGTCCCCCCAGCACAGCCCTTGGTGGCCAGGAAGTGCTGGGTGGTGCTTGGGCAGTCCTGCTCAACCATCAGGCAGGTATGGGGGGCTCAGGGGAACCCTCCCCACCCCAGGTTCTGCCCTGAATTTGCAGTTCAGACCCCATATCCAACGTGGAGACCATGGAAAATGAGGAATTACTCTCCGGGCTGGATGCTGCACTGGTCCAGAGCAGCTGTTGGTGCTGCCTGGCTCCGACCTGTGATGGTGGGGAAATCTCAGCAATGGTCAGGAAGGAGAGGATGCAAAACCCTGGGTAAGACCTGCAGGAGTATGGAAATCCCCAAAGTCAGAGTCCCATCGACTCAGTGGGTTTCGCACAGAATCCTGCCCAGGTGAAGAAACAGGCTGCAGATGGTCTTTACTAATATAATAATAGTAACAATAATAGTAATAGTAAAAATAAGTAATGAATGATGCTGGTGGTGATGACAATGATGATGATGGTGATGATGCCTGGCCTCCCTGGGAGGGGGTCCTGGTGCGGGGGCCGCAGCAGCGGTGCAGGCTGAGCTCTCGCCCAGCCAGCGCACAGAGCCTGGGCGGGGAGAGATTAGTGAACTAATTGGGTGGAATTGGTGGAGCTGGAATACATATTGATGGGGCTGTCAGGCTGGTTACAGCGCTGAGGGCATGTGCAGCTGGGGAGGGAGTGCTTTGATCTCTCAGAAACCATGTTGCTGTCTCCTGTTCTCATTATCAGAGGTGTCTTGGGAGCATCTTTTAAAGCCCCCCCGAGATGTCCGACCCTGGGACCTGGCGTGGTGGGGCAGGAAGGCTGCCAGGTGAAATGGTGCAGAGATCAAAACCAGCATCGTTGGACCCTGGGCCACAGTGGTGCAACCAGAAAGAGGTGAGACTGCCCACCGCTGCCAGGGATGTCCTGTTATCCATGGGGAATTGCTCTGCCTCATTGCCCAGAGGGTTGCTGGCAGTGCCTGGCTGTGCTCCGCTGGCAGAGCATCCCATCCTCCTACACCATAACCTCCTGCTCCAGGTACCAGCTTTCCTGGCATTAAGTGCATGTGAAATGAAATCCTCATCAGGGGAAAAATTCCTTGGGAGGGTTAGATTGGAGTGGCCCATGTGTGGGCATCTCCAGGCCTTTCTGGAGGAGGAGGAGTTGCCAGCAGCACTTTTCCCCTCCCCAAACCCCACTGCCTTGGGGGAGCCTGGAGCAGAAAATACTGCCCAACTTTTTAGCAGCTAGAGATGAAGCTGGGCCCCTCCTGTGCTCCCACGTTAGCCTTCCCTCCGTGTTCAGAGGGATAAAGATTCCTCTTAAATCATTCAGTGGTTCTGTAATGTATTCACAATGTGGACTATAGAATGAGATCTGAAACACTCTTTTTTTCCGGTAAGACTATTAAATGGTGACACTTTGACACCAGCAAGAAGTATATGAGATTAAAAAGTAAAAACTGCATAGAAATCTAAGTGCCTTCACATACTGTTAGAATAAAAATTGCTGTTGAGAGCATTAAAATAGAGGACTTGTCAGGAGCGACAGATTCCAGGGACGTGCCTGCTGGTTTCTGTGGCATCAGAGCCTGTGGCTCCCTCTTGGTGACTCACGGAGCATGGAAGGGAGGCAGAGGATGTGCTGGCAGGAGAGAAGGCGGAGGATGGAGGTGCAGGGGAGGGATGGGCCTCTCCTCCCAGGGCATTCGGGTGGTGAGGGGCTCCTGGGGTCCTGGTGAGGCCGTTTCATCTGCCCCTGACATTTGAAATCCCCCGGAGGCGGCTGGTGGATGAAAGCAGGAGATGAAGGAGCTGGCTTTTCTTGGCGCGATTAATCATTTATTAGCTAATCACGAACGCTCACAGGAGATGAGGAGAGCAGGAGAAGCTCATTTCTAACAGGAATTAGTTAGCTTACGGTTATTTTTTTTCCCTTTACTCTGATTTCCCAAGGAAATGAAGTATGCAGAGGTCTGCTTTGCTAGTGCTCACCCCTCCCCACTTTCCAGCATGCTGGGACCCCCTGGCAGCCTGGCCAAGCTGACCCAGAAATCCTCTTGGTGACTTGCTCCAACAGCTCCATGTCCTTCTTGTGTTGGAGACCCCAGAACTGGACCCAGCTCTGCAGGGGAGTGTCACCAGAGCAGAAGGGGACAATCCCCTCCCTGTCCTTGCTGGTCACGCTGCTGGGGATGCAGCCCAGGAGACGGGTGGTTTCTGATGTACACAGCAAAAGGAGTCTGGGAGTGGATATAGTGGTTCCCCTGGTTGTCCACCCTTGTCATCTTCAGGAAGCCACGTCCCAGGGCGACACTGGCACAGGCAGCCAGCTGCAGCTCCCTGCCAAGGTCAGGCCTAGGGCTCTGGTGCCAGCTTGGGGGTCACACTCCTGTCTGGGATCCTTTGCCACCCTCAGCATCATTTCTTCATGCCCTGCAGACAAACATGTCACAGCCTGGAAAAGAGAGGGAGAAATGGGAGAGGTTTGTCACTGTCAGGAGTAGAGGAGCCTGAGCAGGCAGAGGCAGGAGGAGTCAAGTGTTTGTGGGGAGGTGGAGGAGCAGGAGAGGGCTGGGGGCAGCATTCCACCCCTTCCCTGGCCCTGGCCAGACCCACTTGTCATCCTGCCATGAGCAGCCCTCCAGCATCTCTGCCCTGGAACGGGGCAAGGGATGGGAGTGATGGGGGAGCTCAGGGCTGGGCCAAGTCCTTGGGAAGGGCTCCCTGGGCTGGGATGCTGCTGGCAGGGCAGGATCCGTGCCTGCTCCAGAGGGAGTGCCCTGAGCTCTGCACCAGCCCTCGGCACTGGGGCAGGCTTTCTGAGTGGTGGGAAAATGTTCTCCTGAGCTGTGGTTCTCTGGAAATGTCCCTGGAACCACCTGGAAAGGGATCAGCCCCAGAGCTGTGCACAGGGCTGGGTGGCACCGAGGGCATCAGCCTCTGCCTGGGTTTGCCTGTGGGGCTCAGGGCTGTGGCCGCTGCTCTCGGCCCCTCTCATGGGAGCAGCAAAATAATTAGTGGCTTTTGTTAAACCTCCAACTCCTGGAACTGCGTGAGGTGAAAACTGCAGCTTCCCTAAAAGAGAGTCAGATTTCATGGCTTGAAAATATGAGGGCTAGTCTCTCAAACGAAAAAAGAAAAAAGAAAAAAAGAAGACAAAATAGATTACATTTTAAAATCTTGTGACATTTTGGGGACTGACTCATGATTTTTGCATGTTTGGAATCAGTAACACTGCAATCAATTTTCCTGCTTCCTTGGGTGATTGCTTTCAGAGAGGTTTTAATTCCACTATAAATACTTCAGCTGTACAACAGCAGCCTCAGTCAGACACGCAATAATACCCAGCTCTGCATTTCAGGTAAGGCTTTAAACTAAATTAAATCTCCTCAGTATAGCTAATCAGAGATTAGCTTTGATCACAGTTTGTTAGCCAAGGCCAATCCTACTCAAATCCTCTGGCCAAGCTAATATCAAGAGTTCTTTGTCCCGCACTGAGAATGTGAAGCCCCATCCCCAGGGCAAGGCAGAGAAGCTTCTGCTGCTGCTGCTTTTCGGTATTTCTTTACACACAGTGAAACATCTCTCCGGTGTGGTCTGTGTCTCCTGCTCCTATTGGATGGCCGGTGGTGATGCCTTGGGGGGGCACTGGCTTCAGGTCCAACCCCATCCAGCTCCCAACCTTTCCTCTGGACTTTTCTGCCTTCCTCCTGAAGGTGGGTGGACATCTCTCCTGGAAATGGGAAGAGGTAATGGGAACAGGAGTTGGGGGGGCGTTTGCTAGAGCTGCCTATAGAGTACCAAGAGTGACACTGTGTTGAGTCCTCAAGTTCAAACTTATTCATTGCTATTTAGAATAATAGAATCATCACATTTTTGGGGTTGGAAAAGACCTTGAAGGTCATTGAGTCCAACTGTTCACCCAGCCCTGCCAAGGCCACCACTAACCCATGTCCCTCAGCACCACATCTACAGGGCTTTGAAACCCCTCCAGGGATGGGGACTCCACCCCTGCCCTGGGCAGCCTGGGCCAGGGCCTGGCAACTGCTTTCTGCTTTGGTAAGTAATTTTTAAAGCAATGGGAACGGTGTCTTTCTCTTCCAGCATAAATGCAACAGCCCAGTGAAATCAGGCAGGGTCTTGGTGCACCAGAGGTTACCTTCCAGGGGCTCCCCAGGATGATGGGGTCCTGCAGAAGTTGCTCTGCCTACTCCTTGCACGGACACGTTTGTCCTTCTGTAATGAGTTGAACCAGCTGTCTCTCCTGGTTAGAAACACCCCCGGTTGTTGTTGTTCCTCTGTATTATTTATAGCCCAGTAAGTGTCTGAGATCACAAATGCTGCTATTGAGCTTACTTAGCTCCCCAGCAGTATTCTTGTTTGAAACAATATAGTTTGACTGTTGCTATCGATTTCAGGGGGTTGTGCAACGGGTAAGAGTTCCTTGGAGCCAACTGGTATATTAAGCAATCATTTCTATGGCAGATGACATAACTCCCCCGGCATCAGTTTGCCCTAATGGGCCTGGTATTACTCATGTGCTAATTGATTGGGCATGGAGAGGAGAAAAGCTGAATTCACTGGTGAGGTGATTTTTATGGCCAGGCTCATAACAGAGGTAATTTGCTGAAAACATTCAGTCCCTCTCGGGTTATGCACCATCATCTGTGTTCCTGCACTCCATCTCCATGCCGGGCAGTGTCTGGGGCTTCTGAGCTAGGGTCCCTAAGGAGACACTGTGACAGAGTATTTTTTCTTTCTCTGCCTGGATTTAAGGTGTACATGGAGATCAGGAGCAGAGAAAGCTGCTGCTGGCTCTGCCCGGAGAGCCCCGACCATGAGGGGCCTTGTGCTCTGCCTCCTGGCCCAGGGGGGCTCCAGAATAGCTCCAGCTGTCCAGTGGAAACACTTGGTTTTGAGGAAAAATCTTTCTTTCTTCAGCAGCCTGAGAGAGTTTCATCCCTGAAACGTTTGTGCCTGCCTCTCCTGTGCACAAATCCACAGGGATGGGGAAAGGAGAGCAAACCCTTCTCCATCACTGTCAAAGAGACTTGGAAGTTTAACAGCCCCAGGAAGGTGGTGGGAACCTGGACTTGACCTCTCATCCCACAAGCAGCCCTGTGGAATCCCCAGACCTGCCCCGTGCCTCTGCTTGAGTGATGCTCAGCTGTGACTGGAGGAACCTGCAGAGCCCAGGAGGGTGGGCAGCATCCCTGCTCCAGGCCAGGTGCTTTTGGGCAGTCAGGACTATTTTCTAACTGACGAGGAGTGGTGCCTTTCAAGTTGTCAGCTGCCTGCCCTGAAAAATCAAAACTGGAGCTTAGAGCAGCTCGGAGTGTATCCAGTAGGTCTTGCAAGAGATGTCAGAGACTGGTCCTCATTATCTCACCAAAGACTGATGGGTTCCTGAAGCCAATAACATCAGCTTATGGATGTCTAATGGCACCTAACCTTTGGCTAACCTGAAATTCCATGAGGATAATCCCAGGGCTGGAGCAGCTCTGCTCTGGAGACAGGCTGGGAGAGATGGGGTGTTGAGCCTGGAGAAGAGAAGGCTCCAGGGAGACCTGAGAGCACCTTCCAGTGCCTGAAGGGGCTCCAGGAAAGCTGGGGAGGGACCTGGGACAAGGGCAGGGAGTGACAGGGGGGGCTGTCTGAGCAGGGGCTGGGCCGGTCCCACCGAGGTTCGCTCCTACCACCGTGTGGTTGCGACCGGGCACGCACCCGGGCCCGGCCCGCGGGGGACACAGGGGACACGGGACACACGGGGGACAGCGCACCCCGTGTCCCCTCCCGCCGTCATCTCCGTGGCCTCCTCTGGATGGACTCACTCCAGCAGCTCCGTGTCCTTCTTGTGTTGGACGAGATGGTCTCCAGAGATCCCCTTCCAGCCCCAACCATGCTGTGATTCTGTGAAACCTGCTCCCTGCCTCCATCCCCACCAGCTGCAGGGCTGGACCCAAGTGCTGGAAGCCTCGGAAGGATCCACCCACCCCCCTGTGCCACCGGGGTTTATTTGTTCTGTCGGGATATTTGCGTCCTGCCCGGGTTGGGCTGCGAGCACCTCCAGTCGTTAGGGAGCTCTTTGCTTTGGTCGGACCTTTGTCTCTCTGGAAGAGCCTGGGGACAAGGTCAGCAGTGACACCACCAGGAACATCTTCCCCGATCGATGCTCCCGGCCCGGCTCCCTTTGCAGCCTCTGCCCAGCGCCCTCCTGCCCGCAGACGGTGTCACCAGCCGCAGTGACGTTCGGGACAGGCGGAGGGGATGGAAGTTTTACCGCTGCCAGCGCAGGAATTTTTCCTCGTCGCTTGATCTGTTCCAAACGGGTCCCTTGCTCAGCCGGGACAAACAGTTTTCCTTGGCTGCCCTCCCAAAACACTGCAGGGATCGATATCCCCGGGGCTGAACCCCTGGCAGCGCTGCCACCCAGGCTGTGTGTGTGAGCAGGGCCAGCAGGCACCTCGTGTGGGCTGAGCCTTCTCACTCTGACACCCTGCTTGCTGACAGCATGTTTAGAGACTTCGGAGGGTATAAAATCACATTTTTTAAAGGAGATTTCCAAGGCAAAACTGGGTGTAGGAAACCCCTTGAAGGAGCTGTGCATCGATCAGCCAGCTTTGGCAGGGCAGGGTGGAAGGCAAAGGGACCACCCCTCTTCAAGGTGTCAGGAACCAAAAACTTTCCCTTTCCTGCCAAGGAAAATGCCCTCAAATTCAATTTGTGCCAAAGAAAACATTTCACTGCAAATTTGTTTTCACATTTAGTTACAGCTGTAAGAGATAATCATAGCAACAGGTAATGAGAGCACCTGGGAAGGTTAAACCTCAGCTTTTTATGATATCTCTGTTGGAAAATTTGTTTGTTTCTGGAAGGGTTTGTGCAAATAGGAGAGATCTACACAGTGTTATTTCACCTTTGGGGGTGGGGAGGCCACAAAGGAACAGGAGGGGTGCAGGAGCTTGAGCTCCCTGAGCCCACCCTCATGCAGGCTGTCCCCTCACCCAGCACCCACGGCCAAGGTATCCTTGCTGGCACTCAAGCCCGTGGGGAGCAGAGGGGTTGTGTGAGGCCTCTGACAGGCTAGGGTGGGGCCACCCTGCAGAAACTTGATGGAAATTGAAGGCCACAGTGAGCAGCAAAAACACTCCTGTGTAAAATGCTGAGGGGCTGGGTCAGCAGGCTGGGGCTGCCACGGCGCTGCACCTCAGTGCAGGGTTTGTCATTGCTGAGCCCTGAGGCTCCTGAAATACCAGTGCTGCGTGGGAGAGTTTTCCAAAAGGAAAAAAAATAATTTAAAAATCTAGAATTTTCATTAAAAAAAATATCTACTTAGCACCCTTTAAGTGAACAGTTGCAGGTTTTGAGTTTTGCTTTTGGTTACAACTGTCAACTGCTTCTGATTGCAACTGCCGTGGCTCTTCCCTGGGGTTGCCCAGAATTAGAATTTCTGTAGCAACAGCTGTGAAAAACAACCCCAGCTTTACCAGGGCTTTTTTATTTAAATGTGTTATTTCAGTGGAGGTGAATGCAAAGCAAAGAGCACCCTCTGCCACGAGCTGTGTCTCTGTAAGGCAGGTGATGTGCGGGGATGCCGGCGGCATCCTGCTCAACCCCACCCAGAGCTCCTGGTGCTGTTATCTGTGTTTGAACAGAGGGAAAAAACAGGCAAAACCAACTAACGGCTGGAGAGGAGCTGTCTGGGATCAAACTGAGCCAAGGAAAGCTGGGATTTATGGAGGGGAACAGCAACTTTTTCTTGTTTTCAGTTGAGACTGAAGGCACATCTGTCCCTGGGCCCTTCCAGAAACATCTGGTGCAGCAGGCAGCAGCAGCAGCCAGCGAAATTGCTAGTTGGAGGCTGAGACCTTGATGGGATTCAGGCTGAGCAACCACAAACGCTTTGGTCTTGTGGTGGGCTGGGATCTGTGGCTGCCAGCAGGGTCTGGCAGCTGCCACGAGTCCCTGTCGGGTGGAGGCGGCTGCTCGGAAACACGGGAAAGGCGGCTCTGACCGGCTGCCCTCAGTGTGGGGACCTGGAGAAGGGACCCCATGGGCTGGGAGAGTTTGGGACATTCAGCCTGGAGAAGAGAGGGCATTCAGCCTGGAGAAGAGAAGGCTCCAGGGAGACCTTAGAGCACCTTCCAGTGCCTGAAGGGGCTCCAGGAAAGCTGGGGAGGGACTTGGGACAAGGGCAGGGAGGGATGGGAGCAGGGGGAAGGGTTTCCAGATGGAAGAGGGAGCTGGAGCTGAGATGTGAGGGAGAAATTCTGGGCTGTGAGGGTGGTGAGAGCCTGGCCCAGGTTGCCCAGGGAAGCTGTGGCTGCCCCATCCCTGGCAGTGTTGAAGGGCAGGTTGGATGGGGCTTGGAGCAGCTTGGTCTGGTGGGAGGTGTCCCTGCCCATGGCAGGGGTTAGGGACTGGGTGGTCTTGAAAGTCCCGTCCCACCCAAACCAGCCTGGGATTCCATGATTCTGTGGTGCAAGATGAGCAGCCTCCTGAGGAGCTCTGCCCCCCAGTGCTCTGAGCCACACGCTGCTTTCCTGACCTACTTATGGTTTTTTTTTTCCCTTTTTCACAGATGAGCACTCCATCTGCCAGAGATTGTTTCTTGACATGAAAAATTTACTTTTTAATGGGCCAAACTGCTGCAGTCTCTAAGCTGGATCCAAAATAACCTCTTAGCACATCGCTCCAAAGGGATCTCCAGCCATCGCCCATAAAACTGAAAGACAGTTTGTACTAAAAAGCCATTTACAAGCCATTCCCTCCTTGTCTTCTTGGTTTTGTGCAGTTGTTCTAAAGCTCCAGCACTTGCTTCTGGAAATGGAAAATGATATTTTGGAACAACAGTGCTTACAGGTTTTGATTTCAAGTTCCAGCAAGCTCAGAAATCAAGGCATTGGGCTTTTTTTTTCGGGGTGGGGGCTTTTTTTTTTTTCTTTCCCTTCTCTCCTCCAGGATCTAACAGTGGAAGAAAGGCCAGCAGGGGTGGCCAGAGTAGAGCAGAGGGGGACAATCCCCTCTTTTGCCCTGCTGGTCATGCTGCTGGATGCAGCCCAGGACAGAGTCAGTTTCTGGGCTCCAGCACGTTGCTGGCTCATGGTGAGCTTCTCAGCACCCAACACCCCAAGTCCCTCTCCTCAGGGCTGCTCCAAACCCTCTCTGCCCAGCCTGTGTCTGTGCTGGGCATTGCCTCCACCCGTGGGCAGGACCTTGCACTTGACCTCGGACCCACCTCTCCAGCCTGTCCAGATCCCTCTGGGTGGCACCACCAAGGCTTGGTGACCCTGCCAGGACACTCATGTTGCCCAGCCCAGCACAGCAGCCTCTCTGCAGAGCAGGGAGCCTCTGTCAGTGTTGGTGCCTGGAGCTCCCAGGAGCTCCAGGGCTGCCCCGGGCTGCAGCACTCCTTCCCAGAGCCGCATGGAAGTACTTCGTCTTGTCCTTAATCTTCATCTTTTGTTTAATTGTGAAATATTCTCTGTGCATTTTGTACGCATCATTATGGGGCAAAAGATGGTGATAAAATAGTTTAAATTAATAAGATTATTAAGTAACCTCTGCTGCTGGTAATTCCTCACTCCACCAGGCTTGCACTGCACTGTAATTGGTTTTCTGCTTCGCTGGAGCATGTTGAGAGGAGCTGGGAGGGTTTTTGGGCACAGGAGGCTGTAGAGCCAAGCTCAGAGCAGAGCTTTGTCAATGGAAGGTGACATGGAAATGTCCTTTCCACTCCCCCCAACACGGTCAGTGCTGGTTTAGTTAATTTTATTAATTTTCATCTCCATGGATGTGCAGCCCCAGGGCCAGCCTAACTGTGAGTGTCTCTGGTGTGCCTGCCTGCACCTCTGCCTGCACATCTGGCTGCACCTTTGCCTCTCTATGCCTCTGCCTGCACCTCTGCCTGCACCTCTGCCTGCACCTTTGCCTGTTCATGCCTCCAGCAGCACCTCTGCCTGCCCACACCTCTGCCCACATCTCTGCACATCTGGTGGATGCAGTCCCCATGGATTGAGGGCTTTGGGGGATCAATGGCTCTGGGGGATCGGTGGCTCTGGGGCATCAGTAGCTTTGGGGGATCAGTGGCTCTGGGGCATCAGTAGCTTTGGGGGATCGGTGGCTCTGGGGGATGGGTGCCCTGCGGGAAGGGGCAGGGCTGGAGCTGCCGGCAGGGGCCGGGGGAAGCACCGACCGGCCAATGGTGCCGCCTCGGCCGCAGAGACAGCCCCACGGCCCCCCTCGGCGGGACCCCCCCGGTACCTGTGCCGACAGGTTGTTTTCCGAGCAGCAGCGGAGGCAGCGGCACGTCCCTTCTCTGGTGCGCGGCGGCCGCGTGCGTAACGCCATCGTATAATTAACAGTCGAGATCATTTACATTGTCGCTTAGCTAATTTTCATAATGTTTTCTTTATTATCAGAGGAAGAAATTAACCCAAGAATTTATTTACATACTAGTCTCAAACAGTAACAGCTTGCTAATTGCCTGTTAGGTGATTAATAAGCTTACAGCAGATGCTAATGAATCGAGAGCTCACTGTTTCAAAGGTGCTCTTGCAGCATGCTTGTGTTTTGGCAGCTTAATTAGTGCAATAATTATGTACTTGTTGCTCCTTCTTTCAAGCAAATACTGTCAAATGCTTAAAAGATTAAAGAGAATTATATCACTGAGAACTAGCTGTGCCCAAGGATTCTGCTTCTGCTGCCTCCCTGGTGCTCCCAAAACGGGAGCCGATGAACCCAGTGACGGTGCGGGCGAGAGCAGCTCGTTTTTCACCAGATTGCTGGTGTGGAGCCCAGCAAGAGCTCCTCACCCCAGCCCTGCCCACCTTCTGAGGGGTGCTCTGGCCAAGGGCTCGGTGGAGGTGGGGACTAAACCACCTCAACCATCTCCTGAGCCAGGCCTGAGGAGGCTCCACCAGCCTCTCACCTCGGCAGCTTCTCAAACCGACACTTGCAGTGAGATTTCTAGACAATAGGTGATCCTGCTGCTCTTCAGCAATGCTAAAGCCACTGCAGGACCTGCAAGAGTCTGTGCTTTGGGGCGGGTGGTCTTGCTGATATTTCTCCAGGTGAGGTGAAGGACAGTGGAGGAGAATGGTGGCTGTGCTGCACCAGCCGTTAGGAGTTTCCACCTTGAGGGTGAAGAACTAGAGTTAAACCTTTCAGGATGAAGTGGAGAGATGTCCCTGTTTGCCATCATGGGTTAATTGCTCATCTCTGCCATCTCCATACATTCAGAGCTTTGGAGACCTCCTTCCTAACCATTCCTTGTCTCTTTTCCAGGCTGGGAAGTCCTGTCCCATCCCATCGGCTCTCTCACCCACCCCATGGACTTGCCACCCCTGCTTGCACCCCACTGCAAGCTGGGCAGAGAATCTGCCACTTACAGCTGCCATCTTTCCCTGCACCTTTTCCAAGTCCCTTCAGTGCCAGAGGAACTGGAGCAGACACAGAGCTCAAGGTGAGTAACCACAAGTCCATGGCACCGAGATGTTCATCTGCCCCTCTCCAGCATCACATGTGCATGGCTGGGCAGAAGTCACCATGATGGCCCTGGGAGCTCCTTCCTGAGCAGTAACAACTCATTCAAACCCATCACGGGGTGTGCAGACCCAGAGGGTGAAGTGTTGGGCTGAGTCACTGCGGGCACATGTGAGACAGTGGAGAACTGCTGCTGCAGAGGAGGTTGCTCTGTCAGGTGTTGTGTGGCACGTGCTGGGGATGGAATGGTGGCCCTGTCTCAAGGAGCAGCCATCAGAGGCTGATGGAGTTCCCACTGACTGCTGCAGCACAGGGGCTGGCAGGCAGAGGCTCGAGATGGCTCCAGCAATCTCTGGTTTCCTTGGTGACAGCCGGGATCTCTGCTGCGCGAGAGCTTGGGCTTGATGGGCAGAGAGGAGCCTTTTTTTCTGGATGTTGTGCCGTGCTATTTGGCGTAGGGCTTCAAAGGTCCTCGTGGTTTTGAGTTGGAGTGGCTGGGGGATGGCAGAGGCCCACCAGCCCCATCCACCTGCCCAGGACAAAGGCATCACTCACAGCACAGGCTCCTTGCTCCGACTCCTTCCGCAGTAGCTGTTGCCATCTTGTTTAATTCCAGCATTATCTGATTGTCACAGTGTGTTCCTCTGTGTTAGGCAGGAAGCCAATTTGTTATTTAACCTGTAATTGCACTTTAATATCAGCTATCTCAAAAAACTCTTTTTGGAGTGGTTCTGACAGCCACGTTCTGTGCTCCTTACATCACACCCCTGCGCTCTGGGTGAGAAGGCTCTGAGGAGGACCTGGCACCTGTTCTGTTGGCTCGTGTTGCTGATGCTTTATCACTGCATCCCCAGCAGTGTGACCGGCAGGGGGATTGTCCCCCTCTGCTCTGCTCTGGTGAGACCCCCCTGCAGGGCTGGGTCCCCAAGACAAGAAGGACACAGAGCTGTTGGAGCGAGTCCAGAGGAGGCCACGGAGATGATGGGAGGGCTGGGGCAGCTCTGCTCTGGAGACATGCTGGGAGAGTTGGGGTGTTCAGCCTGGAGAAGAGAAGGCTCCAGGGAGAGCTGAGAGCACCTTCCAGTGCCTGAAGGGGCTCCAGGAAAGCTGGGGAGGGGCTTGGGACAAGGGCAGGGAGGGATGGGATGAGGGGAAGGGTTTCAAGCTGCAAGAAGGGAGATGGAGATGAGATCTGAGGGAAAAATTATTTGCTGTCAGGGTGGTGAGACCCTGGCCCAGGTTGCCCAGAGAAGCTGTGGCTGCCCCATCCTTGGCAGTGTTGAAGGGCAGGTTGGATGGGGCTTGGAACAACCTGGGCCGTTGGGAGGTGTCCCTGCCCATGGCACGGTATGGGACTGCATGAGATTTAAGTACCCTTCCCACCCAAACCAATCTGGGATTGTCTGATTTTATCGCAGGCTGACACGCTCTGCCTCATTAGAGGGCACAGCCCTCAGGAACTCACCCTATATCAAAACATTACTTTTCCCAGGAATTTACTACGAGTGTTGTTGCTGATTGGTTGACCTGAACCCCAGGAAACCCACAGATCTTCTACCTTTGGCTGAAACCCTTACTGTGGGAAACGTGGGACTTTTTGTTTGGGAAATGCAAATAGAAATAACAGCAAGAGTAACGTTCAGCAGCTCCATCCAGCTGCCAATGGCTGCTGGCAGATTCACTTTTTAATAACTCCTCTTTCACAAATTAAATGCTGATAACATGTTTTACTATCACCCTGTGTTAGTTCCCCGCTGCAGTTGCAGGGGAGGGAAGGTATTCAATCTCCATCTCAAGTCATTAATTTTAAAAAGTTGGCCAGTATTTGCAAAGTGTTAAGCATATAAAAATTAATGTTGACAAATCTTTGAGGAATAGAATGAAACAAAAGAAATCAATTAAGGAAACAGCCCGCGGTTAGATTTTATAATGTAACTTGTGCTCAGCCTTGCAACAGAAGTTACCAGCAAACCCTGGTGCCGAATGGAAATCTGAGGCAGGGAAGTTGGGGCCCAGGAATTCAGTATTTCTGAAACTACATAAAACTCTGATGAGTATTGGTGCACATCTCTACGTTTGGTCACCAGCTCGAGCGTGGGCATCTCCCAAGGGGCAGGGGGCAATGGGAAGAGCCCTCGTGGGCTTGGTGGGCACTGCATGGAGTCTCACATGAGCTGTCTGGTGGCAGACAGGGGGTGTGTTGCATATGGGGCTGCTCCTGGGTGCTCACAGCCCCCCTCATCCACGCCATTTCACTCTTTGTCCTGTGTGCTTATGTTCTTGTGGTTGAGGGAGGATGTTCTTGATGTGATTGAAGGAGGATGTTCATCAGCCATCTCTGCTGAGATGCCATTTGCAATGCAGGGCAATGTCACAGGGTCAGGTGCCTCTCCAGGTGAAGAAGGAAACCCTGGGTCCTCTTGCCCTGCTCTCCGGGCAGCAGGCCATGCTCTGGAGAGGTGCAAGGCCACCCAGGTTGCTCTTTCCTGCATTTCTAGGGCTGTTTGTACCCTCTTCCTTGAGCTCTGACTAAGAACATGCACTAAAATCCCAACTTCTCCCCTATGCCCTTGAGTCTGCCTTTGCCAGAAGCAAAGGAGGAATGGAAATTTCAGCTGACCACCTTCCTCTTGGAGAAGTCTGTGGAGTTCTAACAAACCCTCTTCGTGCCCACACATCTCTGTTGTGACCCAGAAGTAGCAGACACCAGGGGGCTGGCTGAACGAGGGGAGCGTGTGGACAAGGGGCTCAGCACCAAGGACCACGACTACCTGCATCTCCATCCTTGATTCATCCAGAGCCCAGCACGGGCAGGGCAGGGCCCAGCACGCCCCTCCTGCATTTCCCTTCACCACCCCTATCCCGAGGCACTGCCCAGGGCTGTGGGAGCAGGGGGCAGAGTGGGGACAGCGAGCACCAGCTGGTGCCGCGCGTGACCCAGCGCCCCGGCCGAGGTCCCGGTGTACCCGGGGGACAGGGCTCCCCTGGGGACAGGGCTCCCCTGCTCTCTGTGAGTCACTTCTGCTTAGGACAGCAGCATGAATTAATCTGGATGTCTGTGTGATCCTATCAGTGTTATCTTGGGCTTTGTATTTCAAGGCTTCTGTGGCCTTCAGAGTAAATAAGTGTTTCCTCCAGATGACACATGAACCCAGAGGAGAAGGGTAAGTTGTCTTGGCCGGCTCTGCCACAGCAGGAGAAACCCTGTAGGGTTTTCACCACCAGTTGTCTAACTGGACTCATGTTTTATTACACGCAGAAAGGCGACGAAGGACGGACCCCCCAACCAGTGCCCCGGGGGGATCCTGCTCTCCCTTTCCCAAACATGCTCAGAGCTGCCTGTGACCTTGTGCATCTGCACAGCTCCAGCAGGGTGACGTGTTCAGCTCAGGAGGATCTCTGCTCCCTGGCATTTTCTCCTCCTTTTCCAAGGAAAAAATATTGTATTGATCATTTTCTCCCATGTATTTTGTTTCTATGAAGATTTAGATCCATAAGAAATTTGGAGGTCAGAAAATGCAGCTGAGGAAGGAAGATCTCTATCCTGGGAAGGGTAAAGGAAAGATCCATCACAGGATACTTCTAGCATTCACTTAATTTTATTACTTCAAGTGACTTTATTACCTTCATTTTGCTTTCTGTTGCATTCCAGCACTTATTTAATAAACCCTTCTCTGGTTTTAAATAGCAGTTTAGGTTTTATGGTTATGCTAAACTTAATCAGATGTTCAAATTAGCTTGAAATTAATGATATTGACAGCAATAACCCTTTGTTCCCTCTTCATACCCTGTGTGCAGATCTCCTTCAAGACTATTAAATGCCACTTAGACAGAGAAATTCCTTGCAGCCCCATTCCTGCCAACAAGGGCCCGTCCCACCGGCTGCTGGGATCACCCCTGGTGCCATCCCCAAAAATCTGCAACATGAACAACACTGATTTGGAGACTGATCACTCTTTTTCTCAAACCAACAAAAAGATGAGCTTCCCCCAGCATCCCCTCCTGGGGTTTGAGGCAAGTAGAAGGCATCACCTTGCTGTGGGGGAAAGCAAAGTGTGGAGGAGCAGCTGGAGGTCCTGGGGCTGGGAGGTGAACACCCTGCAGCCCCAGGACCTACATCTTTTGCCCAGGTAGGACTGACCCAGGAGGTCTGGCAGGGCAGGGGGTGAAGGATGAGTATGCTGTGACCATCAAGTATCACCCTGGTTTCCTCCCAGCCAGCTCCACTGAGCTCCATGGTGTGCTGGGGTACACTGGTGGCACCCAGTTCTCCAGCCTCAGGGCTGCTGTCAGTGCCTCTGGGACCTGGCTTATGGACATGGACCTCCTGGCTGGTCCCAGCTCCCCTGAGTGCTCCCTGCTCCTGGGGGAGCTCCACTGAAGCTGAGCCCTGGCTCACTGTGCCATCCTTGGTGGCCATCACCACTGGGAGGGCTCCAGCGAGGCCACGGCTGGACCCACCAGGCATGGGAGGATGCTTTGCCTTTGCTCTCCAGGGTTTGTCTTGGAGCTGTCAGTGAGTATCACCACGTGCTCCCCCCTCTGGATCCAGCCCCTCCAGCAGTGGCTGCCATTGATAATTGCTGTGTTGGTGGGAAGTTGTTTGCTCCTGGTGCCGGCACAGGGGCCTCCGCACGCCTCACTGCTCTGACACCAGCCCTCCCACGGGAGCAATGCCACAGTGTGACCTTTTGCTCCTCGTGTCCTGGAGCACCCAAGGTGTTAAAGTGCATTAATGAGAGTGATGTGATCAGCCCTGCCAGCACCCAGCCTGCTCTGCCCTGCAGCCTGAGGTGGTTTTGCATTTAAATAGCCAGAAAAGTTTGTAATATTAATGCACGGTTCATTGCCAGTGAAATCCGGGCTAGGTCTACACTTTGCTGGAGAGTGAAGACAGGCTGATTCATAGAGGATTCCTGCTAAATCTGCTGGAGGTTCCCAGGGACCTGGAAAATGCATTATGGTAAAAATCAACATGACCTTCTGAAAGCAGCACACGGAGCCTGGATGGGGACTGCGCAGGCTGGAGCAGCCCTTGGCGCGGCAGAAGCCTCCCCCATTGTTTGCATTCTGGCTGGATGATAGAAAAGCAATCAAATTAGAATTATAAAAAAAAAAAAAAAAAGGCAAAAAAAAGAAAGCAGCAGAAAGCCAGCAGTACCCACAGCCTGTGTTCAGCTCGTGAGATACATGTCAGGGTGTGCGGGCGTGCACACGCCCCTGTGCAATTGTCATGTTAAAGCTTGTTTGGCTTTTGATTGGCTCCGAGGCAGGATAATATGGGGGCTGTAACGTAAGTTGTTTTTCCTTTTGGAATGAATAACTCTTGTGGTAAAGCTGACATGAAGCATAAATTTGTTAAATTACATAAACATTATTGCGACCCATAAAATTCAATGAATCCTCGTCGCCTGTTTACTCATGGCTGGCTTCGCTGTTTGCACAATGTAATTTAACGTGTCAATTTGCTCTCAAATAAAAAACATCTGGCCTTTTGACATGCCAAAAAACTGCAGAGATGATCTGAGGAAGGAGAAAAAGCCTGGGCTTTCCAGAGCAGTTAGCAAGGGGCTCTTAAAAGGAAGCCAATATCATCCGGATCAATTGATGGCCTCTTGGCAAACCAACCTGGGCAAACCCTGTCAGATTAGTGCATTTTTTCCTAATTAAAACGAAGCAGAGCCACGGAGGGCTGGCTCGTGCTTCGCGATCGAATCTCCTGCCAATATTGACATCCCTGCTATTGGATTTTTAAACAATCTTATTATTTTGTAATCATGAATAACAAGAAGAAAATTATACTTTCACGAGAGATTTTTATGCTGGATGAGCTGCGGAGTCCCAGTAAATTAATTCACCCATCTAAGCCCCTTAGCTCAAGATTCTCCTTGAAAATCTCAGGCTCTGGTAGTGGGGCTGGTACGAAGGTCCCCGTCCCCACAGCTGAGATAGCCCCATAAATCCTGCTTTAATCCCTGCTAAGCAGCAACACCCACCACCGCCCCAGAAGATGCTGACCTGAATAACAGGAGTTTGGAGGCCACATGTGGCAGCAGCCCCGCGGCTCGCTCGCCCTGCTTGCTCCAGACGCTAATGATTTGCATAGGAGACAGTTGGAGTAATTAGGGATTACCCAATAAAGCCAACGGGCTGCAAAGATGAGAGAGGCCACCTCCTCCATCCGAGAACCCACACGGCATTTGGGAGACCTGGTTGCATCTGCGGAGCAGTAGATCCTGGCCTGGGAAGCGGAAAGGAGGAGTTGTCCTTGCTCCTGGAGAGGGATCCAAGCGGTGATGGAGAACAAACCGCCCCACGCCAGGCCAGACATCGGCTTGTGGGGCAATTATAAACCCTCTGGAAAACCCAGAGCAGATCCCTGCTGTGAAATCAGGGGGTTACAGTGAGTTCAGGCATTGTTTTAATTAAGGGAGAGACATCTCTTCCTTCGGGGAACACTGAAATCACGTTCCGGCTGATAGGAAAGATTTCCCCTGTTGTCAGCAAGGGTTAGACACATTTGTGTGTAAATAAATAGTGATTTCTTTTCACCCGCTAGGGCAACACACCATATTTTCTTTTAAAGTACATGGGGCTGGCGGTGGTTTTGCTCTAATCAAGATCTTGGCATTTCGTACCGGCTCATAATGGGACTCAAGTAGTTGCACATTTTCTGTAATTGGACTCGAGTAATTGCACATTTCTCTAAATGATTAATGAACGGAATTTAAAAGTTTGAAGAAAGTCGCCTGCTACCCTGAGGAAAGTGCAAGGCCAGCGGGGCTGGGGGGGAGGCTCTCACACAAGTATTTATGGGCTGGTGGGCAAGGGCTACGGGAGAGAGGAGAAGTCCTGAGGCCCACGTGCTGCGGGTGGAAGTGGAAGGGGCTGGGGAGGTGACAGCCTGTGGTGTAAAGCACAAAGCTTAGGTGGGGATTATCGGATCCCGACATTATAGAGATAACACATGTCAGAGGTGACTCCTGCCAAGTCCCATTTTATCATCCCTCACGGCAGATAAAAATAAATAAATAACCCCCCCTGCAGAGGGATCTCTGAGGGGTTTTTTACAGCCGTTGTTGGATGATTTCTGCTTTTTTCCTGTCCTGCAGGCTAGCGGGCAGAGGGCTCCTCTCGCTTTGCCCTTCTTGTCACTAAAGGTATTCCATAGGAGACTTGGAAACATATGGTGCAAATCACTGGCTTTGGAAGTGTCTTCAGTGGGAGGAAAAAAAAAAAAAAAAAAGAGCCATGGCTGGCTATAGGGAAACATGGCCAGGAAGGGCTGGTGCTGCCTGCTGCAGCTTCCCTGCTGGATGTGCCATGCCCGTGGTGACACGAGCTGTGTGGGGACAGTGGGAACAGCCAGCACTGCCTGTCAGCAGCCTGGCCAGGCGTGCTGGGAGCTGCCTCCTCACCACCTCTGGTGACATGGTCACCCCCACGGCCCCTCCTTTGCAGCTTGAGCTGCCTTACAACTCATCCAGTGCCCAGGGCTGGTGTTCCATGCTAAAGCCAGCTCAGGAGTGGCCACATCAAGTGGTTTGGGAGCTCTGGTGACAGGTCACTGTGGTGCTGGTCCTCCTCAGGATCCTGCTGGGCAGGAAAGCGGCATCTCTGCTGCTACAAAACAGGAGAGATCCATGGCTGTGGTTTGCAAACTGGAAGCGTTTGGCATAGAGGTGGGCAGGTGGCAGCACAGCCAGCAGAAGCAGCTCCGTGGGTGCGTGGTTCCAGGCAGGGACCTTGGGAGGGGGCTCCAGGTGCCAGCTCTGACCCTCTCTTGCAGGCTGCCAAGTCTGTGGCAATCTCTGCACTGGCTGGAAATGCATCTTGTTGTCTTGGTTTGCTCTATTTTTTGGCTCACAGTGGGTCCTGCTAGTTTCTGAGCAGTGCTCGGAGCTGCTGGCATTTTTTTTTCCTGTCTGGCAGAGCAGGAGCTGCAGCATGGGACTGGGGGGATCCTGCTTTTTTCTCCAGATGTGCCAAGAATTACTCTCTCAATCCAGACACTTCTCAGGCGTTGCTAAAAGAAAAAAAAAAAAAAAAGAAGGAAAACAAACAAAAAAAACCCCCCACAACTCTGAGATGAAAGATGATGGTTTAAATTAGGGAAGAAGTGTTTTGGAAAGAAGACATAAATGTGCTAAAGGCTTTGCTTGGCGCCTGCCGTGCCCAAGGGGCTCTGGGCCAGCCGAGCTGGCACCTGATGTGCCCAGGGACACCAGCCCTGTTTGAGCTCTGGCACCTCGGCCACGGGGGCAAGTTTGGGGTCTGCAGCCCCCTCCTTGGCTGTCCTGCCCCAGCTGGGATGGATCCCACTGAGAGAGGCGTGGGATGCGGGAGAGCTGCCGGGTGGGCGGGGGGAGTGAGGGCTGGGTGGCCTGGGCTGAAAGGCAGCTGAGCTGTTTCAGTGGGGGATGATTTCTTCCCTCCAGCAGAGCCAGGCACTATCCCTGCAGCACAGGGGGTGTTTGAAATCCCAATGCTCAGCAGCTAATAGCACCGGGATGCTGCTCCTGTGCCACCAGCAGGAGCTGCTCCTCACTGACCCTGGGGCCCCCCTCTCCCTGAGGGATGGCTGGTTGCTGCAGCCCAGGCTGCCAAATTACAGGAGATTAGAGGAGCAGCAGCGTGGGGTGCCAAGCTGCCAGGGATGGGGCCGAGCTGATAACAAGCCCTGGGCCCAGACTAAACACAGCAGGGGGCTGAGGGGCCCTTTTCCCAGCAGAGATGGTGCCGGGATCCCGACCATCCTGTCCATCACATCAGCACGTGCCAGGGCACAGGGGTGATGGGCACGGCCAGGGGGTCTGCCTGGCCAGCACAGAGGGTCCCCAGCAGCATCACAAAGTGTCCCAGGCTCCTCTCTGTGCCCCCTGGGCTCTGCCTGCTGCTGCCATTCCCTTGGGAATGATGTCATTCCCATGCTTTGGCACAAGCCACTTGGCCATGGCTGCTGGCCCAGGGACAGAGAGGACAGTCTGGCCATGCAGGGATGGCCAGATGGGATCACAGGGTGGGGGGGAAGGTGCAACTTACAAGTCTCTTATATTCCCCTTTTCTGTTACAAATGAGCATCCTGCTGCATCCTCCTGCACTTGACCTGCACAGGGGCAGCAGTGACCACCTGGAGCCTCCCCCAAGCCTTGCAGCAAGCCCTGAAGGTCTTGGTGGGATGCAAACCCCTCTCCATCATTCCATAGGATGGGATGAAGCGGCCTCCCCTGCCCCACATCCACCCAGTGTGCCCATGCCCAGAAGATGGGGATTTTTCCAGCCCTGCAGGCCAGAAGACATTTAAAGGCCAGGGAGAGCAGTGCCCTCGGCCATCACTGTGTCCCACCACCAGGTGCAGTGAGAAGTGTTGGGGAAGGAAAAACCACCCAGAAAGATGTGTCCTGGTATGAGCTGGCAAAACCAAATCAGAGCGAAGCAGCAGCAAAACAGGATTTATAATACCCTTGGCTTCACTCTCCAATTTCAGCTTTGAAGATGAATGTTTGCTGCACTCTTACTCATTTATACATTATTTTTCCTGTCTCCTGAGAGACACTGTGCTTCCCAACACGCGCACACAGCACGCGTTTACTTCCACTCCTAAAAAAATCATCTGCATTCTGCCTTACAAGTACATGCTCAGAGTGTTCCTCTGCACCCCTGGAACGACCCACAGGTGCAGATGCGATCCTCGCGGAGTGGGTTCACACCAGGTAATTGCTCTGGAGCCCACGAAGCCACTGGTTTCTTGTGATGTTTTGCAAGCTGTGTCTGCTGGGGGGTGTGTGGCTACCTGAGCAAACAGCCACAAGCCCCTTGGGGCACAGGGACACGCTCAGCTGGGGACACCAGCCCTGCTTTGCCTGCTACCTGTGAGATCCAGAGGGGCGATAAACCAACCCTGTGCAGTGTTGTGCTGTGTTGCAAGAGGAAGAATGAATGTAAATGAGCTGGAGAGGGTTTGATTATTAAAGGGAAGATGGATGGTGCAGCTACCTGGTGTGGGAAAAGCTAGTGCCCTTATTAAATGTAATTATCTGCTGCCTTAATAAAAGCTTGCAGCTCTCCCGGGCCCTCTGCTCTCTGCTTTAGCAACAAGCAGCAGCTGAAGAGGCATCCAGGGGCGATGCCAGAGACACCAGCACTCACCTGTGGCTGCTGAAGGACAAGCACGGGACCCACCAGGGCTGGGGCTGGGTCTAGTGGCCAGGGCCAGCCACAGAGCAGAGGGCAGAACTGCCCTCTGTTAACTCCCCCTCCACCCTCCCCAGGGAAGGTAAGATAAAAGGGGAAGATAGAAGAGAGATGTAAAGGTTGGAAGTTAAACCCGGAAGAGGTTTGCGGGGCCGGGGAAAGGGCAGCAACACGTGGGATGAGGAGCGGACAGATGCGCTCCGACACGGACTGATACCAAACCCGCTCTCGACGGCCGCAGGGATCGGGGGGTGAGGGTCCCTCGAGGCTCGGGAGAGGACTCCATGGCTCTTCCCAGGATGGATCTGGATTCTGCAGCACACACGGCGAGCTGAGGGGAAAGCAGGAGCATCTCAGCACAGCCCGGGGAAGGCGCAGGCATACGGGCCGAGCTGCTGCTTCTCCCGGGTTTAATAGGCTATGGCAGGAAGTGGGCGGGAATACTGACCCCCTCTGTTCCACCCCTCCCGGGGCCCTCGGGGTCCCGAAGACCTTCTGTCTAGTTCCTCCTGTCGGTACCAGCAAAGCCAGTGAAACCATCACCAGCAAGCACCGGGACCAGCCTCGGGGGGATGAGGCGGCTCCAGGCAGCCCCTGGAAAAATTCACCTGCTGGGAGGAAAGACATGCTTATCCCAGAGTGAACATGGAAACAGGACACTCTCGTGCCCTTGTGTCTGGCTCCTTCAGCTGTAGAAAAGACACCGGGATGTTCCTTCTGCCCGTCTGGCCCCGGGATGGAGCAATAGCAAAAGCCGGGATGCGAGGGCGGGAGGCAGCATCCCAAAGGAGATGCTGCGGACCGCTTTGATCTGCTGTTGCTTTCCTTAACGCCTCTAATAAGAACGTGAGATTCTGGCTATAGGATAGCTGGGTCACCACCTTAATGAGCTTTCCCCTCGGAGGAGGTGTGAGCGGGTCCGCTGGCCGGGCTTGGGAACTTGCAGGCAGCGTCCACACGGGCTTGGCTGACCTGGGAAAGCTCTGGGAGCAGACAGTGAGCAGAGACAAAGGTTTCTGCCGGCTGGTGGGAAAACAAATACCATTTTGCAGCTCTCCCTCTAGAAGCAATGCAGTCTCCATTGCTTTTAAAGGGATGCTTCCAACCTGATCTCTCACAGCTTCCGCTGGCCGGGGAAAAGCTCTGGGAAACCCAAAATGGCCCTTTCTGGAGTGCAGATGGTGCCAGGCACTGTCACGCCGTGTCTGTGCAGCACAGGGGTGGCTTAAGAGTTACTCCCTTCTGCTTTCCTTGAAGACTGGATCTTATTTTCCAAGCTAAGTGAGGTTGGAAGGGAGGGGCTGAGCAGGGATCCCACAGCCAGAGCCTGCGGCTGTGCTGGGAGCACCTCCAGGCATGCACCAGGCTTTTCCATCAGGAATTAGTGTGGGGGGGATATCAATACCACACCTCAAAGGGTCTGAGGCAGTGAACTGAGCTGAGCAGTGCATCTGTGCAGCCACAGCAGCACATTGCACCCTTCCAGAGCCCGGTGGTCTAGGGAGCAGTTTGTACCCCAGACTGCAGAGCTGCCTCGGCCTGGGGGGATTTCCTTGCATCCCATCCAGAGATACTGCCCTTGGGAGCCCAATTCTTCATTTTAAAAGATGTGGCAGGGATGATGCAGATGGTCCTGAGAAGGGGCTGCAGACCTGCAAATTCAGGCAGAACCTGCAGATTCAGAAAAAAATCTGTAAATTCAGGCAAAACCTGCAAATCAGTTCCCTCCCTTTCCCTGGCAGCAAAGCAAGGGCTGGAAGCAATGATCTGCAGGAGCTGAGAAGCCCCCTCATCTTCTCCCTCCCACACCACAGCCAGCCTGTGATTCCTTGGGCTTCTCCCTCCAAAAATGAGGAATGCCCAGAGGGATGCCTGGGAACTGAGGAGAGGGGAGCAGCATGTGCCCAGAGTCACACACTGACTCCAATTAATAGCTCCGATGGAATAATTGCTATAAAAAAATCTTCTCCTGGTTATACAGTTGGTCCTGGGGTGGACAGACGAGCAGCCAGTGCCCACGTTGCCAGGTTCCCAGGCAGCCTTTGCCCATCCAAGCCCAGCTATTTTCTTGGGTGCTAAATGACAGCACTGGAGCAGCTGCTGTGCTGTGAGCTGGGGATCTCAACTGGAGAAGGGTTTGTTGTTTTTTTGGTTTTTTTTCCAGTTCTGCCCAACCGAGGAATAAATAGAGGGAATTTTCCCCCCCGATGTGTCTGTAAGTGATTTCAAGTGGGAAGCTATCATTTTTCTGATGGCAGCATTTGCTGTAAAGTCACGGGCATGTCAGTGGAGCTGCAGGACTTGGTCCAACCCCCATCAAAGCCTGTGGAAATGGCTCTGCTTCCCACAGCCCTCCCCGGGGGCTGGATTTGGCCATCGAGCTGCTGGCCCAGAACCCGGGGTGAATTCAGGGTGCTCCATAAATAATTGTCATTAACAGTGAAGACTGGCACGTGCTCCCTTCGGTCCTCCCTGGCTGGCCAAGTCATTAACCTGCCGTGGGTTTCCAGCTCATTTCTGCAGACCCAGGATGGCACCCGAGGTGACCGGGGGAGTCACCCCAGAGATGGTGGCAGGTCCCTCAGTGCCCGCACGGTGCTTTGTGCTGGCCAGCCTGGGACCAGCACACAGAAACAGAAGCCTTTCTCCCTCCCCAGAAGTGGAGATTTTGAAAGGTGTCTTTCAGCCCACGGTGCCTGGTGGCTTTCCAAAACTGCTGTTCCCGGGAACACCCCAACACAGCCTCACCCTCCGGCCATTGAACCCGGTACCTACCAGTTGCATAGACCTCCTTTCTAACAGAGACAAGGGTGGGTCTCCATTTCACATCCACTTGGTGTTTTTGGACTGGTAGGGTCAGCAGGAGCAGGGGACTGTGAGTTGGCTCCATCCTCTCCTG
The DNA here is from genome assembly GCF_020740795.1 of Apus apus. Taxonomy (NCBI): domain Eukaryota; kingdom Metazoa; phylum Chordata; class Aves; order Apodiformes; family Apodidae; genus Apus; species Apus apus. Next base: position 20,842,146 of record NC_067291.1, on the reverse strand, counting down.
GGGTGTGTTGGTGCTTGGCAGAGCTGCTTGGGCAGGGAGGATGCTGAGCTGCCTTCGTCCTCGCGCGGCAGCCGCCAGCCCCGTGGCGGCTCACACCGTTGGCAGAGAGCTGGGCTGAGCTAATGCTTATTAAAAAAAAACCCAACCCATTCCTTCTGGCATCTTCACCCCCTGCAGATCAGGAAGGAAAGCTGAAATTTTTTTATTTTATTTTTTTTTGCAATTTCATTTACTACAGGATGAAGGATTACTGCACAGGGCCAGCTCCCTGTCCTCCAGCTGGTTAGAGCACAATCGTGCTTAAATTGTCTTTTTGATAACTGTTCTGGCTGCAAGAACGGTGGTTTCTTTGGGGAATTCACGCCAGGCTGCCTTCAGCTTCCCCCAGCCTTCATATTGCAATATTACTCTTTACCTAGTAGAAGATACTCCTGATCGGCCTCACAGAAAGCAATAAAGCCTTTTCAACACTTCATTGGCTCTGACATTTAAGGCACGTGGTGGGCAGGAGTGAGGCAGGAGGAAGGTGCTCCTGGCCAGAGGGAGTCGGGTGCTGCCGACTTATGGGGTATCCCTCCTTATGGGGCACTGCTCCATCGGGATGGCCATGGGGCTGTGCAGCATCCCAGGATCCCAGGCAGCCCCAGCCCACACCAGTCTGGATGCAACCCTGGCCAGAGCGGGGCAAAGGGAGGTGGGTCCTGCTGTCTTAAAGGGCATTGCTCCATCCTACAGGGCATCACTCCATCTTAGGGAGCATCACTCCATTTTATGGGGCATCACTCCATCGGGATGGCCATGGGTCTCTGCAGCATCCCAGGATCCCAGGCAGCCCCAGCTCATACCAGTCTGGATGCAATCCCAGCTGCAGTGGGTGGAGGGAGGTGGGTGCTGCCATCTCACGGGCCACCGCTCCATTGGGATGGCCATGGGTCCCTGCAGCATCCCACAGGATCTGAGGCAGCCCCAGCCCATGCCAGTCTGGATGCAATCCCAGCCAGTGCCCCTGAGTTTCCTACATGGCTGCAGGTTCTTCGGTTCCTCCCTCTGCTCCATAACCCGTAACTGGCTTTTTCCCACCAGGAAAGCTCTCTGCTTTGTGGGCTGCAGCTTTAATGGCTTCGTTTTATTAGCCAGTGACTGCAGAGGGGAACTGTTGCCTACAAGCCCTGGGAGGATTTCTGCTGGAGGAGGAGCAGCGTGCTGAGCATCCTGGCACGGTGCCTTTGCTCCTATAAAGCGTCGTGTTTCCAAATGGGTAATTACTGCGCTGGGATTTATGCAGTACTTCCTTTAAGTGGTTGTGTGGGCTGCCATTCCTCGATGAATTAAAAAAGAAAAAAACAGAAAAAGAAGGAAAAAAAAAAAAGGAAAAAAAAGAAAAGGAGCTGAATGCAGTGGTGCTCACAAGGCAAGGGCAGAGAGGAGATCAGCTCACTTTGCCCTTACCTGGCAGTAATGGAAAGTGCTCATTCAATTGAGCTGTTCCATTCTTTTGCCCTGAGCTATGAGCAGTAGATTGGATGAAAATTATCAGGCTCCCTGTCTAGAATAAATATTCTTGAAATGGAGCAAGTCATAAATAAGCGAGCAGCAATATCCTGGGTTATGAAGATATAATTTCTATCTTTAATAGCTGAGTAGGCCCCAGGGACTGTCTGGAAGTGGCCTGCCTGGCCTGGGTATTGATGAGGGGAAAAATACAAACAAGCAAAAAAAGCTTTTGTTTGTTTAACCCTGCCATTATTGATACTTTGGGGGAAATAACAAAGTGGGCCTGAAGCCTGTTCTGCAGCAGGTCTCTTCAGGGGGATTAGCCAGGGCTCAGCCCCTGGTTTACCACCCCTGGGTCCCACTGAAGCCCACGGCTGCAGCCCCGTGGCAGGGACGCACGTGCCAGGAGGGGACAGGGACCTCACACAGGGGCTGGGACAGTCCCCACCTGCCAGAGAGGGGCAGGGAGGAGCACACCCCAACAGAGAGAATGACAGAAAATATCTGTGTGTATTTGCAGAGCTGCCATCAGCCCAGCCTTTGGAGACCGCAAGGTGGGACGATAATTAATAAGAGTTGCCTGGATGAAGCTCCAATTTTGATGGGATTAGTCTTAATGGTTTTATTTTTAAAAGCCATTTAATTACTAATCAGCTCTCCCTTATAAGCTAATACGTGCTGGTGCTGTTTAAAGCCGTCTGTTAGGGGGCTTTACCCGTGGGCAGCTGGCATGGCTCCTTAGAGCCTCTTAAAAATGCTGGATCCTGAGGCAGAGCTGTTGGCATCACAGGGGCTGGGGGGCAGGGATGGATCTGCCCCACACCAGACCCCCTGCTGAGGGACAGGGGGGTCAGGTGCTGTGCTCAGCGTGGGAAATGGGCACAATCCTGTGCTTTTACAGTGAGAGAAAACACCCAAAATACACCTTCCTTCTATATGACCGTGTGCCATGGTCCCTGGGGAGTGTCTCAAGCAGTGTCTGGGGATGCTAATGGAGGTAATCTGGGGATGTGGGGGAGTTTTTTCTCCTCTGGCAGTGGAAGGGACTGGAGGGCCTAGCCCTGGTGCTCCCAGCCCCTTCATTTATACCACAAATGGAGCCTTTCCTTAATCTTTTAATTACACGGCGTGACACGGGTGAAAGAACTCCTTTCATTTCTGGGCCGCCGACATGATTAAGGACTGAAGGCAACTGTTTGGGAAAGAAAACGGTGTAAATTGCCCATCATGTGAGATCTGTATCACCTTCCACCCCAGCCCCGGGTGAGAGAGGGCTGGGAATCCATCACCCGAGCCCCGCCAGGGGAGGATTGCACCATTATTAAATTATAGGTGGTTTGTTGTGTTGTTGTTTTTTTTTAAAAAAAAAAAAAAACAAAACACCAAACGACACACTAATCTGTCTCGTACCAGTAAATATGTGATTTACATTTAATTCTGAGTAACCTTTCCATGATCAGCGAGGTGTGAAGGAATTTAATGACACAAAGCTACATTTATGAAGAGACCATTCATATTCATTAGGCTCACACATTAACCATCCCGCCAGTGACATCTCTCCAGCACGTGCTTCATCACTGCAGTTCGTGGGGACTAAAGCTGAGGGAGCTGTGGCATCCCCAGCCCTGCACAGACAGACCCCTGGGCAATATACCCCAAAACAGAAATACATGAAAACAGAGCTGGAAATCAGCCCTGGGATGGGGACCCATCCCGATGGGTATGTCCTTCTGGTTTAGAGGAGATGTTTTGGGTGAGAAAGGAAGGCCCAGAGAGGAGTATCTTCATTATCTTTGCAGTGTTTAGAAAGAAGGAAATACTGAAGAGATGAAAATAGAATAATGGAATTGTTTTGGTTGGAAAAAAACTTTAAGACCATTGAGTCCAAACATTAACCTGGCATTGCCAAGGCCACCACTAAGCCATGTCCCTCAGCACCACATCTACAGAGCTCTGAGATCCCTCCAGGGATGGGGACTCCACGTCCACCCTGGGCAGCCTGGGCCAGGGCCTGACAACACTTAATAATTCCTCTTTCCTTTGGTCCATTTCCTTGAGGGTGTTCATAGAATTATTTATCCTTCAAGCATCTTCTTTGGCAGCCTGATGGGCCCTGGGCACTCCTGCCTCTGCCCCGTGCTCCCCATCCTCTCCCTGAATGGATGGACCAGAAACCAGCCCCAGCAACGGGATCACCATTTCCCCCCTGAACATTCCTTAGTATCCACTGGAAAGAATAAAACTGCCCCTTTGCTCTGTACAAACACCTCACAGCCCTGGGCACGGCAGGGGGTGACCCGGCCCATCCATCAGTCCCAGGAAAAACACCTTGTAGAGCAGATGACATTGCAACGTGCCCACTTTCAGAGCAGGGAGGAGGAGTTGCACGGGCTGCCTGCACTGCAAATGAAACATTAATTAATTTGCCAGCAGGAAGGATATAAATAACTAAATCAGATGGTGTGACTTATTCCGGAGGTCCTGATGGAAGGTGGTTGTTATTCCTGGTTGTGCAGGTTCATGGACACACTTGCCTCTTCCCAGCAAAATGCAAGTCATGCCTGGTGGCTCCTGTGCCCCCACGTCCAGTGCCCCCAGGGTTTCCCAGCACAAGGACCCTGGGATGGGACACACGTTTGGGGCAGGTTGTGGGCTTGGGGCAGGAAGGAGAAGCCACGAGTGTGGGAGTGGAAGGGAAGATGCTGCCCAGCAGCCAGAAAGTCATCCTGGTTTGAGCTCCTCTTCCCTGGATGGGGAACAGGGATCCACAGGGTCTGTGGGATGCTCTGCTGGTTTCGGGAAGATCCCTTCTGTTCTGCTGTTATTATGGGATAGGGTTAGTTAAAAAGCCCATTGCCCTTGTCGCCAGGCCTTGCTTCAGTTGGCTGCCACGACCTGGTGGATGGCAGCAGCTCTGAGCAGCAGAGCACCAGGCTTCCAGCAGGTAATTAGTGGTATACACTAATCAGGGATGAGAGAATGAGCCTGACAATGAGCAGGGGCTCTGCTGGCCCCAGCCCCAGGCAGCCCCTGCTGGATCACAGTATGGAGGGGTCAAGGACCAGCCTTGTGCCCTGGAGCCAGGCAACCTCCAAGTCCCTGGGGGACCCTGTGGCCACCTGAGCACACAGCTTCAAATCTGGCCACAAAGGAGAATCAAGTCCCCTTTCCTCCATGACAGCCCGGGAGACCAGGGGAGTGCCCTCAAAGCCCCCCCAGCCTTCCCAACAAGGGTTCCCCCAGCACCGCCTGTGCTGGAGCAGAACCACCAGCCCCTGCCCACAGCAAGGTGCTAAGGAGGGCTCCGTGGGACACTCCCTGGGCATCCCAGGAGAGCAGAGCCCTGTCCTGCCTCCCTGCCCAGGCAGCAGGAGTGAGTGGGGCCAGCAGGTCCTCTCAGAGCACAGCAGCTCCTGCCCTGGCAGCCCCGGCCTGCATTCCCTGCCGCAACGTGCTGCCTTTCCGTTTGCTGCAGCTTAAAGGGATTGGGAAGATGAGGAGATTTCAGTCTAGCAGCAGGCAGGCAGTGTGTCAGGGCAGCTTCCTGCTCCGGAATAACATGCCCCAGTCAATAACACCAGACCACAGCCCACAGAACTGCTCTGAAGTGAAAAGATATATATATATAATTATTTTTTTTTTTAAAGGAGGAACTAAAAAAAAGTGAGCAAGCCCCGACCACGCTGCTTTCGGTTTCTGTGCCTGTGTGCACTGGGTTCCTGGGAGTTTGCAAAGCACAGGCCAATATCAGGCTGAAATTGCTCAATGTGAAGCAGATGCTCAGCCTGGCCTCCCTGGCTTTCCCAAAGCCCCGCTTTGGTCTGCCCAGCACAAGGTGCTGCTGACAGAGAAAGAGGGAAGCTGGGAGCTCCAGGTGGTGGGTCCATCCCAGGGCAGCCAGAAGGGGACCCAGTGCAGGGAAGAGACCAGGGCTGAGCCACACTGACCAGTGTCTCTTGGGCTGGGTCAGGTACCTCAGCATTCATCCTTGAGCATCCCTGAGCATCCCCCAGCCTGGAATAGATACTTCAGCATCCCTCAGCATCCTTCAGCCTGGGAGTGGTGCCTCAGCACCCCTCAGCATCTCTCAACATCCCTCAGCCTGGGAGAGGTACCTCAGCACCCTACAGCACCCCCAGCCTGGGTGCAGTGCCCCAGCCTTGCTGCTGAAGACGTGTTCCTCCTGCCAGCACCCAGCCACCAGCACCAGGAGCTCGTTGTCAGCTGCCCTACCGTGACTTCCCCCCCTCCCTTCTTTTCCCTTGGATTGGAATAGAGCCTCCTGGGAGACGTGAACTCATCACAAATGGCTTCCCAGGGATGGGAGCAAATGAAATGTAACAAATCTCCATTTGCAATTTTGGGGGCACGTGACTGGAATGGGAAAGGGAGGGGGGAGCTGAGCTCTGCCTCGGTGCGTTACTGAGCCCTTAGCGGCTGCTGCCTGGGAAAATAAACCCCTTATCACCTTCAGCCTTCATTTCCAGGGCAGCTGGAGAACAGGGCAAAGCAGCACAGCCCATCCTGATCAGCTGGGAGTGCTGCTGCTCCCCCGGCAGGGGCAAGAGGGAGGGAGAAGGTTTTATTCCAGCTTTCTCCAGAGCTTTGCAGAGGCTCCTGCTGTGTGTGAAAGCCTCAGCGGCGCCACAGAGCTCCGTGCTGTGCCATACCATGCCACACTGTGCCATACCATGCCACACTGTGCCATACCGTGCTGTGCCAACCCCTCCCGACATCCCCACCGTTTCTGCCACACTTGTGCCTCTCTGCTGGTCCCAGCTGGCCGTGGCTTTACTGGGGCTGCCAGCTCAGTGTCCCTGTGCCCACCCAGCAAGGCCAAGCAGCTCCGGCTGTGGGCAGAGCCAAAGCAATCCCTGGTCACACTAAGAGCAGGGACATCAGCCATCCCACAGCACAGCCCCACCTTGCTCACTTACCACTGCTGGGCAGGAGGCCACTCCAGCTGGAATGGCTTGTTCCAGACAATGATTTTATTTGATGTGTTAAGCTCCCAGCAGGCCTGATGGGGCTGGTGGCTCAGCAGGAAGGTGCAGCAGCTCCACATGCACCGGCCTCAGGTGGGTTCATTTAGCAGCCTCCTTTGTTAAAGAGTTGCATAAGTTGCCTCTCAGTTGCTGACCAGAGTGTTCCAGTCTGCCTCCCACAGACCTGGAGATGCTGGTGTCCAGCTCCTGCACCAGGCCTGCACAGGTTTTAGTTTATTTTAACTTTGTAAATACACCTCTGGAGTAGCTTAGTGCTGTCTCCATGGCACAGCCGTGAGCAGGACCCGGGGCTGGGCTCAGGGTCAAGCAGCAGTCCCCAGGCTGGGACAGGAGACCAGAGCCTGGCTCTCAGGAGCACTAACCCCTCCTGAGACAATGATCTAGCTAAGAATAAAAAGCTACTTAGTCATTTTAGAAACAAATTTTAAAACAAAACACAACAAAAAATTCTTGCTGGCCCTCCCTGGTAGTGTTGAAGGGCAGGTTGGATGGGGCTTGGAGCAACCTGGGCTCGTGGGAGGTGTCCCTGCCCATGCAGGGGGTGGGACTGGGTGGTCTTTAAGGTCCCTTCCCACCCAGCCCAGTCTGGCATTCTGTGGGGTGAAGTCCTGCAGGGAGCACATGGGGCTGCCCTGGGTTTGGGGTCAGTCCCTCGCTCCAGCCGGGAGCCCTCGGGGCCAGGGCCAGCAGGAGGGTGGTTCTTCACTTCTTCATTTTCCAGGAGGAGAGTTAATTTTAACTGAGCAAACAAAGAGGGAAAGCTCTGCTAATGAGACACAGATGAATCTCAGCTGGCTCCCAGGGTGTTCAGGGAGCTGTTTTTCCAGCACTAATAACCCAGCCTACAACAATGCACAAACTGATATTGTTTGTTATCGCTAATAGATGCTGGTGATAACTTTATCTGCAGCTTGGAGAGGCTCCTGGCTGTCATGCCTGGGAAGGGACCTGTCACAGGCACTTGCAGGGCAAGTGGTGGCACCTGAAATGTGGGGTCGAGGGCTCAGTGCTATCTGGGACTGCAGGACTGTGTCCCCCACAGCTGCCCCATGGTAGGATGGGCTCAGTGGCCATCCCTCAGCTGAGAAAGGAGCCTGGAGAAGACCTTCACCAGGGAATAGCTCTGCTTCCACCTGCTGAGCAGGCAGGAGGAGGGGGATGGAGAAGTAAACATTTTCTGGTGGTGGCTGAGGGCTGGGAGAGGCTGCCTGGGTAGGCTATGGAACTCCATCCATCCCTGGAGGCACTGGAATTCCAGCAGCACATGGTCCTGGGCAGCCTGCTGTTGTTGGAGCTGGTCTAGGGGAGGAATTGCCATTGGATGCAGGATGGGTGGCCCCACTGATAAGGTCTGTGGCCAGGGAGTGGGTGGGAAGAGCCCAAGCTAAGGTGGTGGGGTTGCTGGTGCCCAGAGCTGCATGGAGGAGACCTGACATCCAGCATCCTTCTGCCAGGCAGGGCCATGTGGGGCTAAGCAGGAGCAGAACCAGCCCCTCGGGCCAGATGCACCCCGTTGAGAAACTGTGTTTCAGAGCTACACACACCACAGTGTGTAATTGGTACCAGAAATTCAACTGGAAAAACACTCAGAGACTTTTGAACACTGAATAAAAGCAACAGAACAAGAGAAAACAGCCTCCAGTTGCCCAGGGGAGGTTTAGATTGGACATCAGGAACAATTTTCTTCCCCAAAGGGCTGTCAGGCCCTGGCCCAGGCTGCCCAGGGCAGGGGTGGAGTCCCCATCCCTGGAGGGATTTCAAAGCCCTGTAGATGAGGGACATGGGGCAGTGGTGGCCTTGGCAGGGCTGGGTTGATAGTTGGGCTGGATGATCTTCAAGGTCTTTTCCAACCAACACAATTTGGTCCTTCTATAAAATGAAAGGTTACAGGAAGGTCTCTGGGCTCTCCCTGGCCAGGGCCCTGACTGCCCAAATTACCAAGTGTCCAGGTGGCTCTGCTGGCCTTTCTGGGTCCAGGAACGTTTCCCCGGGTAACTTGAGCTGCAAAACCCCTAAACCCACTTGCTTCGAAATCCTTTTCCCTTGCAAACGCTCGCTCTGATTTGTTAAAGAAATGATGCTAAAAACGGAAGCCCCCCCCCCCCCCCTCCCCAGCCACCCCCACCACCCCGCGGGGCAGCTTCTTCCAACCAGCCCCTCTTCTCCCTCCTCAGCTGCACCCGGGGCTGGTTTGTTTTGGTTTTTTTTTTTTTGCTGCTGGCTGGGTCTGACCTCCTGCCGGTCACCAGGGCAGGGACCCGCTGAGGGGTTTTGTCCCCTGCGTGGCCGCGGTGGCAGCTCCTGCAGCCGCAGCCCCGCGGGGCAGCCCGGGCTGCGCAGCCCGGGGAGGAAGAGGCAGCCGTGCGGCCAGCAGCGCTATGCAAATGCCGTGGAAAAACTGACTGCGTGCTCAGGGGCTGCTGCAGCTTCACCCCCCCTGCAGCCGGGCAGTTTCGACCGCGGTGTTTTCTGTCTCGCTCTTTTTTTTTTTTTTTTTTTTTTTCCCACCTCCCCCAAAGTATCTGGTTCTGTCAGAGAAGCCATTTCACGAGGTCTCTGCAGAGCCAGTTCCTCATCAGCCTGGAAGTCGTGGCTTGCAGGGAGGGAAGTGCTGTCAGGAAGACAAAGAATCAAAAGGGTATTTATTTTCTTATCTACAAAGCAAACCTGCAGAAGGAATCATGGAATCCCAGACTGGTTTGGGTTAGAAGGGACCTTAAAGCCCATCCAGTCCCACCCCCTGCATGGGCAGGGACACCTCCCACCAGCCCAGGCTGCTCCAAGCCCCATCCAACCTGCCCTTCAACACTGCCAGGGATGGGGCAGCCACAGCTTCCCTGGACAGCCTGGGCCAGTGACCAGGTTTCCAGTTCCAAGCTCTCCCCAGGTTGCTCCAAGCCCTGCCCAACCTGGCCTTGAGGTGCATCACTGCTCAGTTTCTAGGGCTGGGACTGAGCTCTGAAATCACTCAGAGGAATTGGGGTTGTTGGAAGCAAAGAGGTAGGGCAGGTGTTTAGCTGAATCACAGTTAAGTACAGGAGATACCAAACACAGCCTTAAATCCAGGCTTCTTCAGGAGAGATCTTCAAGCATGTAATTAACTCTAAGCACATGCTTAGGTTCCTTATAAGTGGTGATGCTTTGCTGAATTAGGGTGGTAATTACTGGGCTGGTACCATGTGTGTGTTTACCCTCTGGGGGGCTGGCTGGCCCTGGTGTGGGTGCTCTGTGCCACACTGCATGGGCCAGCGTGGACCATCTGTGGGGCAAGCTGGGCTCCCTGGGGAGGACCTTGGCTGTGTGTCTGCTGCCAGCAGGTCCTGGAGGTATTTGGGACCTCTGGGAATGAGCGATGCCAAAGCCCTTTGGGGTGCAGAACTGCTGTAGGCTGACCCAGGGGCCCGGCACCACCAGGGCCCCCAGCTGCAGAAGCCTCCTCTTCCTCTCTGCCGGCACAGCCTTATCAGCCCTGATAAACATCTGTGAGTTGAGCAGAGCTCAGAGGGGCTTCGAGCTGTGCACCGAGGGCTGCCCAGGGCAGGGAGCTGCTCCATCGGCTCCTCCCAACTCCCAGCCTTCCAAAAGGGACGAAGGGCGCAGGCAGGAAAAGGCCACAAAGCCTCTGGAGGTGTATTTATAGCCGAGGCTTTCATGTTGCAAAACACAGGAGGCCAAACCAAAACATGTTGAGGCTGCAGGAGAGCAGGAAACGAAACTGAATCAGCACCTGCCAGAGGCCTCGACCCAGCAGCCACTGCCCCCCCGGGGTCCCGCTCCTGATCCAGCCCCTGGGCATGGAGAGGTTAAGGGGGGAGGATTTTTTTTCCCCATTTTCACTTGCCTCTGTCCTCTTGGGAGGGGTGGTTTGAGGTTTTGCAAACAATTGCAGCCTTGGTGTGTGTAGGGCTCTGGATTCCGAGGGGCTCTGTGCAGGGCTGGCCCCTCCTGCCAGCTGCTGCCTCCCTTCCCTCTGGGGACCCTCTCCTGTCCTCTGTGTCCCCTCCTTGCTTGTCTGAGACACCTGAGCCATGACCCTATGCCTGGGAGCTCTGTCCTTGCCCCATGGCATGGCACAGCAAACCTCTCCTCTTGGTGCATCCTCAGCCTTTACTAGCAGCAAGTGTGTGACCCAGGTGGCCACATTTGGGGACAGCACGTGGCAGAGGGTCTCTGTCCTTGGGCTGCAGTGCGCAGAGCCAGCTCAAGGCCAGCACTGGCACTGCCAGCTCTGCAGGTGAGTGCTCAGGGCTCTGCTCTCCTCTCCAGGGTTCCCGGGAGCTGAACCTGTCTCTGGGCTTTGCCTCTGGGGACTCACTCTCTGTGTCACAGCAGGCATGTGGGGCCGCCCCGTCGCTCTGCTCTGCCCCAAAGCACCTTCACCACAGCCCTTCCTTGCTCCCCAGGTTTCCTCTTGCAGCAGCCAGGACCCTTCTACCCTTTGAAACCCCAATTTGGACAAAGAGAAAGTCCAGAAAGTCCAGAAGCCACATGCCAATAAGGTCTGAGTGGATTCTGAGGACACCAGCAGCTCTCCCACAGCCACTTGAGTCCCTCCAGCTTGTGGGTGGATGTGCTCAGCTTGAAGCAGGTTCCCAGCAGGTGGATGCACCCAGCCAGAGCTTTTCCAGGGCAGGAGCAGCCTGGCCATGGCTGAGGCAGACCTGCCATCAAACATATGCACCTTACAAGTCCAAACCTGACCCAGAAGTGGCCCTTTTAGTCTAGTTTCACAAATACTACATAAAAAACTTCAAGCTTTTACTTGAAGTGAAAACTTCGAGTGAAGGTTCCTGGGTGGCTTTAGCATGTCCCAGTGTGCCTACTATGAGAGGAGGTTGGTTCATGCTATGAGTGCTTCCTGCAGCTGAGGAGCTGCTGCAGCCCACCTGGGATGCTGGAGTCTCCTGTGAGGATGCAGTTCTCCATCTCTGACCTTGAAGAAACTCTGTTAAGCTGTGCTCACTTCCTCCAGAATTGTTAACCTGGGTTAAGAGGATATTTTCCACGTAGGACAGATTGCAACACCCAGCCTGGAACCAGAGCAACACTGATTAAAGAACAAACCCCACATTTAACATAGTGTAATGATTTCCACCTAACTTAATGGCTGTGAAACAGAAACAAGTTATCACTAGCACATCAAAGAGCTGGAAAAATGTAGTCAACGGTACCTTTGAGCTATTATGCATATCAAGTGGTGAGATACCATCGTGAATAATAAGGGATCTGCAGCGAGGTTGCACAAACAGCAGTGAAGCAATGCTTACCACGCACCCTCCTCCTGGGGCACATCAAAAGCCCAAAGAGAAGGGCAGCTCCTTCCCAAAGAGCTGCACATCCAGAGGCGGTGGCAGGAGGACGTGCGGCGACCTGAAGAGGAGGCTGGATGTGCCCGGCTCGGCCGCCCAAGCCACGGGCTGGCACGCAAGCCCCAGCGCCCAGGGGAAGAGCTTTGTGTGTCACCGGGTCTGACATAATCCCAGCTGAACTTCTCATGCTCCTGGCTTGGAGGCCAAAGCTTCCCTCACCTGGGACTTGCTACATCTTCTTTCTAAGCTTCCTTCTTCACAGGTTTTCTTTTCCCGGTAAATAGCAGGGAGCTGCTTATTAGTTGCAGCACATTGTTCCATTTGTCCCTTTCCTTTCAGGGTGGGACTTTCTGTTACCTGGCAGTGCACTAGAAAGGCCATTTCTTTCTCTGCTTTCTGCCCCACCAGGTGCTTTACGTGCTCCAAGCATTGTCCATGTTACTGTCCCTCAAATAAGTTGTAGGGGTGTTAAACTTCCTCGTGCCAGCCCTCCTTGGCTGGGCTGTTCCTGCCAGTCCTTTGGAGCAGGGGCAAAGCAGCAAGACCTGCTCAAGCTTTCTGTCCAGTTATCCCTAAGGACACTAAACCTACACCAAATTACACAGTATTTTCTGTGTCCCCCCTCCTTAGAGCATTCAGGCACACGTGGGGTCATGACATTGCCCCGGGCCACTGCAGTGGAAGGGATGATGGAGGGGACAATGGAGGGGACGAAGCAGGTCCACATGGCTGCCAGCATCACCACAAGATGGACAAAGGCTCATCCCCTGAGGTTTGCTCAAGCCCCATCAGGTGTCCAGCGGGAGGAGCTAAGCCAGCGGGATGGGATCTGGGAGCTGGGCACACCTCAGCTCCAGACAGCCCTGCTTAGTAAGGCATTCAGCAATTACCACACGAAGAAAGAAACACACTTGACTTGCAAATAGCGTTGGGCAAGGAATGAGTCTTTCCACCCGCAGAACCAGCCCTGGGGCTGACCACGCTGCCTTTGTCTGACACAGTTAAATTCTCAGCAGCCAGTGCTGATGACAGAGGATTACAAGAAGGAACAGTCCATCCTCAATACATGGTTTCACTTGAGAGCTGCAACCCAATTTGCTAATTCCTCTGGTATTTCTGGCAGCGGCGCCGCTTGCTGCACGCATTCCCTGCCTGGCTTCCTCAACGGGTACCTCCTTCAGAGGGACTTTGGGAGGGATGAAACCTTACTCAGGAGGTACCAAACATCCTTCAGTGGAGCTGCAAGTGTTCCTGGAGCAGCTGGGTGGGTCAGGGTGGGCTTGGAGCCTGGGACTGGGCTGGGAGAATTGTGCAGGTGGAATGGGGGTGACTGGTCCCTGCTCTGCAGGGGTGGGCAGAGGAGACCAGTGTTGCCCGTTCCCATCACAGGTATTTTTTTAATGGTGGTGGGTTTTTTTGAACCCTCTTACTTTCAGCTGGTGCCTGTTTTCCCCATGAGAATTCTGAAAAGCGAAGGTTCAGGAGGGAAAATGAAGCCACACGTGGAGAGGAGCATTGGATGTGGCCAGCCCTTGGATGCTGGGTTTGATCCACCTTTGCCATGGTCAGCAGGGTATTTCTAATGATTCCCGTAGCTCAATTTGCAATTATTTCCCTGTGGAATTGGCTTCCCAGCTCTGCTTGCAATCACCATGGCCCAACACCACGTGTGCCCAGGGTGGCTGATCCTCTGCCTGGAATGAAAATAAAACAAACACTCAGATTAAATGGAGCGTTAAAGGAAGATCAGGATGGTATTAATATTCAATTGGAAATTATCACGGTGAGACTCAGGCTGAGTTTTCTGTTACTGCTGTTTGCAGGTGGCCTTTCCTTGCTGCTGGAAGCTGGGTTGGGAGCAGGGGACAGTCTCTGTGTCCTCAGCGGGGAGAGATGCTGCAGGCTCGGCTCAGCAGCAAGGCTGGAGGGACCAGGCTGTGGCCCTGAGCAGAGCCCACCACACCAGGGGAGCAGCCAGACGAGCTGAGTGCAATAACAGAGAGAAATTGGAAAAGCAATTGCAATTTCTGCTGCTGAGCCAGCCTGCTCTGAGCAAGCTGCGCGGGGGGGAGGAGCAACAAGTCGGGAGGGACTCCGGCCCTTCTTCGCAGTTCCCATCCCGACAGCCATGGAGCACAAAGGCAGGGCTGCATCCAGCCAGGGCAGCAGAACAGCCAGGCTTGTTTGCTCTTCAAAGCTGCGCATGAATAAAACATCCCAGAGCACAAGCTCCTTTTGTCCGGTCGTGTCCGGGTGCGCTGGGTTTGCCATGTGCGCGGCTTGGAGGACGATATTGTGACGGGACTCTGCCTCCCACCACAATAAAGGACTCATTGTTCTGTCCCCGTCCTTCCCTGGCCAAGGGGGCTTCCTCCAGGCACCTTCTTCGTGCCACCAGCAGTGGCTGGGTCAAAGAATCCTTCCCCACAAAGTCACCTCCCAGGATGGAGATGCTGGATCTGCTGGTGCTGCCCGGTATCATCTTCAGGAGCAGGAAAAGCAGCTCAGGTGCCTGCCTGTCCCACCCCCCAGCTTCTGCTGAGAAAAGTCTTCGTCAGAAATGAAGCACAGGCAGAGGAATTGAAATTTTTGATGTTTTGGAGGATAAAGGAGTCAAAGCAGATCACCCACAGCTCTGCCTGCTCCTCCGAGAGGGCTCCTGCCTGCACCAGACAGGAGGGCAAAATTCCTAAAGAAACAGGGTTTTGCTGGAAAACGCCAGCTTGGCCAAGGGGAACAGCAGCAGGAAGGGGAGCAGAAGAGCTGCTCCGGCCTGGGCTGGTTCCCCCAGCCCAGAAATAATGGGGCAAAAATAATTCCCCCACTGAGCTGCACTGCAGGTGGCCGGGGGAAGCATCACTTCCGATAACAATAACAATAATTATTATTAATAATATCAATTAGAATAATTTACTCTATATTATATTGATGTAAATACATTAACATATTACTAATAATTAATTATTATCATTATGATGACAATAATAAACCACCAACAACCAGTACATTGGGAGCTGGTTGGAGCAGAGTCTGCAGCGATGGGGTTATTCCCCCACATCCGACGCTGTGGTCCCCGTGTCCAGTCCCCAGAGCTGAGCTGGGGCCAGGCAGGATCATCTCCTGGTGGCCCCTGGCACTCACTGTCTTTGTGTCCCCACAGCCTCTGCTCAGGGTTCAAGGCTGAGCTGCCAGCTCTCAGCAGGGCAGCGGGTGCTCCAGGGGTGCCTTAAAAAGGTTTATTATGAATAACGGAGCCTCTAAAATCCTGACCAAAAAAGTGATTCGAATGCATTTTACCCTTAACCTTTTCTTGCAGAAGAAACATTTCCATGGCTTAAGGAAAAGTGTTTGAGGTGAAAAAAATTATTAAAAGGTCTAATTATTTTTTTTTCCTTGAAGAAACAGCAGCAATTTTGATGGCACCAAATTAGCGACAAAATGTTCCTTCCAAACAGGCGGTTTATAATTGGAGATGAGGTTTTTTGTTGTTTGTTGTTGTTGTTGTTTTAATTCCCAGCCAAGTGTGATTTCTGTGGCTCTGGTGAGTATATCCCCCCTCACCACCCCCTTCCCAGCACCCACCAAGCACCAGTCCCAGCTCCCAGTGACACCCGTGTCCCCTCCCGCCCCGGCTGTCTCCCCCAGGGTGGCACATTCCCCCCGTCTCTCAGCCGGGGTGTGCTTATCTAGGGGGTGTTTTGGGGGAGGAGTGTTTTGGGGAGGAGGAGAGCTCCCGGGATGAGCTGGGATGAGCCGCGGAAAGCGGGTGCTGGCTGGATCCTGCCGGAGCCCCACGGGAGAGGAGCGCGGCGGGAGGAGTGGCATGTGATGCTTGATTGCTCGCTACAGGCATCTTGGCTCCGCGTGTGTAAAAACAATAATTAAACGTCAGATGTGGGAGGATTATTAAAGGTTTTATGGCATCTAATCCTTTTTGAAACCTTTCTGTAGGCTGGAATCTGAGGCTAGAGCAATAAAAATGCAAACTACACCCAGATTAATTCCCTGCACCCTTGTTTTCCCTCCCCAGCCCATGCCCTCGGTGTTTACGGGGCTGTGGGAGCCGGGATGGGCATCTCCTGGTGCTGCCAGGAGGGATGGGTGGGAGCTGGTGGGATGCTGTGGCTACAGCCCCTCCAGCCTTGGTGGCCCAGGGGCTCCCAGGGCTGGGGAGCACGTCCAGCTGGGTGCAGGGTGCTGTGTGCGTGAGAGCACAAACACAGACACCTTCACTCCGTCTTCCAGCCGTGCCCCCCGGGTGCTGCCCCCATCCCCCCACCCCCCAAACTGAGCCATCCCCGCCCCCTCCGCCCCACCCCGCCCCACCAGCTCCGGCTGAAATAAAGAAATAAACGACGGTGCCTTTTGCATTTCAAAGCTGGGAGATTTTTTTTTTCATTTTTTCCAATCTTTCTCCCCTCCTTCAGCATGGCTTATCTCCATGAAATTAGTAATTGGCGTTTCTTTCTGAAGCCGGGAAGCGCCAGCAGCCGGGAACACCCACGCCACGCTCCGCTCTCGCCGAGAGGCCCCGCAGCCAAAGCAGAGGCTAATAAAAATAATAACAAGGAATTAAAAAAAAAAAAAAAAAAAAAGGCATAAAGTGCTGAAATCAGATTTTACTTTCCCTTCTGCCTCCCTGGTGTTTTTCAGGTGTACAAAGCTGCGTCAGGCCGGGTAGGAAAGGGCGTCGGGCGGGTTTCGGGCACCCTTCGGCGGGTGCTCGCCGGGGGGAGAGGCAGGAGGTGAGTCAGGGCAGCGGGTGGGGGCTGGGTGCTGCCTCCTAGGAGCTGGGTGCTGCTTCCCAGGAGCTGGGTGCTGCCTCCTAGGAGCTGGGTGCTGCTTCCCAGGAGCTGGGTGCTGCCTCCTAGGAGCTGGGTGCTGCTTCCCAGGAGCTGGGTGCTGCCTCCTAGGAGCTGGGTGCTGCTTCCCAGGAGCTGGGTGCTGCCTCCTAGGAGCTGGGTGCTGCTTCCCAGGAGCTGGGTGCTGCCTCCTAGGAGCTGGGTGCTGCCTCCTAGGAGCTGGGTGCTTCCCAGGAGCTGCTTCCCAGGAGCTGGGTGCTGCCTCCCGGGAGCAGCGGCTGCTCCGGCCCCACCAGCCCAGCTCCAGCCCTGGGTACAGACGCTATTTACAAACCCCTGTTTCATCTCCCCAGCGCCCGGGGGCAGCACCATCCTCCCCCGGAGCTCCCGGCCTCGCCGCTCGTCTGGCACGTCAGGGCGGCAACCCCAGCCAAAACAGGTTTTGGGTTATGATTTCCAGCCTGCTCATTAACTTTGGGCTCTTCTGGTTGGCTTCATTACTTATTTATTTATTTTCTCATGCATGCCAGCTCATCCTGCCCTTACAGATTCACAGGAGGATTTGGCTTGGAAGGGACCTTAAAGACCACCTAGTCCCAACCCCCTGCAATGGACAGGGACACCTCCCACTAGACCAGGCACGTTGTGCAAATTTTTTTTCTCACATCTACTCTGAAACTACTCTTTTCTAGTTTAAAACCACCACTCCTTGTCCTGTCACTAGCTATGCTAGTGCTTGGAAACCCCACAGCTCTGGGTGGACTCAAGACCCAAACCATCCTCCTGTGGTGTTCCTCTGGCAGCGTTATCCCATGTGGGTTTGGAGATGTCCAGTTTTCAAATTCCCGACACAAGAAGTTCATGGAGCAGTTGGAGTGAGTCCAGAGGAGGCCACAGAGATGATCCAAGGGCTGCAGCAGCTCTGCTCTAGAGCCAGGCTGGGAGAGTTGGGGTGTTCAGCCTGGAGAAGAGAAGGCTCCAGGGAGACCTGAGAGCACCTTCCAGTGCCTGAAGGGGCTCCAGGAAAGCTGGGGAGGGACTTGGGACAAGGGCAGGAAGGGACGGGATGAGGGGGAAGGGTTTCCAGCTGGAAGAGGGAGATGGAGATGAGATCTGAGGGAGAAATTCTGTGCTGTGAGGGTGGTGAGACCCTGGCCCAGGTTGCCCAGAGAAGCTGTGGCTGCCCCATCCCTGGAAGTGTTCTGGCCTTGGCTGGGGCAGCTGAGACTGGCAGAGCAGGGCCGCTCCCGGCAGGGTGTGCCTCTGCCTCTCCAAGAGCTGCGGCAGATCCTTATCTCCAGGAGGACATCCCAACCTCCCCAAAACAACCCGGCCTGCCCGCCGCGGGGCAAGCGCCGGGTGAGCTCTGCGCACATCCCGGGACCCAGCGGCACATCCCTCCTAATCCCTTGGAGCTGCTGATGTGGAACACGCCCCGGCCGCGCTGGTTATCAGTGTGGGAGATCCTGGTGCAGCCCCACGCCCCGGCCCCGCCGCAGCTTCCCAGTCTTTCCTGGCACCTCCCGTGCTCCGGCTGCACTGGCCAAGGGGTGGCAGCAGATCCCGACCCTCTCCCCATGCGCCACTTGGATGCTCCCGTTGGATGCCCCAGTCCAGGGCTATAAAGGGGGGCTGGAAGCCTGGGGGGGTCCTTGGCTGCGCCTCTCCTGGCCCCAGCCCACTGCAGGCACCCAGCTTTGCTCTCCAGCCAGGTGAGTCACGCTACTCACCAGCACAGCTACCAGAGCGGGTTAATTACCTTAATAAATATAAATTACAGTGTGAATTAGAGCACGCTGTGGTTTCCAGCCCAGGCTTTAACGAGCGCCCCATTTACTCCTGCATAAGCCATCTGGGATGGATGAGGTTTCCACAGCTTGACCCTAGCACAGGGCACATGAGGTGTCCTTGAGAAGGACCCACAGCCCCACTGGAATCCCACAACCTGGGCACCCCTCCCTGCCCCAGCCACGACACCGAACTCCCACCTCAGAGCGAGGGGCATCCCCAGAGAGGCCATTAGGAATCTGGGCTTAATTAAGGTGATTGCTGGGCCATGTGCACACCCAGGTCCTGGGGCCGTTTGAATCTAATTGGTCAAGATAGACCTGGGCTGAGCCCCTCAGCGTCAGGGCTCTTTGCTGGTTGCCGGGGCATCCCAGCACCCCCCACCATCCCAGCTCCTCACAGCCGTCAGGCCCCAGCAAATCACTGTCATTTCTGTCCTTTTTTCCCCCTATATCCCTTCTCCCAGGCAAGCCAAAAGCGCAGAAATTGCTACGGATCGATTTTTGGGCATCACGTTGAGATGGGTCATATTTGCCCGGCTTTTAATGCCTGGTGTCTCTAGCTCTCCCTTCCATCATCCCATTACACGGATGACAAGCAGGCCAGCGCCACGGAGAAGAAGCAAATTACCTAATAAATCAAGTACCCAGGATATAAAGAGGACAGTGTTATTAGGCTGCTACAGAGAGGGGAAGTAACAGAGAGGGATGGATCCAGGCTGCAACGGTGGGGAGAGGGGGCCCGGGGTCTGCTTCTCCACAAACAGTTGTGGAGAGCTGATCCACATCCAGATCCCACCGGCACATCCCGCTGGGATGCTGCCTGGGCCGTCTGCTGGCTTCCTGGTATTTATTTCAAATAAGGCTCCATGCAGTGAGGTCCCGGGCAGCCCGATGGGAGGAGGTGAATGGGGCTGGGGGGTGTTTTTAGGAGCCTTTCTCTGAATCCTCCTTGCAAGTTCCCATCGCTTTTAAGGAGAAGTTCTGAGGGGTGAGAGAGGAGCCTGCTCCAAACCGGCAGGTCTTTGTGGCCTCCATCGCAAAGCCCTGATTTCATTGAGGGATTATAATTAGCAGCTACAATGCCATAATTATGCACCACTTAACTTCTTGGCTTTAATATCTGCGTGAGCCAGCATTAAAGCCAGCGAGCAGCATCCCGGTGCTCCGTCGTGGGGGAAGTGTCCGAGGAAGGCGGCACTTCCAAGGAGGGGGGGGTCGTTCCTGGCGTGCAGCTCAACCTGCCCTCTCCCAGAGCAATTCCTATTGTTTTCTGTGAGAACGGAGTGGGGCTCCAGGAGGGAGGGAGCCCTCGGCCCCCTGGCCCCGCAGGGGCAATAGGCAGAGGAACAAAAGAGGGCTGCAGGAAGGAAATGCTTCGTAACCTTCTAAAGGCTCCCTCTCAGCAGAAGAAATGCTTTTGATTTTTATCACTTTTGTTCTTTCAAATAACCTACCCTTAACCTTCTTGTGTTTCCCTTTCTGGGCCAGCAAGATAGTGCTGGGAGTGCTCGTGACTCTTGGCTCCAGGCTGCTGATGGGGCAGCCTTGGATTTCTGGTTTGGCCTTCCTTACCCTGTGTCCCGTTGGTCTCCTCCCCCACAGCAGAGCCATCCCTGCTTTAGCATCCACATCTTTTGAGGTCCCTGAGGTGCTGCTGTGCCCTGGAGAGCAGCTGCACCCAACAGCCCCACCCTGCTCTGGGATAACTCCATCCCTGGCCTTGCTAGGGGAGCTAGTGATCCCTGGAGCCCACTGTGGGCAGCAGCCCCCGTGTCATTTAACTCCTCAAGAGCTGCTCCACAACTCATTATTCTGGATGAATTAAATTGTTTGTAATTGATAAATTATGCAAAAGCACCTGCCAATTCTGAAATGTAGAGCTGATATCAACCCACCCAGGGGGACTCATTCTAATTTTATCTCAGCCTCGCATTGTACTTCGCCTGCTTGATGTGTGTTGTATTGATTTAACAAGGCTCCTGGGAATTAGGTTGATTTTCTAATTTTATCCTCTAGTTGAAATGAATCAGATTCAAATACAATGAGGGCATTTCCCGCCTTGGGGAGTGCAGAGGCAAAGTCTTCTCTGGCCTGATGGTCAGCTCTTCTTTCCCAGGGACCGGTGGGACCTGGTGTCACCCCAAGACATCTCCAAGGACCAACCCCACCCTGGCCTCCTGGATGGTCCACAGCTTTTCCTGCTGTGATTCCCCCAGATGGGAGCAGAGCAGAAAAATTCAGGTTGCTCCTCAATGTGGCCCTGGTTATTCTGCCAGGGAGGGTTGCTGGAGCTGCTGTGATGCTCCGAGGATGCTATTGGCAGGAGCAGAAATGTGAGTACTAAAAAGGAGGGTAGGAAAAGATTAAGGCTGTATTTTTCCATGCTTGTTCGATTCTAGTTGGTAATAGAGGGGATAATGGCAGAACTTGATTCATCTATCAGGTACATCTCTGCAATCTCTGCCTGAGAAATTTTCATTCCAGTGAATTCCAGGCTGTTCCCCTCCAGCCTGCCCACGGGCTGAGGGAAGGAGACACAGACCATTAGCAGTTCCAAAAGCATCCTCTGATGCCCAATGCAACTGTGTTCTGCCAGGAATCGCTTTGACCCGCCTTTTCCCCACATCCTCTTATCAGATAACTGGGACAATTAGGAGATCATGACCATAAATAACCCAGATTGTGCAAGAAAAATCTGTGGTTCAGGTAATATGTCATGATGTGCTGGAATCAAAAGGTTGGGAGAGGCCTTTGGCTGCTGGCGGTGGCTCAAGGTGGTGGGTTGGGAGGAGGTGGGTGGTTCAGAGGATAAAGCCCAGGGCACGGGCACTGTGGGCTTTGCCTTCTCACTGGTTTCCTTATGCGACTGTGGTTGAATCTCCTCAGGGCTTGGTTTTTGTAGATATTTACCAGAACTGGTGGAAGGACCAGGAGATCTGGTTGCAGGGTCCTCATTTGCCTTCCAAGCCAGCTGTAGCCCAGGATGTGGCTGGGTACTGTGCCCTGGCAGTGATTCTGGCTGGAGATTCCACAGGCAATTCCGGGCAAGCTGGATGGGAATGCTCCTCCCAGGTGGTGCTGGGGGGAAGCCAGGAGGGCCCATTCCTCCTGGGAAGAGGGGAACAGGTCGCTCCTGAGCTCCTGGCACTGAGCAAGGTCCCAACTTTTTCTTTTATTGCTGCACTTCACTGCCAAGATTTTCTCTCTGGGATACAGGATGCAGCCTGGAAACTTCTCTGGGATTCCTGGGTGGAAGCCACCATCCAAGGGGAAGGCTTGGCTGCGGTGCTAGGAGTGGGGACTGTCCCAGCAGCCTCATCCCAGAGAGGCTGTCTGGGAATACTGGCAGGGGAGCAGGCTGCTGGGGGGGATGCTCTGCAGTTGGGCTGACCCTCCCCTGCCCACTGCAGCCCAGCTCAGCCCGTGGCCAACAGCCCCCAGCCCTGCTCCAGGCCCTGCTGCTGCCCAGGTGGAGAAGCCCAGGAGGGAGCGAAGAGCTTGACAGATTTTTTTGGATGCAACGATAGAGATGGAGGAGCCAACAAGTGCATTTCCATGCAGGAATTCTGCACAACTTGTCTCTGCATATGGCACAGCGGCCCCGAGGCAGCCAAAATCAGATTAAAATTAATTATTTTTTTTTTAAACTCCCATTTTAAATTAATATGCATGTTTTCCTTTACAACTAGAACTAACTATTGTCATCCCCCCCTCCTACTATCAAGACCTTCAGGGCTTGTAGCTGGCCTGTTGTCCATTAAGTCCTTCCCATCTGTGTGGGAATGTGCTAAATCTAAAATACATATTTTGGTGCTTAATTGGCTGTTGAGAAGGGGGTTGTTAGATGGAGGAAGGTGAGCTTGGCTGCCTGGGCGGGGAAGGCCCCAAGAAACTCCCAAAGGTGGGTCTGAAAGCTGGGGATCTGGGGACTCTGTTGCTGAGTCAAGGTCTGGTCCAAGCTGTGGGCTGGGCTGGTGGCCACAGGACCCCTGTGACCCCCAACACATCTCTCCTCTCCCCCCCTGGACCATATTGATCCCTCCTTCCAGCACTGAACCTGTTAGGACTTGAAAATTGCCCAGCTCCAAGAGCAGCTTCACTGAGAGGGAGACTTTGTAGTGTTCAATAAATATTATTAGAGAAGTGAAAGATAATAATTATGTCAATTACAGGATGGGTAATTTGGCCTGGAGAAGAAAAGTACTTTTCCTCCTAATTACTGGGGCCATCCTACTGCGATTGCATGTGTCAGTTTCAAATACAAAGGGCCAGTGGGGAGAGCACTTGGATTTTCTAACGGAGCGTTGGAGGGCAGGCTCTGGGGGAGGGTGCTGGGCAGGGAGTGAAGAGCATCAGTTAAAAAAAGGGGAGGGAAAAAGGGAAAGAATAAAAAGCTAGAGAAAAATAAGTAATGAAATAAAATAAAGCAGCATATTCAGGTGTGATAAGAGCCCCTGCAGTGACCCCTTTGCTCCTGCACCCCTCAGCACCCTGAGCCCCATTTCCACCCCCACCCGTGGTGCCCTGGCTGGGGGTGCTGCCCCTCTGTGCCCATCAGGGGGCTGCGGGGGTCCCTGGGGACAGGGCTTGCTGCTCCTGGCAGAGCCTGGCAGGGCTGGGTGACCCGTCAGTCACAGACACACAATCCCCTGGCGCTTCGGGCCTTTTGGTGTTTTTCCACAGTAAATAAAAATCTCAGCCATCCCGTTTGGAAGGTGACCGGGAGGAATTTTTCAGCGCCCTGGGAGCCGGGGGTGGGTGGGGGGTGCGGGGCGGAGGGAGCGCTGATTTATTTCCTCTCTGCCTGGTGTAAGAGTCCCTGTGCGGTGCCTGCTGAGCGCGGAGCGCCTGTAGAAATCTGTCTGCTCCAAACACAGCTCCGGCAGCTGCCTGCCGGCCCCTGGAAGTCGGCGCAGGCTGAAAACCGGAATGCTGCATCCCGCATGGGGCGGGGGCAGCGGCAGCGCCGGTGCCGGCCCCGGCAGCCGGGGGGTGTCTCGGGAGGTGGCCGGCCCGGGCTGGGGCGCAGCCCCGAGCAGCTCTCCCTGCTCTTCCCCGCGGGCTGGAGGCAGCGCCGTGTCCCGCCGGAGCTGGCCCGAGGGCTGGCGGCTCTTCCCTCCGTGCTGCGGTGGCTGTGCTGCCAGCTCCCCTCGCCAAAGGGGCGACTGGGGTGTGATGGACCCGGAAGGGCGCTCCGGAGCTCCAGGGAAGCGGGGGGAGCTCCCTGCGAGCTTCCCGTGTTCGGCTGCCCCGGCTGCAGCTCCGGGGCTGGTTTTGGGCCAGAACAAGGCTGTCTGGAGCGTAAGCCCCCCAGCCTGGCCTCCCTCAGGGTTCAGGCAGCCCCAGTGCTGGTGACACAAGGTGCCACCAAGGTGCCAACCCCCAAAACCGTCCCTCCTGCAAGTGTCTGGCCGTGGGAACCAGCTGAGCAGCACCAGGTCCTCGGGCTTGCCTGCCTGCAGTTCTTTTTTCTTCTTTCCCACTCGATTCCTCTGCCTTGGCAGCCCCATATGTTTGCATGGAGATGGCAAGCTTTATTCCCCACCCCCCCAACTATAAATAGACATTTCAGAACAACTTCTTACTGCCGGTTATCCATCTACACATCAACATTAACATAATTATCACCATGAATCCAATCTCAGCAGCAACACATTCAGGTTTTAGCAGGGGATAGGGGTTGGTGAAATTGGGTAGTTTGGGTGTTCAGTGCCCTGAGAAACCTGCAGGTGAGCTGCAGCCCAGAGCTGGGAACTTCCACTCGTTCTCAGCCCTGATTGCTCGAGAGGTGCACGGTGACAAGTGACACTGGAACAATGCAGAATCTCTGCCAGGTGTCCCAGAGGCAGGGCTGTATCACAGCCTGGCTCATGGCTGCTGGGAGAGCAACACATTCATCTTTCATCTTCTTTATTTTGTTTGCAAACATCCCCAAAGGACGAGGCTGTAATTGGGCCAGAACTGGCAGCGGGATTTCTCCAGCGTGTTTTCCAGCTGCCATCTCTGACAGCTCTATGGGGAGCTCGTTTTCAGCGGGGCTGGAGGTGATGCTTGTGCCTCTGGCATATCCCTAGATCATCAGGACACACTGCCCAGGGCTGTGCCCATGCCAGGGGTGGCAGCACTGGAGTTGGCACAGCTCAGCCACAGCTCCCTGCCAAATGCTGTGCTTCCCAGGTACATAGAGTCACAGGATCCCAGACTGGATTGGGTGGGAGGGGACCTTAAAGATCATCTAGACCAAATCGCCTGCCATGGGTAGAGACACCTCCCACCAGACTAGGTTGCTCCAAGCCCTTCCAGGGATGGTTGTCCAGCTTTTCTGGACTACCTGGGCCAGGGTCTCACCACCCTCACAGCAAAGAATTTCCTTCTCAGATCTCATCTCAATCTCCCCTCTTGCAGCTCAAATCCATTCCCCCTCATCCCATCCCTCCCTGCCCTTGTCCCAAGTCCCTCCCCAGCTTTCCTGGAGCCCCTTCCCTGGAGCCTTCTCTTCTCCAGGCTGAACACCCCAACTCTCCCAGCCTGTCTCCAGAGCAGAGCTGCTCCAGCCCTCCCATCATCTCTGTGGCCTCCTGTGGACTCGCTCCAACAGCTCCATGTCCTTCTTGTACTGGGGACCCCAGAGCTGAATCCAGCCCTGCAGGGGAGCTCACCAGAGCACAGCAGAAGGGGACAATCCCCTCCCTTGCCCTGCTGGTCACACTGCTGGGGATGCAGCCTGGAACACATGTCAGAGGAGGCATTTGCTGCCCAGCTCTGCAGTGCAGGAGGCTCCAGGCATCTCCAGGGCAGCTCTGTACCAGCAACTGCCTTTGCTGAGCTGGGGTTCCCATGAGCTGCCTCCTCTCCAGACAGCCACGGGGGAAAGAGCCACAGCAGCCCCTGAGTGCGTGTGTGTTCCCTTCCCAGCCTCTGAGTGATCCAGGGGCTGGTTCGATGGTTTCAGTGGTGAGATGACTCACGACCTCATCATCCTGTGGCAACGCTGCTCAAGTGCTCACACTCCAGAGGCTGGGCTGGCTGCCCACTGACTTCAGATACAGCAGCGTGTGTGTTTGTTTTCTGGAAAGCTTCGACTTCAGTGGGAGGGTTTGGGATTTGGTCTGGGCTGGTTTTTTTGTTGTTTGGGGTTTTTTTGCCTGAGGAAGAAAGAAAAGACCGGGCCTTAAAAATGGCAGGAGCTGTGCTGCTGGGATGTTCTGCTGTCCCTGGGCTGTCCCCAGGCTCGGGATCCCTCCCAAAGGGAGCCTTGGTAGGGATGTGCATTTCCATGTCGTGTGTTCTACTCCTCGTGCCTCTGCACAGCTCTGCTAGCAGGGTGTGGGTATGGCAGCCTGAGCAGGAGCCTTATCCCTGCTTCCCTGCACATCCTGAGCACCACCACCCAACAGCTCAGCTCTCAGCCATAACCTGAGCAGTGTTTGCAGCACATCCTCCACTCCTGTGGTGGGCTGCCTGCAAGGAACCTGCTCCAATCCCCATTGCTTTGATTCCCAACAAAAGAGAGGAGCTGGCTGAGGTAAATGCCTCCCTTCTGATGTGCTGGTTTGTTATTTTGCTTTCAAGAAAAATAAATACCCCCTCGGCATGTTTACAGTGCTTATTCGGTGCTGCAAACACAGCAATTGGAGGGCAAGGCATTTCAAGAAGAAAAGCAAAGGCAGCCTTGGGAGCTGGCTCTCTGTGCTGGAATTACCCCCCGGCAGGGCAGGAGAGATCCTGGGAGCAGGTCCCCCATCCTGCTGCCAGCAGCTCTGTGGGAAGGAAACCTCCTCCAGAGTCTGGAGCTCTGCTGCCCCAGTCCTTCTGCCCCTCCTGGGGCTTCCCCTGGTTCACCAGCTTTCAGCTGCCCCCTTGGCCTCCTGGCTGCCACCAAGGAGAGGTGAGCCAGCCCCTGTCACCTTCTGTCCCTGCCTGCGATCCCAAGGGGCATCCCGTGTGGGGACTCAGCAGACCCTCATCTCTAAACCTGCTTCCCCTCCTCTCAGCAGGCAGCTGCCTGCAGCTGGGTTGATGCTATTTGATTTACCCAGACACTTTTCCTCCCCCCCCCGTGCCTCCCCATCCCACACACCCTCTCCCATGAGGGAGCAGAGCCACGGAGTGGGCAGGCAGGCAGGGGGGCAGGCAGGGGCACAGGGCCAGTCGATAGGCAGGGATGATAATCGTGTCACACTACGAGGGGTGACGGTTGTTTTTCTTCCCTAGGGCTTGTGTGGATGCGCCGACATCTCTGACAGGATAATCTTCTGCCTGGTGTCATCATTATGGAAACAAGCTGTAAATCTTCCCTTGATGTTGTGTAGATCCGGGCTGGCTTGCCTCACGGGAACAGCCAGCGTTAAGAAATCGGGTGTCGAACATAAAGATTAGCATATTGCGAGCGGTAATTTTGGGAAGGAACCGCGGCCGGTAAGGCTGGTAGCGGCTCTGCCCAGCCCTGCCCCGGCTGCCGCCGCCTCCAGCAGCTCCGGGAGCTGGATGCTCTTCCCACACCATCGCCTGGGGTTTTTTTCCCCCCTTCTTTTCCTCTGGCAGAGCCGCCGAGCAGCAGGGGAGGGGGAAAGAATACTGCAAAGGAAGGGATGCTGTTCAACACAAAAACTTGCTGTTTGGGTATTTGGGGCGTCATTTTGCTGACCCGCAGGCACCTTTGTTGGCTGCTGGTCCCAGACCTGCCAACTTCCCACCTGCCCCCACTGAATCCTGCCCATCCCGACCGGCTCCACCACTGCTGTGTCTCGGTCTGGGCTGTGCCGAGTGTTCCCACTCACCCCCTCTCTCCTCTCTGCCAGCCCTTTAATCTTGGGGAATTTTTTATATATATATATTTTTTTAAATTTTTTTTTTTTTCCTTCTGACATCTCTGACTCTCTTGTGAAATGCAAATTAATTAGATTCTAATTACTCACTGTGTGCTGTTTCTGTTTCACTCTCTTGTTAGGTTAGTCTAACATCTTTGTTGTCAGCTGCACGTTGTATGTATTCAGCCCATTAAAAGTGCTCCGCGTTCAGCGGGAGACAGGCAGAGCAAAGAGACGCTTCCCCCCCTCCTGCTGGGGCTTTGTCAGGAGCAGCTTTGTCAGCACTTCCCGGCAGCATCGCCAAGGCAAACCTCCACTTTTTTTTTTTTTTTTTATTGTTGTTGTTGTTCAGTTTTTTCTCCTGGTTTTTTAATAAGTTAAGAATTTCAATGAACCATTTAGCGAGTGTCAGCCGACCCCGCTGGCTCTGCTCGGAGCCACGCTGCTCTTTCCTCCACGCTGGTTTTATGCTCTCTGCGGTCTCCTGTGTGCTGGGAAAGCCACCTTGAGACCTCTGCCCGGGACCTGGGACTCCTCCATGTCCCTCTGTCCTGCCCCCAGCCCCATTCCAGCTCCCACATCCCTATGTCCCACAGGGGCTGATGGGGAGAGCTTGGGATCCTTGCTCTGGGGGTGCTCATCCCTGGGAACCCCTGGGCCTGTCCCAACACCACCTTGGTCCCTTTATGTGTCCTGGTGGAAAAGCAGACACCAGCCTGCATCCCCTTGCCTCGCTGATGCCTGGCTTTGTCCCCTCTCCTGTCCCCTCCCTCTCACTCCTTGGCAGCATCCTCCTCTCCAGCCAGCCCCGCCGTGCTGTGCATCTCAGCACGCCCCTGCTGGTGTTAAACCCCTTTGCACTGCAGAAAGGGGCACCTACGGACACTTTTGAGGCAGCCCACATGGTAAGTGTCCTAACAAGGCCACCTTGATGTTTCTGTCAAGGTATTGCCCAGGCTGGGAAAGCTGGTGCAGGCGTGGGAGGGAAGGCAGTGTCACACACCATCCTGCAAAACCGGCTGAGAAACCTGGGGATTGGTCTTCATCCTGTGCTCAGGAGTTTCAGGCAGATCCATGCCTGGATAGTCCCCTAATAAAGATATTAGCAATACCAGGAACTTTGCAGAGACTGTGTCACTCTGCAAGGAGCCAGGCAATAATGTTGACATGTAAACAGGCCTTGTTAGCAACAGCAGCTCATCCCACGGCACAGAGCACTGTGGGGCTCTCCCCATGCATGAGAATGGGGGATCCCCCCTGGATCTAGCCCTCCCTCTGCTCCCAGATCCTGCTGTACCTCCCCCCAGCCATGGGAAGGGGGGAATACCCCCGCATCCAGCTCCCCCTGTGCTTCCACCCAACCATGAGAAGGGGGGATCTTCTGGATCCAGCTGCTGCTGTCCCCTCCCCCAGAGCACCCTGTGGAGGCAGGTGCTGAACCGAGGCTCCTTTAGGCACCTGTTTGATGTCTTAACAATCCAACAATCCATGTGACAACCGGGGGGGCTCATCCTGAGCCTGGTGCTGGGACTGATCCCACTGCTGCCCAGGTGTGGGGACCAGCATCTCCCAGTACCTGTAGGCACAGAGCCAGGAGGATGCTCCTGTGACAAGGCACCATCAAGCAAAACAGACCAAAGCTTCCACAGCTGTGGTTTGTTATGGTTTTTTTTTTTTCTCCTCCAAGTATTGCACAGCCCTTAAATAGTGTTAAAATACAAGCAGGATCTTCTTCTACCTTCCTGCTCTCTTTTTTTTCTGCGGGAAGCCCAGCTCGCTGCTCTCCAGAGTTTGTTTGTTGCCCTAGGAGACACGCTGACAGGCATCACAAGCTTTGAAAGTCAATTGCTCACTGGAGTTGAAAATGTGTTTTCAGGTATCTGGCTGATAGGTCCTCGGTGAGGAGGATGTGGCTGGAATGCCAAGTGAAGCAGGGCTGAATCCAGCCCCTCGGGCAGCAGGACAGGGAGATCGCTCTGCTCTGATGGGAGGTGATAAAACGCTGCCACTCAAAATCACCCCCAGATCCCAGCACCAAGTCCTTGTTTGCCCAGCCCATAAAAAAGGCACAATTTATATTTGAAAGGACTAAAAACTTCCTGATCCCAGAGGAATAATTTTGGACAAAAAGGAATGAGGATTAGGGGTTTCTGCTGCTCTGGGGAAGTGGTTGTGACTTTTTTTCCTGTGATCACGGCTCCTCCAGGGGCAACAGCGCTGCCCAAATCCAGCCACTGGGAGACAAAGTTGCATTGAGTTGCATCTCCCAATGGTGGGACACAGGCCTGGGCTGCAGAAGCAGCAGTAGTGATGGAATTCATGCCAAAAAAATGATTTTTCCAGAAGAGGATGGGTGAGGGACCTCCTCTCCTGGCCCCGATGCTGCCCTTGGCTCTGTGTCCACATCAGCACTGGGTGCCCGGCACCCCGAGGTGTTTGGGCGTGTGGAGGAGATGCCTGGCTGAGGGCCCCCCCCTCTCTGGGAGATGCCACCCTGGGACCCAAGCACTGGGGTACGTCTTCCTCCAATGGTCAAAAATGCCTCTTGAGTTTCTCTGGCAGGAGTTTGCAGGGCAGAGCCTGGGCCAGCAGCATCTCCCTGCAGCTCGGTTGCTTCCCGGCGTGTGCTGGGGGGGCCGACATCCCAAGCAAACCAGCCGTGCATGTTTGATGTGGCTTAAATTAATCTCGATTGCTGTCTAATATTTTAAAAAGACACTTTTTATAACATGCGAGAATAATGTAGGAGAACTAATGTTCCCTTATGAGATGCCTTTCAGAATAATGATAAAAGGGCACTTTAATCTGCTGTGAGAAGTCTCCACAAGGGAGAGATGTCATACGAACAGGTGGAATTGTGGAATAAATACAATAATTAATGAGAAGGAAGAATTTGCATCTTCTTCCACAACACCTGCTCTTTTTTTTATCTTTTTTTCTTTTGTTTTTCTTTTATTTTCTTTTTTTTTTTTATCTTTTTTTTTTTTTTTTTTCCAAATGGCTTTATTTGGTTTCCTGAGAGGGTCTGGAGAACCTGGGGATTCAGGCTCCTGGCCGGTATTAAGTCATACATTCAAAGACTATAAAATGTCAGGGAATCAGTACATGGGAACTAAGTGCTCCATTAAGTTTTCCCTATGAAATTAAGCACCTTTATTGCCTTAAATAAGAGCTAGTGCCTAATGATGGACCGATGCAAATTCCCATCTGCATTCCTTAGCAAAAGGGCTGGTTCCCAGCACAGCGGGCAGGGAGGTGCCAGGCGCAGGGGATGGGCTCCAGCCTGGTCCTTCCTTTCCCAGCACAGTGTCCCAGCAGGAAGGAGCCCAGTCCTGCAGGTACAGGGAAGTGAGTGGCCTTGTCTGAGCCTGCTGAGATGGGTCTCCAGTGCTGTGCAAGGGGCAGGAGGGATTTGGGTGCAGGATCCCACTGTCTGGCACACCAGGCAGCTCTGTGGGGCAGCAGCGTGACCTCGGGTTTGGCTGGTGCTTCCCAAAAACCAGTCATGGAGGGCAGGGGGCTGTGCCTTTCCCAGTGTGCAGGGCTTGGGGCTGCCTGCTTCCAGTCAAATCCTGGTCCTACCCCAATCCCAACCTCACAGAGCCTTTACCAACCAGGCTGGCTCACGCCTCTCCTCATGGACAGACTCTGTGACCAATGCACACTGTGCCCACACCAGCATCACCCCAAAACCCAGCATCACTCCCAGATACCAGCATCACCCCAAACACCACCATCACCCCACACCAGCAGCACTGACACAGAACCCCAGAGGACCCACATGAGTTGTGGACACCCTTGAGGTGCTGTTAAATGGCTCCACACATGCAAGGGCTGCCTGGGTCTATTTTTTCAGTCCTACTTCTTCTCATTGCTGAGAATGTCCCCGTGAGGCACAAGCCTTTCTGGTGGCCTGTAATGCCACCAGCAGCTATGGAGAAGCAGCACCTTGGAGGGGATATGCAGCCTCTTACAGCTCCAGCCATTGGATTATCAACAGGTGTGCACACAGCGATCGAATAATCTGCTCACGTTTGGAATATCTCCTTTTTATACAGTTTCTGGAGAAATCTTACGGTTTCCTTCATCTTCCGAGGCCATGGTATTACAGCAGCAAATTGTTTTGCAATTGCAATCCAGGCGAGGCCGTTGCAAAATGGAAAACCTTTAGCAACTGCTGAACGCCAGCTGGGAAGGGCTTCAAAGATGAAGTTTGTTCACTGCGTGTTATTTCTTGCTAATTGCAGCATCTTGGGGTGACTTCAAAGATCCCCATCAAAGAGCAGAATGTTTAACCCGGGCTGCAGCAGCGGGTCGGGCTGTTGGCACTTGCCAAGCACCCACCAACCTCCAAGCCAGGCCGGGCCAGCGCCGCTGGGCTCAGCCGGGCACCGGGATGGGAACTTCGCTCCTTGTATTTCTGCAACGTGGCTTTGAAAAGGAGGAAGATGAAAAAGGACAAGCATACCAGACAAATTACTGCAATTGTGTAAAAAAATCCTGTGTCAACAGCCATTTGAAGGGTAGGCTTTGCTTCTGGTTCGTTTTGGGGTTTGGATGGTGAAAATCTGCTGGCGGCTGGATTTGGGGTTGTGCCTGATGTCCCAGCACTCTGGGACCTCCTAAAATGCCTGGGAATGAGCACCCCAGTGCCCAGATCCCACTCTAGAGGGACTGTTCTCATTACTACCTTGTAAATTATTAACAATTTGATTTTTTAAATCTTTTTAGACTTAAAAATGAAAAAAAAAAAACAAACCCCCAAACCCAAACAGGCCAGTAGAGTGAGGAGAAATTCACCCCAACACGGTCCAAGCCCCAACCACTTCTCCTTGACCTTCACTGCCTGTTGAGCTGCTCTTCCTCTTCCCTGGATCTTGAGCTCATTGCTCCAAACCCACTCCCTCCCACCACTGTCTGCCCCTCCCATGAGGGTGCTTTTAGTCAGATGTATAATGTCATTTATCCACCGGTCACCCTACATGGAGGTACTTTCCTAAACATGTTACATATGTCCTTGAATGTTCAGTTAGCGTCACTGGGGTTAAATTTTAATCATGTCTGTAAGTGTTTAATTAGAGTAATTGCCCTCAGGACAGAAGAAATGACAATATATATCTTGCTGTAAATGGGTATATGTGCCTTGTATGTACGTAAGGTATTTATAAAGATCAATAGTTGGGTTTTAAGGCATTATCAGGATAATTTTCTGCAGTCATCTCACGACTCCAGCGATTTGGCCAAGAAAATCTTCATGCAGGATTTCAGTAGGATGCCTGTGCGTGCAGGCAGTGGCTGGGGAAAGGCAGCAGCAGTAGCAGCTGGGGGGGCTGTGAGCTGGGGCCTTGTCCTGATCACTCACACTAGGCACGAAACTGGGAATAGCTGGAAATGGGGGGAAAACGCTCAGCATTGCCTGAGCCAGTCAAAGGACAAGTTGAGTCATTGTGTGGAGCACAAGGACAAGGGCTCATTGATCTGCTGCTGGAAAGTGCACTCCCCAGTGCAGCCGATGCTCTGGCAGTGCCGTGGGGCTGCAGCCCTGGCAGAAACGTGTGCAAGACCCTAGAAAGGACCAACCCCCAGCTCAGAGGTGAGGAGACGGTGGCCTGGGAGAGGAACCCTGCTCCATCTCTCACTTTGCATCATCCAGGCCGAGTTCCCCCCCGTGGGGACAGGACCCACAGCAGATGTTCATCGTCCCAGCTCTGCAAGATGGGTTTGAGCCTGATTTGAATCCCCAGGTGAGGAACAGAGCCTCCTAGGATCCACCAGCTCCCAGGAGCTGCAGGCAGTGCCTGTCAGAGACCTGTGGGGACAGAAGAGTGGCTCTGGGTGGAGGTTGTCACTGTGCCTTGGCCGTGCTCACAGCCCCAGCTCTGCCACCACCTAAGGGCAGGGAAAACCACACTGGAGACCTGTCTGCACCATTAATGTTTGGACCTGATGGTCCTAAAGGTCTTTTCCAACCAAAGCCGATTCTGTGACTGATTTCTATGCTCCTGAGCAGGCAGCAGAACTTCCACCAGGAGCCACAGCAGCTCCGTAAGCGGTGGGAGAGGCAGCAAATTCCTCCAGTGGCAACTGTGATGGGGGCTGACCCTGGCAGGAGCACATGGGGGCCAGAAGCATTTTCCCTGTGTGACAACCGGGGGCTCGGGGCTGCCCTTCCCTCCCCCTGCCCCCCGGACTCCTGCAATCCCACAGCCCCTTTTGCAGCTCATCCCTCCCATCCCCCGGCGATCCGGGCAGCGCAGCAAAGCTCTGCCACCAGAGTCTGCAAGGAAACACTTTCATCTAGTAAATAACATATTATTAATTTGCATGAGGGTTAAACTACTGTGCTGAGATGTAGCTGCTTCAAAGAGCAGACATTGAAGTGGTAACTCCTGCATCCTCTGAGCAGCTCTTAACCAGTCTGCCCTGTTTTGTAAATGGCATTAGTATCTGAGCTGCTTATTTAAAGCTTTAAAAAGTAACCGACTTCCTTGAAGTCATTAAAGTCTAACCTTTAAACTCCAGGAGTCTAATGGTTCAAGCCAAGCATAATGTTGAGGCACATCTGTGATAAATCTGCTTTTAATCTCCACAAAGTGCTTTTCGTAGATTCCAACGTGAAAGTATTAGGTGTTAGCTGAACACACTGAGTGCTAGTAAAACACACTAGATTGTAATCTATTACCTTTTACACAAAGCAGCATTTAGTTTTATTAACTATTGAAATATACTGAAAACTGTTAAAAAAGCACCGTGTAAATCTTTAAGATTCATGCTGTTTGATTTTATAGTGGCCTAAGTCCTTGCAAAAGTAGCAGGAGAGTAGTTGGGCCAATGACTTAATCGTTGGTAGGTGATTAACAGAAACCTCCCATCCCTGGCAGGGAAGTGGTGGGTAAGAAGGAACCCGATGTGGTGCAGGGATGAAAGGGCTCTGTGGGAGCAGGTACCTCCCAGCAGCACCCCACTGCACCCCAAAGCTTCCCTTTGCAAGGGCACCCAGTGACACGGGAGTTTCCAGCCAGGCACGGGGCAGGATGCAGGATGAGTCAGAGTGAGAAATGGTGGGGGGGGGCTGGGGGTTCCCCTCCTGCCACTGCCTTGGTAGGAAAACAAAACCCACAGGTGAGGTGTGGGACGTGCCCGGGGCTGCTGCTGGCACCCTGGGGTGGGTGCTCCTGGCCTAGTTGGACTTCAGCAACTCCCCAGTGTTCCCAGCCAGGCTTGGGGTGCTCTGAGGCCTTGGCTGCAGGGACACTGGGGACATGTCCTGGGTGACAGGAGGCTGAGAAGGTTCAGGGTTGCTTGTGGGCATGAACTTCACCAGACTGGGATGGGGCTGAGCTGGGATGGTCCTGGAGGCATCCAGGATGGGGCTGAGCTGGGAATGGTGCTGGTGCTGAGGCAGGATGGGGCTGATCCAGTCTGGTCCTGCAGCCCATCTGGGATGAGGCTGGGCATGGCTGGCCCTGGGGCTGATCTGGGATGGGGCTGAGCCAGGGCTGGTCCTAGCACCACAGGGAAAAAAGAGATATGGATTTTGGGGCTGGGCTCATCTGCATCTCCAGCTCTTCATCTGTGCTTTTACAACCAGCAGCACTAATGGTCAGGAAAACATGCATTTAAAGGGGAAAAATCCTTTAAGGTGCAGCAAACTATAAACATGGGAATAATTAAAAGATATACAAGGCTAGAAAGTGAGCACAGCAGTAGGGGATTTATATCTGTGCACAGGGATCTCTCTCCGAGGCCTCTGGAGCCATGAGGGGAGGTTTCCTGGGATGCCAGTGCCACAGGGAGCTCCAAAGCTGGGAGCTGGGGCTGTTCAGCCTGGAGAAGAGGAGGCTGAGGGAAGACCTCATTGCTCTCTACAACTCCCTGAAAGGAGGTTCTAGTGAGGTTGGTGTTGCCCTCTTCTCCTTAGTGACCAGATAGGACAAGAAGAAATGGGGTCAAGTTGCACCAGGGGAGGTTCAGATTGGGTATTAGGAACAATTTCTTCACAGAAAGAGTGGTGAAGCCTTGGAACAGGCTGCCCAGGGAGCACCATCCCTGCAAATGTTAAAAAAAAATAGGTGGACGTGGTGTTTCAGAAGATGGTTTAATGGTTAGGGGCTGTAGGGAGGACAGTTGGACTTGATGATCTTGAAGGTCTTTTCCAACCTCAATGATTCTATGATTCTATGAGTCTCTGAATGGTGGTGGCAGCACGTGGGGACAGCTCCGTGGTGGCAGGGGCAGCTCTGGGCAGCTCCATCAGGACACGGCTTCATTTTAATAAAAAGCTAAATTGGAAAACATTGTTCAAAAGGCTGTTCCAGCTGTGGGAGGAAACTCCGCTTCAGAGCTGCTGAAGCCAAAACGTGTTCTGGTTCTTTCCACTTTTGGAAGAACTGTCTATAGTTGTTATTTTTCTCTCTTGCTCTTTCTCCTTTCCTCTCCCTCATATGATTATTCAATTTGCCATGAAAGCTGGGACCAAACCAAAACCTCAGTGCCAAAACCTCTGCACTTGGAGAACAATTGGATCCTGATCTGGACTTTAAATTACATCTTGCTCGTGGCCCCAGCCACCTTGGATTCAAATCCAAAATACACTTGAATTCCTGGATGTCAAAGCTGAGCTCTGAAGTGAGCTGCTGCCTGCCTGGGGGTTTCTCTGTCTGCCCAAAACCCAAAGAAAAAAACAAACCAAACCTTCACACTGGGATTTCTCAGGGCTTTGAGCTGCTAAGGATTGTGTCAGTCCTGATGCCATCACCAGGGCACTGAAGGAGACCAGGTTGGCCAGGCTCCTGACAGCACCCACCCTGCAGGCAAGCCCTTGGGGTGACAATGGCCTCCAGGCCTGGGGATCCTGCCAAACAAACATGAAATGAGGCAGGACCAGAGGGGTCTCGGGGCAAAGCAAGGGCAAGGTGCTTGCTCCCGTGGTGGCAACCAGCTGGGAACAGCCCTGGCCTCAGGGAGAGCTGCCAGCACCTGCCACAACCTCAATGCCACGAGCCAGGGCAGCTCCCAGTGTGTGGCTGAGCCAGCACCATCAGCCTTTTCCATCAGCAGGATCAGCCCTTTCCACTCGTGGGATCAGCTTTTCCATCCATGGGATCATCCTCTCCATCCCCACCATCTCCCTCTCCATATGGAGATCTCCCTCTCCATGGGATCCCCATGGGACCCAAGCCACAGCCACCAGAGCTGTTCCCCTGGACCCTCTCCTTTCCCACTTTCCTTTCCAAAATCCTTTCTTTCCCCCCATGCCCACGTCTCTGCTCATTTCCATCAGACACAGCCCATAAACACAACACATCCTCCTCTTGTGGAGCCCATGACTGGAGAGCTCTTGGCCTCATTTGAGCAGTACAAGGTGTTCCAGTGATTATTACCCCTAAATAATGTGGTTTAACAATTAACAGCTCGTTTAAACAGTTATTTGCATTTTCCTGCTACCGAGCAGGAGACTTTAATCTCAGCACACAATGAGCGTCGTGTCGGGACAAGCTGGGGGATGTCGGGGCCGTCCTTGCCCTGGTTTGCTGTTCCCATGCGGATCTCACCAGGAATCGCCACGGCAGCCCCGGGACCTGCCGCACCAGCCCCGCACGCCTGGGCTGGGCGGGTACGGAGGGCGGGGGGGGTTCGGCACAGCCCCAGGGCCGGGGGGGGGATACCGGGCAGCAGCAGAGGCAGCTCCTCTGCTCCCCCCATCCTCGGGCTCCTTTGAACACGCTGGCGTCAATTATCTCTAATTACAGGCGGTGGATCAGAGGGCTGAGGGCTTTGAACCTGAGAGCAACTTGGGGCCGTTTCCAGGTGCGGAGCAGAGAGCTGCCCCAGCCACAGGAGGGGCTGAGAGTTCTGGAAATACTAAAGAAGTGGCTTGGAATGGTTTAAGAAAATAGCCAGCTTAGCGGTGAGTCCTCTGGCCTGGTCTGAGCATCCTGCAACACCCCCTCAGTGGGGGTGTTCAGCCTGCAGGAGGCTCCAGGGAGACCTTAGAGCACCTTCCAGTGCCTGAAGGGGCTCCAGGAAAGCTGGGGAGGGGCTTGGGACAAGGGCAGGGGTGGGATGGAACAGGGGAAACAGTTTGAAGCTGGAAAAGGGGAGATTGAGACGAGATCTGAGGAAGAAGTTCTTTGCTGTGAGGGTGGTGAGACCCTGGCCCAGGCTGCCCAGGGAAGCTGTGGCTGCCCCATCCCTGGCAGTGTTGAAGGGCAGGTTGGATGGGGCTTGGAGCAGCCTGGGCTGGTGGGAGGTGTCCCTGCCCATGCAGGGATTAGGACTAGATGGCCTATAAGGTCCCTCCAACCCAAACGTCTGTGGTGCTATGTGTAAACCCCAGTCTAATAAACCACCATTCTAACGACCAGCTTCCTAACTGCCTCATCAGGGAATGATTTCCAAAGGCAGCTGGGGATCTCCAGAAGGATGGAGGCAGCAGGGACCCGAGAAGGGTCATCCCTGCTCACCCTGCTCCATCCCTGAGTGCCTGGGCTGCAGTGTGGGCAGAGCAGACAGAGCCAGGATGCCTCTGAGGGTGTGACAGTGGGGCAAGAGTCCTATTTACTTTGAGGATGCCTGGTGACCTTTTGCAGGCAAACCAGATAAATGCTGGGCCAGGCAGCATTGTTCTCTCTTAAACCAAGAAATAGAAACATTAATCATCTAACCAGTCATTTATCATGGTTTGGGGGCATCAATTTGATGGTATGTCATTTCCCATTTGGTTTGTGTGTTGTGGAGGTTGCGTTCAAAGCACCTTCAATTAGATGTAACTAATGATACAGAGATATTTTAAGGACTGATGCTCCCTTATAGCAGGAGGGGGCTGTGACCAACACAGCCCAGGGAGTGGCCTGGGGGTCCACGACAGAGTGATGGGGGCTGCAGATGGGTGATGGGGAGGGGGACAGGGAGGTATATATGAGCAACCAAGGACCTCCTGTCCAGTCAGAGCCTGAGCAGATGTCTGGGAATGCTGCAGTACG
This sequence comes from Apus apus, assembly GCF_020740795.1. Taxonomy (NCBI): domain Eukaryota; kingdom Metazoa; phylum Chordata; class Aves; order Apodiformes; family Apodidae; genus Apus; species Apus apus. The sequence continues at coordinate 20,803,950 of NC_067291.1, read as the reverse complement.
GAGGGATAAACAAGTCTGTGGAGTGGGGTGAGCTGAAAGCTTGGATCAGAACTGGGCAGACAGAGCTTGGTGTCCCTCCTCCATGTATCCACTTCAGCAAGCCAGGCAGATCACAATGCCCAGATTGAAGATGTCAGAAGGAGAGTCAGAAGAAGGTCTCTGAGGAGACCTTAGAGCACCCTCCATGGCAGGGGGGTGGGACTGGATGAGCTTTAATGACCCTTACAATCCAAATGGCTCCACGTTTCCATGATTCCATGATGCAGTCCCCGTGCAGGGAAGCAGCCTGCTGGGAGCCTGCCCCGGCCCGTGAGCACCCTGCCACTGTGGTCTCACCAAGGAGCCCCAGCCTGGCCCCGGGTCAGGGTCAGAGTGTGAGGGCTGGGCAAGCTGTGCCCGTGGTTGGGTGTGGGTTTGGCTCCTGGCTTGGCGTGGGCGCGTTGCACAACCGGGGTGAAGCGCGAAACCTCCCGCCTCGCTCCTGTGGCTTCGGAGAGCTGTTAAATCCCTGGATGGCAAAGCACCCCGTCATGACTGGGGTTATTAATGGTTGCTCGGGGAGGAACTGCAGAGCTGGGCAGATCAGAGGAGCTGCCTGCAAACAGCTCTGTCATCCTGCCTCAGAGCTGGCCTGCAACGCCCTTATCTTGCCCAGACTGGGGCAGCTCCTGAGCAGAGGCTGCCCATGGTGCCAAACTGCCCGGCAAGGAGGGCAAACACTCATCAGGGATTGGGTGGAGACTCCTGAACCTCTGCTCAGGGGCCGCCCAGCCCACAGCAAAGCTGGGCTGCAGCAGCAGCAGGAGCCAGGCAGAGCTTTGCGGGGCCTGAGAGAAACTCTCTTGCTGGGAGAAAAGTGAGGACCTGCCTGGAACCACCCTTACCACCACCGTGGGTCAGGATGCTCTCTAATGCTCCTGTCTCCTTCCAACCTGCTCCAAAGCCACTCAGGGAAAAAAAAATTGCTGCCCTTTCAGAGAGCTGGATGATTTCCTCCACCCCCTGGGATGATTCATTTGGAGTTGGTCTGGTCTGTTTGGTCAGGGCTGTTGTACAGGCTGGGCTCTGAGCTCCTGGTGCAGCATCATCCCAAGGTTTCTTCTGATACAGGTGCAGGGTGGGTGTCAAAAGGACTGCCCCTCTCCCATGCTGGACACCCTCAAACATCCCCCTATCCCTGGGCAAGCAAGAAGGCTGAGGAAGAGGGAACAATCCCAGCAGACATTTGACCTTCCCTGACCAAAGGCTTTGTCAACACGAAGAAACTGTCAGGAATAGATGGTGCAGGAAAAGCTGTTCTGTTGGAGGTGGAAAAACCTGGACCCCCTTTTGCAGGCTGGAGAGCCTCTGGAAACAAAACAAAGCAAATCACACATGTCTTTTGCACCAGCTTCTGGCTTTTGCATGGGAAATGTGGCCAAGATGATGGATTTAAATAAAAATAGGTGCTGGCCCTGGCTGCAGAAGGGCTCAAAACACCACACTGATGCTAGCCAGGCTGGAAATCTGAGCTCAGCCCGGAGCCAGCCTGGGAGGACACCAGTTTCTCCTCACAGCCCTGTTATTCCCAGGTTTTGCACAAGACACCCTGTTTGGGCAAGGGAAGGGGGGAATGGACTCCTGCCCACCACAGCTTATGCACTGAAGCTGAGGTCCTTTTTGGGGTGCAGATTGCCCATGAAGAGCCAACCCCACTGCTCCCCAGCCCAGCTCCCTCAGCGTCATTCCAGGGCTCCTTAGGGATGCCACAGTAACTCTTCTGTTATTCCCAAAGCTCATACTGTTGCATTTCCCCCCTCAGCTCCAGGCAGTGGCCCGGCTGTCTCTGGAAAGTGTGAAGCCCTTCTAAAACTTGCCGGCTAGCTGACAAAGTCCTCTGTCATGTAGCAGGCCCAAGTATTTGCTTGCTCCTCTCTTGCCACACATTCTTCCGAGAACAAACGCGCACAGCAACGCGCGCGTCACTCTCCTCCGGAGAGCTGGCTGCTTTTCCCGGTTATAAACCAAAGCTGACAAGTGTCAGCCCTCCTGCCAACTTCACGCTGACTGGCATTCTCCAGAGTGTTGGTCAAACAGTGAAATCCATTCATTTGTCTGAACGCAAACCCACAGCATTTCTCCTTCTCTCAGGCTGGGACAAAGCCTGTGCCTGTCTGCTCCCAACACCCTTCTGACAGTGGCAGCGGGCATTGTCCCTGCCTGTCCCCACAGCAGGGCTCTGTGGGGTGCTGTGGCCCCAGCCCCAGGGCTCGGTGGGGGAGGTTTGGGAAAGACCCTCAGCAAAGCAGGAAAGCTCAGGCTTGGGGTTTATCCGCAGCTGGGAGGTGGCGAGGGTGATGTTCTGGGCTCAGCTACGAGCACGAGCCTCGGTCCCCTCTGTCCTCCAGTGCTGCAGGATGTCCTGCATGATGTCCCTGTCCCTAGGAGCCACCTTTGCCCTCACAGACACGGCAGGCACTGTCTCGGTGTGGATCCTGGGTTCTGGCTGGCAGCAGCACCAGGGCTGGCCACTGGGTCTGACGTGCGTGCGTGTGCTCTTCATGTTTGATTAAATGCTTCCGAGGAGGGAGATGCTTGATTTCCACACCAGCAACAGACTGAGCAACAGAAGCATCTCTCACTGTTGCAGAGTCTTCAGGAAGCTTGTGGGTATTTTTATTTTATTTTTTTTTTCCTAAGGACGTTGGAGATGTGCTGGGAGGAAAGCAGAAAACACAGGGAGAGAGTGGTGCAAACCTGGCAGCTCCTGTGAGCAGCTGGTGCTCCACATCCAGCCGGGAGATGTGGTGGCTGGATGCTGCTGCTCCTGGAGCCCCCTGGAGCTGGGTGTCCTGGACTGGCGCTGAGACATGGCCCCTCCAGTGGGTGCTGCCACCCTGTTCCTGGAGAAGAGGAGGCCTGGGCGGCTGCCCTGGCACCGCATGCAGCCTTGACATAAAGCCCCAAAAGGAAGGGAGCATCTCTCAGCCTGGGCAGCTTTCAAGACAAGACCTCTGCAGATAAAAGCCACGTGTTATTGGGGGTGACAAGGTGCTCTTCATTGTCCACCTCTTCCATTTTCTTCTTGCTTTGATGAAATTTCTCCTGCCTCCTCGCGGGCAGCACGTGATCGCTGGCCCCTTTTGCCAAGAGCCCCAGGCTGTGCCTTGCCAGGGCAAACCAAGCCCTTTGTCAAGGCTGGGGCTCCCAGCAGCTCCTTCCCGGGGCTGGCGAGCACGAGGCAGCGCGGCTGCACAACGGCTGCACAATGCTGGAGCCTGCCCAGCCCCGCCAGCCCGGGCCCCACGCCGTGCCTGCCATCCCACGTGGGTGGTATGGGGAGCTGGGATCCCCCCACGGAGCAGGGGTGTGTTGGGGATGGGGGCAGGGGGGCCCTCTGGCACCCCCCCACCTGCGTCTGGGAGGTCTGACCCCTTCCCCAGAGCAGGAGATGCTGCAGGGTGGGAGGCAGGGCTACCCGGGCTGTGTGGGACCCTTCGGGGAGTCACACGCCGGAGCTGGCTGTAGAAGAGCAGGTTCCTGCATAGAGCTTTGGTTTCAGAGCTGCTCAGAGCCTGACCAAGCTGCTCTGAAATCAAAATTCTCCTTTCCACACGTTCCTGCTCTTCTGCAGCTGTTGGTTCAGCCCGTGGGGGTCGGGGGCCTCTGCAGATACTACACCTTGCTGCAGGCAGCATGGGAGCTGACAGGTCCCAGACCCTTTCCTGGGGACCCCTGAGCAGCTCAGCAGTTACCACTTTGCAGGTGCTGAAAGCTCACTGCTTTGGCCCTGAAGCACATGATTTTAGAGTCCGGCCATAAACCATGCTTCAGTCAGCTGAGGAGCAGGGTGCTGGGACGGAGGGTGCTGCTGTCCCCTGCCCACCAGCAGGAGGAAGGAGCCCTGTCCCCATGAGGGGAGCCCAGTACTGGCCTTGGGTGAGTGGTGGGATTGCTGCCACCCACTCGTGCAGTCATTATTCCTCCAAAGAGAGACCACAAAATAGCTCCAACCCAGCAGACACTCGCTGCAACGGAAACCAGTCCTGAGCGATCACTGAAACCCGTCCCAGGCTGAGCCCCAGACGAATGTGCACAGCTTCATGTATCAGTGGTAAATGTCTTCCTGTTTAAAAGCTCTCAAAATCACAGGGGTAGCTTGTTTTGACATTTGATTAGCCACAGAGAACAACTCGAGAGTGCTTGAGTGAGTGAGTGAGCAAACTCAGAAGCGATCCTGGTGCTGAAGGCTCCGGGCTGTTAGCGATAGAGGCGGATGGGGCCGGGGAGGGTGGGCACGGCTCCAGGGGGAAGATAAGTGGGCTGCTGGGAGAGCCGAACGAGAGGAGAGGAAGTGGTGAGTGAAGTCAGCTGAAAACAGTTTCTTTTGCTCGCTCTGACTCATAAATTTCATTAATACCCGGGTTTGCGAGCAGAGCTGTGCAGATCTCCATCTGCCTGGCCCTGTGTGGAGCTGTGCTGGAGGAGGGGACCCTGGCTGGAGACCCACCTTCAGTGTCCGGGCTGCAGATATTTCACTGTCCCCTGCTGCCAGTGGCCTAAGCAGGTCCAGGAACATGCAAAGGTGCCACACTGCTTCTCTTGTTGATGCCAGCATGTCAGCAGCCCAGAAACCAGCCATGTCCTGGGCTGCATCCTCAGCAGTGTGACCAGCAGGGCAAGGGAGGGGGTTGTTCCCCTCTGCTCTGGTGAGAACCCCCTGCAGGGCTGGGTCCAGCTCTGGGGTCCCCAACACAAGAAGGACATGGAGTTGTTTGAGTGAGACCAGAGGAGGCCCCAGAGATGACCCAAGGGCTGGAGCAGCTCTGCTCTGGAGACAGGCTGGGAGAGTTGGGATGCTCAGCCTGGAGAAGAGAAGGCTCCAGGGAGACCTTAGAGCACCTTCCAGTGCCTGAAGGGGCTCCAAGAAAGCTGGGGAGGGACTTGGGACAAGGGGCAGGGAGGGATGGAACAGGGGGAACAGTTTGAAGCTGAAAAGGGGAGATTGAGATGAGATCTGAGGAAGTTCTTTGCTGTGAGGGTGGGGAGACCCTGGCCCAGGTTGCCCAGGGAAGCTGTGGCTGCCCCATCCCTGGCAGTGTTGAAGGGCAGGTTGGATGGGGCTTGGAGCAGCCTGGGCTGCTGGGAGGTGTCCCTGCCCATGCAGGGATTAGGACTAGATGGTCTTTAAGGTCCCTTTTCACCCAAACTAGTCTGGGGTTCTGTGACACTGTCGCTGGACCCTCAGGTATGAGAGCTGCTCCCAGGACAAGGTTCCGGTGTGGGAAGGTGCTGGCAGAGATGCAGGGCAGGTTTTGGATGCTGGGCAGGCAGGAGGAACATCCCTGCCCGCAGAGCCCGTGCTGGCAGCCACCTCCCAGCGCCCGGGCAGCCGTGAACTAGCAGGGGTTTGTTGTTTTTTGTTTTGGTTTTTTTTTTTCCTCAGACTTAAAACATGTCGGGTCAGGTTGGTCATGACACTGCAGGGCTGTTTTCCTTTCCCTTGCTATCAGTGCTATCAAGTAGGAGTGAACAGCTCTTGTTTATACAATGATTATCTGGCCAGAGGCTGATTTAATACCTCCCACTTCTTTTAAGTGCAAATAGACTCTAATGTGTGTATTAGGCTACTTGAACGGCTGTTCTGGTGAAATGCTCTCTTTCCAAATAACTTATCTGCAGTTAATGCCGGGGAGAGGAGAAGAGCAAACTTCTTTAGAATGTAGCAATAATAAAAAGAAAACAATCCGTTTAATATTTTCCTCATGCCTTAGCTAAGCTTTTAGTCACACCGAGCCCGGCCGGGCTGTCTCAGGCAGGATCCTGGGATGGTTTATGGGCCGCAGCCGTGATCCAGCCAGTTGCTCATGAGCATCCCCAGCGCCGAGCCCACCGGCTGTGGCAGGCGCTGCCACACGGGAGGACAGGGAGCCCGGCAGCCAGGCGGCCACTGTCCCCTCCCCGGCCAGCCCCGCCGCCAGCCCCGCCGCCACCGGGTCCCGCCGGGTGCCCGAGCCGCTCGCCGCGGGCTGCAGGGTGGCCACCGGCGGGGCGGGAGCGGTAGCCCCGCTGCAGCCGGCTGCTTGGCAGGAGAGACAAAGAGTAATATCATCCCTGAGCGAAACTGAGGAGTTTCTGCTGAGTCACAGTCATCAGGGAATGGAGAGAGCAATTACAGACGAAAACTGGGAAGGCATCCCAAACAAATTGGTTATAATTAACAAGTAGAAGAATAACACCAGTAATACCATTAGCAGGCCCAAAAGCCATTTGCAATATAATATCTATAATTAGACAGTGAACAGCAAACGCCTGGGCTGAGCTGCTCGCTCCGGGCAGGGAGGGCAGGTGAGCGCCCGCGGGCCGGGCTCCCCAGGCGGGAGCATCCCTGAGCACCCTGAGCACCCTGAGCATCCCTGAGCACCCGGAGCATCCCTGAGCATCCCTGAGCACTCCTGAGCATCCCTGAGCACCCTGGCTCTGCCCGCAGGGAGGCTGGCGAGGGGCTGGCCCCGGTGCCCGGGGAAGCTCCACGGGCACGGCCGATCCTGCTCTCCCTGCCGGGCTCTCCACTCCCTCCTACATCCCAGCCTGGTTTTAAATGGAAGTAAGGGCACGGGGCTGCAGCGGGGCTGGGTGTGGGCAGGGAGACAGGCAGAGGGGCAGGAACACCCCGTCCCTGTCTGCAGAGATTTCCCTGATGCCGTATTTGCCCCATCGTGGTTTGGACACGGAGAGTTGTTTGGTGGAGCCGGCAGTGCCGGAGCTGCTGGATTTGGAGCTGAGCTGCAGCTGAATCCTGTTCATGGGTCCTGGGCCCCATCCCTCCACCTGCTTCTCGCGTTGGGCCCAACTTGTTGGCCAAAACTTTACAAATGACAGAGGGGCTGAGGCTTCCTTGGCAGGTGGGACGCCTGGATCCAAAAGATCCTGGGGCTCTCCCTGCCTCCAGCACCATTTGTACCTCCATCCCTACCCCTTACTCATCTCCTCACATCTCCTGTCCCAACAACGGGGAGAAAAATTCTTCTCGTGAGGCTCAGGCCCATGTTCGGTGCTGGGAGGAGTTTGCAGCAGGTCCGGAGCAGGTTGGCTGCCCCCGGCCCACCCTCCCGGGCACTGGGCTGGGCTGGGCTGGATTGCTCAAGCAAATCCCGCGGATGAGGGTGAGGTCAATGGGAGTTTTTGCTTGTGAAAGGACGGGGTAATCGGGGCCTGTTGTGGCAACACCAGCAACGACGCTCTTCCCGTGGGGCTGCCCAGGCTCGGAAAAGTCCCGGCACCTTCTTGGTGGGGACCCGGCCCGGTGTTCTGGTTCTTTTTCAGTTGCTCTGGAGCAGAGAGAAAGCTCCTGACCCCAAAGTTCTGCCGAGGGGCCTGAGGAGGAGCCCGGCGGCTGCAGGCTCGGGTCAGGGCTCTGATCCATGCAGCAGGAATTCAGGCCCTTTCCCACCATCCTCTGCCATTGTGCAGGTTTGGGTGGGCTGATTTTTTCACCTGGATTTGCTCTGAAGAGGAAAAAAAAAGGAAAACCTGCAGAATTTCGGTATGTCGTGCAGGTGCTTTGCTCGGGCTGGCTCCGTGTGCTCAGAGCATCGGCAGCAGCAACACCCAAATCTTCAAGAGGCTATTGCTGTCCCCAGCCCTGCGGGGGATGCTGGTGCCGGAAGCGGTTCCAGGATTGAACCCTCTTGCCGGGGGGGGCCCTGTAAAACCTTCCTGCCAAAAGCAGATAAGACGAGCTTCCCCACAAAGCAAAACAAACGTGCCCCGGTAGCTGTGCTGGCTCTGCGGCCGGGCATTGGTATGCGTTGCGCTGCCTGCCCGCCTCTGAAAGCCTTGTTTAGATAAACTTGAAAGCTAAAGGAAATTTGGCAGGCAGGGTCCTGCCCTGCTCGGAGGGCAGATAGTGTCACCTGAAATGTAAACACACGCTGTTGACCGGGGCCGGGACCCGCTTGTCAACCGATAAAGGCAGCGCTCGGAGCGGCCGCCGTCACGCAGCCGCGCAGGGGAGCACCGGGCTCGGCACCGGGGGGGCGAGGAGGGGACCGGGAGGGGCCGGGGGGGGCTTGCGTGAGGGTGTGCATCGGTGTGCACGTGTGTGCATGTGTGTGTTTGTGTGCTCTGCCCCCCGCCGCCTTCTCTGCGCCCGAGCAGCAAATCCAGCTGGTCCGAGGAAGTCGTTGGGAAGCTGCTGCTGGGAGGTGAAAAGTGTGTGTCTGTGCGGACCTTCAGCCCCCACCACCTGCAACAAGCCTCACCCTGCGGTTTCTTCCCCTCCTGTTTCTCACAGCCGTGCCGTGGGACACGGAGCACCGGGGCCAGCCGGGGTGACCCGTGCGGGACCCGGGGCACGGCGGCTTTTTCCCCGCAGAGGCCGTTTGGGAAGAGGAAGGGCAACTCAGACGGTTTCCCCGAAGGGCGGCATCGCGGTGGGGACGGGAGGGTGTCACAACACCCCCTGCCCAGAAGCTGAGCCCGAGGTTTCCCCCACAGCAGGCGAATGGGAACATCCCTGTCCCCTCCTCGCCTCCCCTCATCCTCCCCAGAGGAGGGATGTGGCATCCCCGGCCTGTGGTGACGAAGGCATCGTGGGCTGGGAGAGGACACGGTGGCTTCTGCCACTGAGGCCTTTTCTAGGATCATTAAAAAGAAGAAGAAAAAAACAACTTATAGGAAAAATATAATGGTTTATAATTGGAATATGCAAATATCAATTTAAGTAGATTTTAAATCAATAGGAGCCAGAACGTTTCCTTTCACCCCTAATGGATTTTTATATTTTTTTTTCAATCAGGTGAGTTTTAATAAGCTAAAATAAAACATCTGCTATTTCAGTACAGTCCTAGCACGAGGAATAGCAATTAACGAGAGGCATTCTCGGTCGTTTGAGTTCACCACAACAGCTCGGGAGCTACGGCTGGATGGGAATGTGAAGAAAATTACAACCTTTTCGGGGAAACCATTAAATAAAAATCAGAATTTGTCCATAAGTATCACCGAGGGAGGGAAGCAGCTCCTCTAATGTGTTCTATTTTCAGCAATGAAGTGAATTTTCAGTGCAAAACCGCTGCTTTCCGCTCCTGTCCCCATGTCCACTGACTTAAAGCCCCTCGGGCAGAAGGGTTGGCTCAGCCCCACTGCTGGAATCACCCCGGGTTTGGGTGCATTTTCAGCTCGATTGGGCGCAGAGCGAGGACCTCCAGGGAATGTCAGTGCTCAGCAGACGGCACAGGGGCTCAGCACCCAGCAGCACCAAACCCCGGGTTACCACGGGCCTGCCAAGGGGAAGATCAATTAACCTTCCTCAGACCATGAGAAATGAACAAATATCCGCAAACCCAGGAACACGCGGCTGAGGCCAAAGTGCAACAATTTGGAGAATTATCCCAGATCCCTCCGTCCTCCATCAGCCCGCGGGAAGCTGCGGCAGCCGCTGGCCCTGCGGGTGGCGAGGAGGAGCGGGGTGAGGAGGAAGGGCAGCCCCTCTCCTGCTCCCGGGGGAAGGGTTTCCAGGTGCTGCTGCCTTTGCTCCAGCATCCTCCTGGGATCGATGACACCCTGTGACACCGGGAGCACCCTTCACGTTTCTCAACTAAATAGATGTCGCCTGGGATGCACTCGGGAGAACAAACTGCCAGAGAGAGCACTTCGCGGGGAAAATAAGCACCGTTTCCAACATTCATATTTTCAGAGTTACCGGCTGCCACTGATTTTTTTTTGTTTTGCCGTTTGCTTGGGCACAGGCGGTCCCAGGAGCCCCCCGCCCGGGGCGGTGGGAAGCGCCGTGGGCCCGTGTTGACCCCCACCGGCTTGCACGGGCGCTCCCCCGGTTGCTGCTGGCCTGACACAAGCAGCCGGTCTCCTGGGGTCCCAGGGAGGCTTTGGCACCCCGATGTGCCCCCCCCACACCATGTGCGTCCGCCCCTTCCAGCCCAGGGAATTTGCTGCTTCTGCAGAGGAGAAGCAAAAGGGAGGAGAAATTTAAAAACTAGAAGGAAAAGGAGGCCGAAAGGGTGAAGAGGGGGTGGGCAGGAGAAGCCGGGGGGGGTGGGGGGTGTGTGTGTTGTGATTGCAGCGCGGTGGCTCCGGCTCCGGGAGCGGGTTCCGTGCCGGGTTTCCCGTCGCTCCCGCCCCTCCGGCCGGTCCCCACGTGGGGACAGGGCGGGGCCGCCCGCGGTGGCCAATGGGCAGCGCCCGGCCCTGACACTTCTTGTCACGTCAACAGCCGGAACGCACCCAATTAGCGGCGGGACCTCGAGAAGGCGGGGGGGGTGGGCAGCTCCGAGCCCCCCCAACCCTCCCCGCACCCCTGTCCCCGCACCGGCTGCGGGACCCCCGCACCGCCACCCCCCCCCTTCACCCCTGGGGTGCAGCGGGGAGGCCCCACTCCGACCCCCACCGGCGGCGTGGGGGGGGGACGGACCCCAGACCCCCGCCCGCAGGGTGGAAGGGGCATTACCCTGCGTGCCAGAGGGACCGGCTTGGGGGGCGGCTTTCGGAGGGTGTTGTTTTTCCCCCACCCTTTTATTATTCTCAGGGCTCCGTTTCATTACTGGGGAGAAACTCCACACCCCCCCCCCCCGTATTCCAGCATCCCTTTGATACACAAAATCAAATTGATATTTAGCCTCTGCTTACTTTTTTATGCCCGGCTGCCTCCGCCGCGCGGCAGTGACAGATTGTTTGAGCTGGGAGGAAAAGCCATCCCGAGCTAATTAAGCCGCCATGGCGGGCGGGGACACACACACACACACACACACACACACACATACACACACACACACACACACACGCACACACACACACGCAGACACGGACACGGGGGGGGGCTCCGCAGCGGCGTTTGTCACCGCGCCGGCCCCTCGTGGCTTTGATTGACAGCGGCCTCCCCGCCGCGGGCAGCCCGGCCCGGCTCAGCCAATGGGATGAGAGGAAGAGGCCGCTGGGCTTGTTCCGATTGGTTAAAGGGAGGGAGGAGGTGGGGTTTGCCCCACGTGGGGCGGGGAGGCTCGGTGTGACGTCAGCGAGAGCAGCCATTTTGTGCCCGGCCGGGGGGTCGCGGCTGCCCCCGTTTTGGGGGCGCTGCTCTTCGCTCCCGGGGGTGCCCCGCCGCTCCTGGGGGGCAGGCCCCCCGCTTCGGAGGGGGGTGCTCCCCGCCTGTCCCGGGGTGCCGGTTTCCCCCCCGCCCCACAGCCCCTCCCGGAGCGCAGCCCCCCGGTTATAACGGGGGGGGCGCGTCCCAGGCGGCCCCAGCCCGGGTGTCACCCCTCGAAAGGCGCCGCAGCCGCTTGGCGGGAGGGTGTCACGGCAATGACGTTATCCGTGTCCCCCCGTGAAAGCCGCTCGGAGGTGGGGGGGGGGGGGGGCAGAAAGGGCCGCTCACCCTCCCGCCAGCCCCGGGCTGGGCGGCGGTGACACGGCGGCCCCGCTGAGCGGTGGTTCGGCCCGCCCAGCCGGCAGCGCGGCCGGTCCAACGGGACGAACCGGGGCCGAGCTCGGCGGGTCCCGCCGCCGGGGGAACCGGGCGGGGGGGGGGGGGAGGGAGGGAGGGGCGGAGCTAACGTGGTGGGCGTGGTTAAACCGGTGGGCGGGGCAGCGGCGCCGCTGCGCGCTCCGCAACCTGCCATTGTGACGTCGCCGCCCGCCGCGCCCAATCAGCGCCCTCCTCACCCTCTCCCCACGTGGGTTCGCCGCTTCGCTATTGGTCAGCGCCTCAGCGGCCGCCCCGGTTTTCTCCCCCCCCCCCCTTCCCCGCCTCCCCGGCCCCGCCCCGCCCCTCCCGGTTCGCCCCATCGCTCTGGCGGCGGCGGCGCCGACCGCGTGTTCCTCGTTCCGCGGCGGCATCGCGGGGGGCTCCGTGCGCCGCCCTCGGGCCCCCCAACCCCCCCCCTCCCCACCCCCCGACCCCTCCGTCCCCAGGACCCCTCCCGGAGCGGTGCCATGGCGTGTGGAGTTACGGCGATACCGGCTGGACGGAACTGAACGGCCGCCCCCGGGGCGGGGGGAGCCGCGGCGGAGGCACCGCTCGCACTTCGCATGTCCGCGGCGCCCGGGAAGTCGGATGTGTACGGCCTTCCTCCCCCCTCCTCCTCTCCTCCATGGCCGTCGTGCTCCGGCGTTAGTTCCTGGCTTTGCTTCCCCCTTCTCCTGGCAGCAGGAATACCGCGGGATCCTCCTTCCGCCGGGGCTGTTTTGGTTGGGTTTTGTTGTTGGTTGTTGTTGTTGTTGTTGCTTTTTTTCCTTCACCCTTTTTTTTTTTTTTTTTTTCCCCCTTGTTTTGAGGGATGATTTTGAATTTTTTAAGGTTTTTTTTGTTTGTTTGTTTCCTGCGCGGCTGCCGGTGCCGGCAGGGGGGAGCCCCCCCGGGGGTCGGCACCTGGCCCCGGCGGTGGCGGCCGGGCTGGACCGGGCTGGGCTCCGCGGGCGCGCAGCGCCTCTCCGGCGGTGCGGAGCTTTGCGCGGAAGAGACGGGGACACACACACACACACACAGAACGCTTAGCGAGCCGGGCCGGCCGGACCCCCCCACCCCCCTTCCCCTGTACCCCCCCCCCCCCCCTCCTGCCGCTCCCGCTCCTCCGCCCCCCGCACGGACTTTCCTCTCGTCTCTTTGTTCCAGTTCTCGGCCTCTCCGGGAGCGCTCCGGGCAGCAGCGCACGTCGTGATCGCCGTAACGAGACACGGCGCGGTTGGCTCCAGTGACCGCGCCCCAACCCTGCCATGTACCCCCAGGGCCGGCACCCGGTGAGTCCCGCTCCCCCCTCACCCCTGTCCCGGCTCCCCCCCCCCCCCCCCCCCAGCGCTGAGCTCCTCTCCCCGCAGGCTCCGCACCAGCCGGGCCAGCCGGGCTTCAAATTCACCGTGGCCGAATCTTGCGATCGGATCAAGGACGAGTTCCAGTTCCTGCAAGCCCAGTACCACAGGTGAGCCCCGGGGGGGGTGCCTGGGGGGGCCGGGGCGCGGCCGCGGGCAGCGCCGCTCCCCTCCCTGCCCGCGGGGTCTCACCCCTCTGCTTCCCCCCACCCCCCTCACCCACCCACCCCCCCCCTTCCCCGCCTCTTCCCCAGCTTGAAAGTGGAGTATGATAAGCTGGCGAACGAGAAGACAGAAATGCAGCGCCATTACGTTATGGTAAGAGACTTTAATCAGATTTCGGATCAGGCTGTAAATGTCATTAGCTGGGAGCGCAGCCGGGCGCTGGGAAAAAGGGGTGGGGGTGTGTGTGTGGGGGGTCGGGGTGGGGGACGACCCTGCTAGCCGGGCTTGGGGCAAGGGAGGGGGTTGCCCTGCCCACCGTGCCCAGCGGGGACCGGGGCGGCTGGAAGCGCCATCACAAGTTTCCTGTTAACCCCTTTCTGCCGGTTTCTGCAGCCCCGGGAGGGACGGGGGGGGCAGGAGCGGCGGCTCCGGGATCTGGGGGTGGGGGTACCCTGGGGGGGACACCGGGGCTTGCCCCTCTTGCCGCTCTGCGGGGGAGCGGGGCTGTGTCCCCCTTTCTGCCCCGGGGGGTGCGGGGTGAGGCCACCCGGGTGCCTTCCAACCCCCCCACCCGGGTGGAAAACGGGTTGGTGCAAAAACCTCTTCTTTTTCCTTTTTTTTTTTTTTTTCCTGGTAAAATTTGCATGGCGGGACCCTGAGGTGTGGGATGGTTTGTGTTGCTGATCGGGTTAGCAGGACCCATCACCCCTTTTCCCGGGGTGGGGGGGGGGTCAGGGTGCTCCCAGGGCTCCCAGCAGCGCTGCTGGACCCAAAAAGGGAGGAATAAATCCACGCACACACCCCCCCCCCCCAGTGAGAAACTGGGTTTTTGGCCAGACTACGGGCTGTACCTGTTCTGCCAGGGCTGTGCAGACGCCTGTCACACAGCTCTGTGCCTCTTTGTTTTTCTAAGTAGCTTAGGAGGAGAAAACAGGAGTAAAAAAGGAGTGTCCTCCTGTTAAATGCATGCCAGTTAAACCCTATAAACAGCTGCTTATTATAAGGCATAATTTCCTTGGCTACAAATGCTTTAAGCACAGTTTTGACCGGGCTGCTTTCTGGTAATGACCTTATGCAAATACCTTATGTTAAATTAATTCAAATTCTTGTTGCCTCTCTCCTTTTTTTTTTTTTTTATTCCCCAGTACTATGAAATGTCGTATGGTTTGAATATTGAAATGCACAAACAGGTGAGTAATTTAAAGGGGGGAAAATGGGGATTGATTGATCTCCTGTTGGCCTTTTCTCAACCTGAGATAAAATAGGCCCTGATTGCACTAAATGGGGGAATAAGTGCTGGAGTCAGGGATGTGACTCCAGGTGGGATGGTGTGGTCTGGCAGTTATATTGGGAATGCAAGTTGATGGCAGCCTGGCGGGTGGTTTTTTTGCCTGTATTCAGGATAAACTTAGATTTTTGAGAAGGCTGGTTATGAGAAGAGGTGAAAATAGCCCTGCCTTCCATGCTGGGTGCTCGGTACCTGGAATAGAGCATTCCCAGCGCTTGGAAAATACTGTTATCTCTTGTGTTTTCCTCTGGTTTTGTTGTTGGTGCAAGGCAGCTGTTTCTAAGGTCATACCCCTGATACTGGCCCTGCTGTAGCATGAGACTTAGCAGGGAATTATCTTCAGGGATACCCATATCTTCTGGTATGTTGCTCAATGTCACAGATTTGTCTTTGCATCTGGAAGGCGAAGCAATGTTGGGTAGATGGGGTTTGTTTATTTTGTTTTTGTTGTTTCCTCTAATATCTAACTTGCCTGAAGGAAAAATATAGAAGGCCATAGCAGAATGTGGTGTGCTACCTTGATAAGATTATAGCTAAAGAGCCTAAAGGCTGGGCACATGATGGTAAAACTTAAAGGAATAAAGTTATTATTGAGATTAGACCTGATTATTTGTGCTGCTGCTGCTTACTGGTTTTAGAAGTAGTTCTAATTAAGAACTTAAGGCAGATAGAAGTTGACATCAACTTTGCAATTCGCAAATCAGCCCCATTCAGCTCCAGAGTGGTTTTGCTTAATAGCAGTATCACAGCCCTCGGTGAGAGAGTGTCTTTGCTGACTGATGGGATTCAGAGCAGCGTGTCTGTGATTCTGCCTCTCTGCTTCTTAGCACACACTTCCCTTTAGCTTTCTCGTACATAGTCACAGGGTAACAAAAATAATTACTGCTTAGTCTACAGTTTTTTAAAAATATCTTCTTCTGTGCAGATAATCCTGAGTCTTTTCTCTTTGTTGCTTCTGCCTGGACAGAAGGCTTCTTGGAGGGGATGCTGCTTGTGGGGAGCCCTGGGGGGGCTGTGCAGGAGCCCGGATGCCCCCTACCCGGGGCAAGCAGGGGCACATGGGGCTGGTGTGTGGCTCAGGGAAACCTCGGGCACGGGTTTTGCCTTTGGTATGGCCAGGAATGCTCCTGAATGCAGGACTTCTGCCCAGGCTTCTGGTGGCCTCCTGTGAGGACCCTGTCCCTGTTTTGCCTGTGTCCAGAGGGACATGGAACTTGCAGCCTGTTGGGAATGCTGGAGGGACTGGAGTAACACAAGCCTTGGTACAGGATGGTTTCAGGAGAGGGGATGCCTCTGCCCCCTGGGTGCTGGGTGCTGGAACAGCTTCGCTCTGTGCAGAGGCTGGGAGATGCTGAAATAAATACAGCAAGATACCGAGCCTCTCCTCTGGATGGAAGCTGTGGAGGCAACTGCTGTTTCCCGAGATGTGCAAGGGTGTTTTCCACCAGGGCAGGCTCGCAGCCAAGAGCTGACTTGAGGTGCTTTGTGCCACGGGATGAGTGTGGGGCTGGGAACCCACCGGGGCTCTGGCGTGGTCGGTGTGTGGACGGGGCCCCCGCCCACCGGCTCCGTCTTACGGTGTGACCACATCGTGTGTCTTCCCAGTGGCGAGGGAGGCCAAGTGCTTGGGGTGGTTACAGCGGGTGGCTGAGGAAGCTCGGCATGCCCAGGAGCAGTTTTCCGTGGGGCTGGTGCAGGCAGAGCCGCAACCGCTGCCCTCCCTGGCCTGGGTTTTGCCGGCTGGCCGTTCCCACACCGCGGCAGCAGCATCCCAGGGATGCCCGGCAGGCTCCCCGTGTCTCTCGGGGAGCTTTTGCTGCCTTGCACGGAGAGGTGTTGGCTGGATGGTTCCAGCCTGCGCCGAGATCCCCCCGCCTGCTCTCCCTGCTCCCGGGGACGACGCTGCCTGCCTAGGGCCGGGCCGGGGGCAGTTCGGAGGGGAAGCTGTCGCGTTCTTCTATCTGGCAGCGCTGGGGGAAAACAGCGGCCCGAGCTGCTCCCAGCACATTTCCAGGTGAAAAATAGGGCGAGAGGGAGCGGAGGGCTGGAAGAGCTGGGCCCCGAGCAGGGGTTTCCCCCTCTTTGGGGCTGCAGCAGCCCCCCAAAGGCATCCCGGCGCTAATTGCAGCGTGGTCCTGCCCGCAGCTGGTCGAGGGTGGCTAGTCCTGAACAAACAAGTTTATCAGCTGACCTGTTTAGCGGTTGACTTGTGTTTATCTGCACACAATCAAGTAGACTGAAGTGCTTGAATTATTCATGCAGTGTCCTGCCCTCCAGACTTGACTGCTTGTGATTACATCTGCTTGAGACAAACATTGATGGATACTTCATCTTTAAGCAAAAGGGGATTGTCTGTCTGTGGGCTTATATAACAGATTATCTCTTCTTCACTGAATATTAAGTGTGTGCATATGTGGCCGCGGGTGGGTTTGTGTTGGTTTCCCCTCCCTCCCTCCCCTTCTTTCTTCTGCGTTTTGTTTCTGGTTAAGGGGGGGAAAAAAAAAAAAAAGTCGTTTCATAAACAACTCCATATGCAAGGAAATATTTAGGAAGTGACTACCCACTTTGTTGCATATAACACAGTGAATTGCTCCTTACATCAGCCTTCCTGCTGCATGAAGTGCTCAGCTTCCTTCAACCTGAGGCTGGTGGGGAGTTTTCTTTTTAAACCTGAGTGAAACCTTTTTTTTTTTCCGCTAAGGTTAATTGATTTTTACAAAAACTTTTGCTCCCCTGTTGTTTTGGCATTGTTTTTGTTCAGATCTCTGGCGATAATCACTGAACGCAATCAGAGGGGGGAAAAGATTTCTAGAAAAAAACTAATTTTCTGGGGGGAAAGAGGACACCTCAGTGGGGAGAACCTTTCTGCTGGTTTTTGGGGTTTTTTTTGTGGCTGAGAACTTCTCGCATAAGCACTTCTTGGTTGTTTTGGTTTAATTTGTGCTTAAACACTTAATTCCGGGATCAGACCTAAACCCTCCTGATGCTTCCACAGGAAGAGCAGCATGCTTTTTTCCCCTCTTTTTTTTTTTCTAGAATATTCCAAGAACACAGTATACTTTGTCATGCTCATTAGCGAGGAGTGCCAGGTAATAATTTGCTAAATACTTCAGAAGCCAAGTAATTTGTTAGTGTGATACTGTCAGGTCTCCTAAGGTAGAAGGAAAGAACTGTCAGTCAGCTTAACCTCTCCTTCCCCTTGGCTTTGTGGAAGGCTCTGGGTGGGTTTTGGGGGTCCTAGGTAGGTTTTGGGGGTCCTGGGTGAGCTCTGCCCGCCCGCAGCCCGGGTGCTGGTAGTAATTCTGTAATGAGGGGTTGTGGCCCGCCCTTCCACACCCCCTCCCCGAATTTAATTCTCATCAGTGAAGCTCTCCACTTTGCTAATAATGATAGCAGCCACAAATAGCTTTCAACATGCCATTGACAGCCTGGTTGGAGAGAGCACTTGAAATAGCGGCAGACAGCTGAAAGTACCCATAATTGTGCGCCGGAGTGAGAACCACACTGCTCAAGGGCCTTATTTTCATGTGCTTAAAGAGACAATATCCTGGTTTCAACAGATGCTTCTGGTGCTTCACTGGTGGTGTGATTTACTCCTGGACTGTCTCCGACCGCCCCTGCCGCCCTTTTCCAGGGCTGGTTTGGGGGGGTGCGCAGGGGGTGGCTGAGGAAGGGCTCTGCTGGTGCACACCCATCTTGGAAACGCTTGTCTGGGTGTGTGTGGTGGGTTTGGAGCCAAGCAGAAAGGTGGGGGCTCACGGGTAGGGTGCTTCACCCTGGGAGTCCTGTGTGAGGTGATGCTGACACCCCATTCCTGCATCCCATGGATCATCCCCCTCAGCAGCCCCCCCAGCCCCGTTGCTCCAGGGCATTAGGCTTGCAGTGGGAAGTCTTTATAATGTTTTGGCATGTTTTTCAAGAGGAGGAAGGGTCAGCAGAGCCGTTCTGTGTGTTCAACCCTGTGTCTCCAGCCTGCATCCTGCTGTTCCAATCAATAAGCAAGGGCAGGTTGGTCTGGTGTGGCCCAAAATCTGTTCTGAGATGGCATCTGGGGTGGCCTGCGCTGGTGTGACCTGCTTCAAAACCACATGTAGGTTTGTGGAAGGTCTGTCCTGCTCAGGCTGTGGGTTGGTTGCAGGTGCTCTGTGCCTTTGGGAAGGCTGGGGGTGCTCCCTGTGTGGAGTTGGTTTCTGGAAGCACCTGCATCCCCAGAGCATGGTTCAGGGCAGGGAGCACAGGAGGGGTGTGGGGCTGGTCCTGGACTTCAGGGTCCTGCCCTGGGGTGCTGGAATCAGCCTAGGGCAGTGGTGGGGTCGGGGAGTCCTGCAGCTCCCTTTGCCTGCTCAGCTGAGGCCAGGACTAACCTGTTTTGGCCCAGCAGCATCTCAGCTACCCAGAGCTGTGTCTGGGATCTCGTACTGAGAGGGGAGAAGGCGGGGGGGGACTGCTTCAGGGCTGGGGCTGTGCTCGCCTTTGGCTGCTTTGGGCCATTTTTAAGGTTGCTCCTTTCACCTCTGCTCTGCAGATCCCACAGTACTATTTTTAAACTTCCCTCTGCCATGTCCAGGTGTAAAGAGGGGAGGCTGAGGGGCATGAGGCTGCTGGGGGGGAGCAGCCCCACAGCTGTTTAACACGATGCCACCATGGTGCTGCAGCCCGAGCCTGCCTGGCTCCTGACTCATTTCCAGCTCTCCATGCCCTCAAGTGCTTTGGGTGCTGGTACCTGCCCTGGCCATTTTAAGAGGAAGTGACAGGACTCACAGCCTGTGAGTCTGGCTCTTGATTTACAACCAGTGCAAATGTTTTCTCCGATCCCTCCCCGCTCGTGAAACATCACCCAGAGTGTTTCTTCTCTAGCAGCAGGTCACATTCCTGGCAGGGGCAGGGGGTGGTGGGGGATTAGTTGGGATTTCACGTTCTCCTGACTCCTTGCTCTTTTTAACAAGGCACATGGAGCTGCCCTCAGCATCCTGTGGCCCCAGGGTGAGCATCCAGAGACGTGCTCCCATGGGTGCTGGTGCTGCTCCTGTGGGTGGGTGCCTCTCCTGGGGTGCCCTGTGCAGCCCCCAAGTCTTCTATCCACCACTGGTTTGCCCCCCTCCCCCGTGGTCCAGCGTGGATGCAGGGCGCTGGAAGGGGATGCGGAGGCTGGGATTGCCATGGCAACCCGCGGCAGGGAATGCAGGTTTTTCTTGGCAGGAGCAGCTCGGGGGGCTCTGCTGCTCTGGGACGAGGTGATGAATGAGCCCTGTTATGGGGAAAGGTGTCAGGCATGAAACCCTCCCCTGTTCCTGGTGTGCTGGAGGATCCCTTTTCACTCCCGATTAAATGTTTTGTGGGGACAACTCAAGTTTAATATGCGGGGGAATGGGAAAAGTTAAAGTGAACAAATATTTAAAGATCATTGAATCTCGTGTTAACAGGAAACCTCATGGTTGTAAACATAATATTTTGGACGTCTAATATCTTCTTGCTGACTGAATCCCATGTGGGAAGTTTCTCTCTTTGCAGAGTGTTAAGCTTTTCCTCAAATCTCTGTTGGAAGTTTGGGCAGAATTGGATTTAAATTTGGAGGCAACGGGTTGCCCAGGGAAGCTGTGGCTGCCCCATCCCTGGCAGTGTTCAAGGGCAGGTTGGATGGGGCTTGGAGCAACCTGGTCTAGTGGGAGGTGTCCCTGCCCATGCAGGGCAGTTGGAACTAGATGATCCTTAAGGTCCCTTCCAACTCAAACCATTCTATGACCTTGTTTGTCTGGGCTGTGTTAGTGTTTGAAGGTGCGCAGGGAAAACCCAGCACCTTTCCCTGCCTCCTCTGTGGCTCCTGCCTGTTTGGATGCTGCTTTTTTATCTTTTGCACCTAAATGACCTTTTTGGAGGTGCAGCTGGAGGCACTGCTGGTGCTGGCACCTCTGCTCTCCCCTCAAACAGAGATTGAATTTGTTCTAGAATTTGCTGGGGGCTGGCAAGGAAGAGCTCGCAGGGCTCTTTCGACCGTGCTGGAGCAGCAATACACCGAGTGCTTGTTGTGTCCAGAATCCAATAGGCTTCATCTGAAGGAATAAATATTTAATGGAGCTGCAGTTTATATATAATCTAATCGATGCCTTGGTGCCAAAAAGGCCTTTAAAGAGGTTTAGCTATCACTGAGCGCCGTGTTATCAGTGGCAGTGCTGTCCCTTTGAAGTGGCTTTGCTGGGGCGCCAGGCCGGGCGCAGTGTCCCGGGAGCCCGTCCTGGCCTGGGTCTGCACGGGTACCCCTGCTGGGTGGGCACGGAGCTGTGGGTGGGTGGTGGGTGCAGAGCACTTCCCAGGCAGCGCTGTGGCTCCAGCATCCATCCTGTGTCCTCACTTTTGGGTCCAGGATCATGCCGGTGGCTGTGGCACCGGGTCCCGGAGTCCAAAGCGGGGTCACTTCCAGATGCCTTGTCGTGCTCCCTGACCTCTGGCGGGGCTAATAAAAGCAGCAGGGGTAACCTGATCACTGGGACACATTCGGAAAAGATGGTGGCCAGAAATATCCCTGTTGCTTTGAAGGGAAAGCTAGCAATGCCCGTGCGAAGGTGCTGCAGGTGGCTCCTGGGGACCCCCTGCAGCAGGTCCCCCATCTCTGGGCTCAGTGGGTTGTGTCTAGGCTGGGGGTGATGGGGGTTCTCCTGGCGACTCCTTGCTTGTGGTCCTCCTAGGGCACATGGGTTGTGCTTGTTGGGTTGGTCTTGTAGTAACCAGTGTGCCCCAACCACTGGCCACGTCCTCCAAGCAAGGGTTGAGTGTTGGTCTTTTTTACTCCAAATTATGGGTTTAGGTTGGATATTAGGAACAATTCCTTCCCCAAAGGGTTGTCAGGCCCTGGCCCAGGCTGCTCAGTGGTGGAGTCCCCATCCCTGGAGGGATTTCCAGGCCCTGTAGATGTGGTGCTGAGGGACATGGGGCAGTGGTGGCCTTGGCAGGGCTGGATTAACAGTTGGACTGGATGATCTTCAAGGTCTGTTCCAACCAAAACAATGCGATGATCCTATGGTTTGGATTTTTTTCTTGCAGTGTTTGAGAGCAAGTGGAGCTGAGAGCCCCTCTCCAGGTTGGCACCCACTGGGGCTGGGATGAAAAACCCGAGCTGCTGTAGGGTGCATCCTGGGGGGGGGGGGGGGAGGGCATGTCTTTTGTGGGGGGCTGAAGCCTCGGGGTGCAGGTGGTGATTTGGGGAGCGCACGGGGCGGGGGGCGGCACCTTGCCAGGGGGGAAGCTGAAGCTGAGAGCCGGTTAATCACTTGTGGTATTGATAACGAGCTGCTCAGGGCCCGTCGGAAGGAATTTCTGGGCGTTTGATTCCGCGCCAGGACTGGGCTCCGGCCGTTGTGGCGGCGCGAACCGGCCGTGTTTGAGTTGGAGCAGGAGCTGTTTTAACAGCTGCCGGGCCCGCCGGAGCAGCCGGCATTAACCCTTGGGAGCTGGACGGCAGGGATCCGGGCAGCTCCGTGTGCCAGAGCTGGAGCATCCCGGGGCAGGGTGGCACCTCCTGGCCCAGCCTCTGCCGGGCTTTATCGCTCCGGGAAAATGTTCTTCCCAGTGAATGGAGATGTTGGAGGAACCGCGGTTTGACGCAGCGTAGGTTTGTTGTTAAAGCCCCCAAATAACGTGGTTTGAGCTGATGGGTGGAAGTTGTTACGGGTTAAATTCCCTGAGTGGGATGTGAGGATGGAGGAAGGAAGCCGACGGCTTGGTTCTGGGGTGGGGAAGGACCTGGAGGGTGCTGAGATCAGAGCAGGCGCCCACCAGCCCTCGCTGTTGGCCAAACCCTTTCCCCGTGGGGTGGTGGGTGTTGGTGGAGGTTTCTTCTGAAGAAACTCTGCCAGTGAAAAGCTTGGTCCTGTGGTGGGAAAGGGGCCAAAGTGTCCCGAGGGAGCAGGGCCACGTCCCTGTGCTGCTGAGTGCAGAGCTTGCACAAAGGTGCTTTTGTTGCCTCTTTTGCGTGTTCCTGATTCCTCCTGTGTGGCCAGGAGAGGATGCAGGGAAGGGGACAAGGAGGAGATGCACAAGAGGGGGATGCAGGGAAGGGGCTGGCGAGGGATGCACGTTGCTGCTGGACGCTGCTGGGTACTGACTGTTGCTTTTTCTTCTTTTTGTTTTTTTCAGACAGAAATTGCTAAAAGACTGAATACAATTTTAGCCCAGATCATGCCTTTTCTGTCACAAGAGGTAAGGATGTCTTCCCACCCCAGGTGGGAGATGCTGCTTCTCCTGAGGGGCAGTTCCCAGGAAGGCAGTGCTGTGTCTTGCCAGGGGGTCTTGGGAGGGGGCACAGACCTGCTCCCACCAAACCCATATTTTGGGTGTGAGGCTGCTCTGAGGTGTCCTGTGGGAAATGGGGTGCAGATCCTGCATGCACATTGGAAAACCCTGGGATGGGGGAGAACCAGACCCCATGAGGGGTCTGCATTGAGCCTGTGGAGTGAAAAAAGCTGTGAGGGGCTGCCTGTGGTCTGTGGAGCAGGGAGATGTGCCCAGGTTGCTGCTCTCCTGAACAAAATGCAGACCAAAAAAGGGGGTGACCAGCTCTGGGAGGAGGGGGGGTGATGTCTTGGCTTAGTGCCCTGTGCCCAGCTCTGACCTGGCTGTGTCCCCACAGCACCAACAGCAAGTGGCACAGGCTGTTGAGCGTGCCAAGCAAGTGACAATGACGGAGTTGAATGCTATCATCGGGGTACGTGGACTTCCCAATCTGCCTCTCACCGTGTGTATATCCCTTTTATTCCTATCATTTACCATAACCAGAGGCAATCCTGTGCTCAGCCAGGCTTAAAGGAGGGCGGCTCGTGGCACCCTGGTTGTCCTGTGACCCCCAAAACTTCTAAAAACTCCCCCAAACTACCAAACCTTCCAAAAATCTGTCTCTGAGGGAGGCAGGGACCGCTGCACCGCTTGGGCAGCCCAGGGTCCCTCCCCGGGTGCTAGTGCAGCACCAGGAGCCTCCACCAGCCAAACTGGATGTTCTCCCTGGAAGTGGGGAGCATTTGGGAGCAGGGCCGGGTGCCCAGCAGCCCCCCTGCAGCCCCTGAGCCCAGGCATGTCTCTGCGTGTGCTGTTGATGTGAAATGTGCTGTAAACTTGACAGAGTTGTTGTTCCATGCATTGACTTACCCGCTCCTGTCTTGCCGGGCTCTCTCTCTTCTCTCTCTCTCTCTCTTGCAGATCTCAGGTGTTTTTTTTTTAAGACTAATGATTTTTATTGTCTCTTTACTTGACGTAAGGGTCTCAGTCCTGCAGCAAACCTGCCCTCTGTTGGGGCTCCCTTAGCCCAGGGACATGCTTGTACCCAACCAGCATCCTGGGGAGGTGGCTCTGGGTTTCAATGCTTGTTTTCCAGAAAATACTGGTTTATAATATTTATATTTTTTTTTTTTTAGTAACTGCTTGCTCTTCTTTCCTGAACTAGAAGGATCTTTGTGATTCTCTGTGTTTAACTTGCTCTTATATACATTTTTTTGGGTTTTGTGGGTAGCCTTGAGTATAGAATTGTGCTCTGGGCTCTTTGTGGTGGAGCTTGTGTGGCAGTGGAAGGGATCTGGGCATGGGACAGTGTGTCATGGGGTCCGTGCTGGGGTGGCAGGCAGCATCATGTGTCTGCCTGCACCTTGCACCTTCCCTGCAGGCTGGGATGTGAACTGGTGCATCCATAGCAGAGAGAGGGAGTGAGGGAGATGCTTGGCTGTGCTGAGCTGCTTTAAGTCACAGCCAGGAGCCCAGGCAGCTGGAGGCAGATATTGGAATTCAATTAAGGTAAATGAGCAGGGCCCGTGACCCCCATTTTCAAGGTAATTGCTTCCTGGGATCAGAGCGAGTGTCGTCCCATCATTAAGCAGCCAGCCATTTAATCGCTTTGCCTGATGGACTTTCAGGAGCTCTGGGTGGCTGGGGGAATGTGGGGAGGATCTGGATGGATGCTGGGATGGGATGGGAGCAGGGAGCATCTCCAGCTGTGCCTGTGGATGGGGGGACCCGGGATGGCTGCTGGCCAGGGGCTGGCAAGCAGTGCCCTGTGCTTCAGTGGCTTGAAGAGAAAGGCAGAGCTCATCTCAGATGTGCTCCAGGTGGATGTGGAGCTGCTTTGGGTCACAGGTTCCTGCTGCTGGGGGTTGGCTGCACCTTTCCCACTGCCCCCTGAGACCTGAAACCGAGAGGGGTTTGGGGCTGGTTTTGTTCCCAGCAAATGGAATTCCTTCCCTTTCTGCAAGGGTTGGTTTGTTATTGCCGGGTTGCTGGGGTGGGGCAGGTCACCTGTGTGTGTTTGTTCCTCTCACGCTGGGGCGTGACACGGTCCTACCCACCATGTCCCACGGGATTGGGCCACCAACACTGTCCCCTGCCAGGCCTTGCAGCCAGAGGCAGTCACTCTGTTTACAGACCACACCAGCATCTCGGTGCAGGTGCTGCAGAGAAAATCGCCACACACACAAAACCACACAAGATCATTAGAACTTTTCGGTTTTTTGCCCCCTTTGAGGTCAAGAACTGTTAATTTTATGCATCTAGGCCATTGTCTCACAGTTCCTCTGCTTCAGGCTTCTGTGAAATTGAGCCCTTGATTTGGTTATAGCTCTGGAAATGATTAGACTACTTTACTAAATTTAACGCAAGTGGTGAACTTAAGTGGTGAACCATTAAATCGGTTAACAAAGGCATGAAGCATGATGTACATAATCCAATTAAAAACACTCTACATACGAGATATTCCTTGCCAGCCTTTCTCGTAAATCATAACCTCCTCATATCTTCACCATATTTGTCTGGCACATGCTGAGGGGACTCCAGAAGGAAAACATCTCTGTCTGTGCATCTCCCAGCTGGCTCCTCCTGCCTGGCCTGGACCTGGGGCTGGGCAGTGCTGGTGTCCCCACTGTTACCCAGGGCTGGCTTTGGCCTCTCCAGGAGCATCAGTCCAGTTTGGGGTCCTGGCAGGCTCCAGTGCAGCATCCTGAGGGGTTCTGAGCATGGTTTACACTGGGAAGCATCCCTGGCCCTGGAAAGCTGCTCCAGGTCCTTGCATGGCTTTGTTGGGCAGGACCCTCATCCTGCTTGGAGCTGAGCACCCCACCTTGTCCACACCACTGGCTGAGGCATGGGACATTCACTGGGTGCAGGTGTTGGGGTGGTTTGGGTGGGCGCAGTGCAGCCTGCCCTCCCCCAGGTGGTTTGCAACAACCCAACCTTTTCCAGGGGCAGGGAACAAGGGGCAGGGGGGAAGGTGGGATTTCCAGCAGAGAAGACACCAAGTGAGCAGCATCCCTGAGCTCAGACACATCCCTCTGTGCCATGGAGCCCTGGATGGGTTTTACCCCCTCTGTGGAGTCTCTGGGATGTGATTCCTGAGTGCCACGCAGGATGGATGCACGTGGAATGCTCCTTGGACTGATGTGCACCAATAGTGAGGCAGCTGTGGGGAGCTGGAGCAGAGCCTGGGGATCCTGTGGCACCGACACCCTCTGTTCTGGGTTCCTGATCTTCTCCTTGCCGTGGGAGTGACCTGCCTGGGACAATGGTCCTTCCTGTGGTGCTGGGATGAAGCCTGCAGCCCTGAAGGATGATCTTCTCTACTCCATGTAGCCGTGGGCAGCCCAGCCCTGACGCTGGACAGAGGGTCCAGGCTTCAAATGGGAGCTGCTTGTTGAGGAGACCCTCCAAATGGATTCTACTCAGCAGTTCCTGCCTGCCAAAGGGGAGAAAACCACCTTTAAATGTTACCTTGGGTCACAGTGGGATGTTATGTCTTGACATTTGTTTCTACCTCCGTGCACTGGAGCTGGGCTGCTGAAGGGGGGCTTGGACCCCTGGGGCCAGCCCTGCAGCTCACCGAGCCCTTGAATGGATGTATTTGCTGTCAGCTTTAAAAAACAGGAAGAAACCAGCTGTTTTCTGGAGGGTGAGGCTCAGGGTGGTCATTCTCTGTGCCTTCCCCACCCAGCCCCAGCCGGGTGCTGCCACGTTTGCTCATGGTGGAGCTACTTTGTCCCCTTGGCTGTGCCAAGGGTGGGACCCCCATGGACATCACTGGGCTGGAATGTTGCTGCGTGGACCCCAGCATGACACCGTGTCCCACTTCTCTGGGATTCCTGCAGCTGTGGAGGGTGTAATCTAGGCTGGAAAGCTCCTGGGAGGAGCATTGTGCTGCACCAGTGTTTCTGCCCACCATGGAAGTTGGATCAAAGATTGGATCTGTGTCCATCCCAGCCCTGCAGGGATGGGCACTGCTGGAAAGCTTGCGGGAGAGGAGTGCGTGGTGCTGGGAAACCATCAGGGACTGTTCCCAGGGCGTTGCTCTGATATAACAGCCAGCCTTGCCTCTCCCTTAAATGGGTGGAAATCACACGAGATTGGGACTGCAAGGAGCCTCTTGGATTTCCTCAGGAGCTGAGGCTCTGTTACTCTTGTTTTGGTTTTGGCACAGGGGGTGGCAGTGGCCACACTCTGCACCAGCGTGGTGGTGGAACCATGGGCTGGGCCTTTGGGGCTGGGGACCCCTCCAGGTGCTCCCTGCACCCCATCCTTGCACCCCCACCGGTCTGAGAACCCCTCCTTGACTGGAGCCCCTGCAGATGCCCCCTCTGCTCTGCCCTGATGATGGAGCAGCCCAGCAGAAGCCAAAAAGCTCCTTCCAAGGACACGGTGATTGATAACGGTGCTGCCGAGGTCTAATGGCCTCCTGTGCTTGGCTTCTGCCCCAGCCCAGGGCTCTGTGCTGCCTGGAAGAAGCTGCGTTGGGAGATAATGGATCTCCTCTTCCTGGAGCTGCAGCTCCTGCCTTTCCCGACTGATCCCAGCTGGGGATTTCCCTCTCCCCAGAGCCTGGCAGCTGTTGGTTGCCCACCCTGGGCTCACCCACCCCCTTTTCCTGCACCCAGCCCTGCCCTGAGGGTCCTGCTGTGCCCATCAGCCTGGGACAGTGAGTTGTCCCTCCCTGAAATGGGTCTTTTGGTGGGGAGAGGAGTGGGACTGGAGCTTCCCCTGAAGACATGGCCTTGGTGTGGGACTTTTTCTGAAAAAGCTGCATCCTGGCTCCTGCAGCCGGGCTGGGGGGGCTGCAGGGTGTTTGCAGGGTGCACCAAGGGGTGTGTGGAGTGCACTGGGGGCTGCAGAGTGCAGGGGGTGTGCAGGATGTGCACCAGGGGGTGTGCAGGATGTGCACCAGGGGGTGTGCAGGGTGCACCAGGGAGACCATAGGGTGCAGGGGGTGTGTGGGATGTGCACCGAGGGGTGTGTGGGGTGCACCATGGAGCTGCAGAGTGCAGGGGGTGCACCAGGGGGGCTACAGGGAGTGTGCAGGGTGCAGGACGTGCACCCAAGGGCATGCAGGGTGTGCAGCCTGCCCCCCAGTGTCTCTGGGGGTGCAGCAGAGCCCCTTGCTGCACTGTGGGTGCATGGGGGGCTACAGGCTGGAGGGCACCAGCCTTGCTAGGGGGTGGCAGGAGCACTTCTGGAGCCACCCCCCCTGCACGCTGGGGTTGTGCTGTGCCCTGGGCACAGCCAGGTGCAGGACCCCTCAGGTTAATCCCCTTCTGCTTCCCCCATGTGTGGTGGGCCGTGGGCTGCCCTGTTGGGCTGAACTGGGGTGTCACACCCACCCCGTCGGGCTGTACTGGGGTCACCCCAGTGCTGCAGAGTATGAGCCAGTTTGGGGGCACCCAGGCATGTCCCCTGGTAGTGCTGAGCAAGATTTGCTCAAATTTCTTTGATGGAAATATAGGGATCCCCTATATCTGAGAAGAATCTTGGTGTATTCCCAGTGTGGTTTGAGCTGGGCTGTGTGTAACAGCAGCAGCCCCTCGCTCCCTGGCTGTCAGGGTGCAGGACTGGGGCTGAAGCCCTCTGTGCCCTGCAGGAAGAGCCCTCTCCTGCTTTGTGTCTGTCCCTGGGCACGGTGTGATGATGTGTCTGCTCCCTGGGCAGTGGGATCCAGCTCCGTGCACAGCCCAGCAAGGGAGCTGCCTGGTCTGATGATAGACTCTGCCATGGGGGGAAAACCTCATCCCAGCTGGTTGTGGGGATGCAGGGGAGGTGTGGGGGCCTCCTCTGCAGCTCAGATGTCCCCCCTGAGGTTGTGATTCCTGCTGCAGGTCTGTTGCCCAAATGCAGCTTTCACCAGCAGACAAGAGGGTGCTGCCCAGGCGGGTGCAGGCAGGAGGGTTGAAAATGTGAGCACCAGCTCCAAGACCCTCCTGGCTGGACCATTGGTGTCCTTGGGGTGGAGGAGCTGCTGGAGTGGTGGCCTAGGGGGGTCTTGGGAGTGACATTCTCTTCTGAGGTGGCCTAGGAGGGTCCCAGATGCTCAAGGTTTCTCTCTCTGATCTGGTTTAGCCCTTGGCCCTCCAGCCAGAGCTGCTTTCTGCATCCATTTATTTTTTTTTTGCTTACTATCTACTGAAAAGCAAAGCCAGCCAAGCCTGCAGCCGTGCTGGGAATGACCTCTAGTTAAGGATGACTCCTGCAGTCCAGCCTGGGCTGTGTGTGACCTGCACACACTCGTGCCACCTGGCCCTGTCACCCTCTGTCCCTCTTGCTAACAGGGCTTCTCCTTCCAGGCAGATTCCCGGGGCATCACCTCGCTGCCCTCCCGGGACGACACCGGGCACGTCCCTTCCTGGCGCTTGCTTCTGCCGCCAGGCTTGATGCCTCAAATCCCCCCCAGGTCCCACTGCCCCCTCCCCGGCTCACTGGTGGTTTCCTTGCAGCAGCAGCAGCTCCAGGCCCAGCACCTCTCCCACGCCGCCCACGGGCCCCCGGTCCAGCTGCCGCCACATCCCTCGGGGCTCCAGCCTCCCGGCATCCCGCCGGTCACCGGCAGCAGCTCGGGGCTGCTGGCCCTCGGCGCCCTGGGCAGCCAGGCACACCTCGCTGTCAAGGATGAGAAGAACCATCATGACCTGGACCACAGAGGTGAGAGCGAGGGGCTGGGGTGAGGCTGTCCCTGGGGCCGTCCCTGTCATCGCCACGTCCCCCAGCGCGGGAAATGCTCTGGTCCAGGCCTGGCTCCGCTCCCACCCCCCCCTTCCCTGGGAGAGTGGGCTTCGAGGAATGGGCTTCTGTTCTTAGGGGTGTGGCTTTCCCTAAGGGATGCTGGAACCTCTTGGCTCAGCTGGGGTGGTTGAGGGAGGTGATGCTGCTCTTGTGGGGTATTCCCAGCAGCAGCTTCCAGGAGATCCCAAAGCTTTCCCTGCTTTTCTTGTTGGCTGGGGTCAGGATGCTGCTTGGGAGCAGTTCCAGGTCTGTGAGGTCTGTGAGAGGTGATATGGGGACCTGTCTGCAGGCTTTCTTTGCTCATTTAGGCCAGGGAATGCAAATTGCCCTGAGAAATGACCCTGGCAGGTTATGCTCTGGGGCAGAGCTGCTTGTGTGTCCCAGAGTTCCTTCTTCACAGGCTTTGATTATGTCAGGCTGCAAATCACAGAATCATAGAATGGTTTGGGTGGGAAGGGAACTTAAAGACCATCCTGTCCCACTCCCCTGCATGGGCAGGGACACCTCCCACCAGCCCAGGCTGCCAAGCCCCATCCAACCTGCCCTTCAACACTGCCAGGGATGGGGCAGCCACAGCTTCCCTGGGCAACCTGGGCCAGGGTCTCACCACCCTCACACTAAAGAGTTTCCTCCTAATGCCTAGCCAAAGTCTCCCCTCTTCCAGTTTTGATTCATTACCTCTTGTCCTCTCACTACAAGCCCTTGGAAAAAGTTCCTCCCTATCTTTCCTGGAGCCCCTCCAGGCACTGGAAGGTGCTCTAAGGTCTTTCTGGAGCCTTCTCTTCTCCAGGCTGAACACCCCAACTCTCCCAGCCTGTCTCCGTAGGATGGATGCTCCAGCCCTGGAATCCCACATCCCCATTTAGCCCTGCTGGGATGCTGAGGCAGCAGCCTTCCTCCTCCTCCTCTCCATCACTGTCTAGAGTTTTCAGTAGTCTGGAAACCAGCAACATCCACTACCAAACTTGCTGGTTTTTTGTCATTAATAGCAGTAAGACAGTATTTTTAGAAGAAGAAATGGTGCATGAGTTTGGTTGCAAACCACAGCATTAAAGATTTTCCTGGCAACTCCCCCAGTCCATTAACACACTGAGATCTTCCCCAAGTACCACTGTGTGCAGGGCAGTTATCCACAGCTGGGCTCTTCTCCTGGTGGGTTTGGTGTGTTTTTCCACCCTGTTAAAGCCAGTGAGAAGAAGCTGTTGGTAACAATTACCCAATTATGTAGTTTTTTCTGTATGGATTCCACTTACCAGGAGATCCCAGGGAAAATGGGGCTGTTGGTGCCCCTGTTAATGGTTAAACCTCCTCCTGCTGATGTGACTGCAGAGCTGGGCAGTTGGGACCTTCTCCTGGCTTTGTGACTTTGGGTGCAGAATGCCATTTATTTTGTGTTTTGGGGCATTTCTCCTTTGTGTGCTTTGCCAAATAAATCACATCAACAAAGAGAAATGGGGCAGGAGGCAGCGGGAGCCGGATGGATGGGGACAGGAATGTGGAAGCAAAGCTGAAGAGAGCCCAGATAGGTTTGAGTTAAGGCAGGAGACTGTGCAAGGAGGAGCTTCTAGGCTTATTTTTCTGTTTTAAGACTTATTCTAACTTGCTTTATTTATCTCTCTTCTCTTTGTTTTGTCTGTGACCTCACCTCTGACACCGGCTGCTTCTAAAAGAGCGAGACTCAAGTGCAGTAAGTTCCATTACCTCTTTTTCTTTCTCAGTTCCTGGAGGCTGCCTGGTTTTGCTTTATCTATTATTTTAAAAAACAGACTTCAGGGGGTGAGCTCCAGGGACGTCTTTTGCAGAGGTCCTATTTAATAAAATAAAAAAAAGCAAGCAAAAAAGGGAGAAAAAGCCCCACCCTGGCTGGAAGAGCTGTTGGCTGTGCCGGGGTGAGCGGAGCTGCCTCCTCTGGGCCGGTGATGAGATTTGGTTTAAATCTTTTTTTGATTGCTGCAGATCTTTGAGATTCGGTTTCAATTGACTAAGCCCCGTGAATGAGCACAGTCAAGTCTGCAGGGCTAAAAAAAAAAATCCTTTGGGTGATTAGGAAAGCTATTTTATTCCTGATCACTCTTCTATTATCTTGGGTCATCTAATCTGTCGGGATGGGTTTTGGCTATTACGCCGTGTTAAGTAGGACTTGGAAGGTCAAGCAGTTAACTAACCAGCTAAATCACCGTGGTGGAGGGACAGTGTCACCTCCAGCGTGGCTGCTTTTTGTTTGTGTCCCCAGTGTCTTGGTGCTGGTTTTGGTTGGGTTTAGTGTCTGAGCATGGATGGAGAAGGCTATGAATAGAGGGTTGTTGTGGGGGTTTTTTTGTGGGCAGAGGCTGGTAGGAGCCTGGTGGGGGGGCTGTCCTCCCCATGGGGGGGCTCAGCCCATGCCCCCCAGTCCTGGGGTGCACAATGCTGCTGTCTGGGGGAAAAGCTGGCAGGACAAAGCCCGGCTGAGCTGCGGCTTTGCAGCGATTTCCTGCCATCCCTGAGCCCACAAAATGGGCCTTTTGAGAGATGGGGGCGGATGGGAAGAAAAATGCCATTTAAAGGGGTGGGGGGAGAGGGGAATTGGACATCATTAACCTGCTCCTTCGGTGGGGGGTGGGGGGGGGCTGTCGGAGATGGGGAGGTTCCCTCTCTATAAAATAAAACACGGGTATTCCCCGCGGAGGTTTAACGCGCACGATAATCAAGAGTTAGTCATTCATATTTTCCTGGCCTTGCCTGTGCAATAAAAAATATTTAGTTCCTTGGCAGCAGGCCAGGGCGGGCTGAATGGATCGATGCCTCTAAATGCTTGACATGATTCTCTGGTAGCTGCGAGGTTTTTTCAGCATGACTGCCTGAGAAGAAAGACCCCGGTGTTATCCAAAGCTGCTTATTGGGTACCGAGGAGAAACATGAACTGCTTTAGTTCTCCCTTTCAGTCGGGAAAGAAAGGCAGCAGAGGAGCTCGGGGGACGTTCCTGCTTAGCAGGGGTGGCAGCTCTGCTACGAGGCACGAAATGACAGTCGTTTTCTTTTGCTGCTCTGGAAAAATTAATTGCAGGGCAGCGCGGGGCGATGCAGGGCTGGGCTCTCCTGAGGTGGTTTTCTGCTGCCATTTTTGCTCCTGACCCAATCCCAGCCTGTGAGGGGCTTTCCTGGAAAGGCTCTTGGGCTTTGCTGCTCAGAACGGATGCAGAACCCACCTTCCCCCCCCGAGCTCTGCTGCTCCACATCACGTGGATTTTTCCAAAGGTTTTTGGATGCCGTTTGGCTCGGCAGAGCCCAACTGCTGGCATGGCGTAGCTGGGATCGGGATTAAGCGGTTCCTTTGCTCCCTGATGAGCGCCAGGGACGAGGCCCTGGCTCTGTGGCTCTGCAGATGCCAGAGGAAGCACCCGTGGGTGCCAGCCCTTGTACAAACCCCTGCCCAGGGCTGGGACGAAGCTCCAGTGCTCCCCATGGGGGTTAGAGGGTGATGGAGCCAGGACTGGTGCTCCCCGTGGGGGTTAGATGATGGTAGAGATGAGGCTTTTGTGGCACCATCTAAGCTGCTGCTTGTCAAGTCCCATTTCCTTCTGATTCCGACTCCGAAGTTGTTTCTGTCCTTGCAGAATAACTCAGTTTCACCCTCGGAAAGCCTGCGGGCCAGCGAGAAGCACCGGAGCTCCACGGAGTATAGCATCGACTCCAAGAAGCGGAAAGCGGAGGAGAAGGACAGCATGAGCAGATATGTGAGTGTGGGGACACGCTGGCATGAGGCTCGGGCAGGACTTTGGGTGGGGGAAACGCAGGGTTGGGTAAAACTGCCCAAATGTGGCATGGGTGACAGGTGTCCTGCTGCTGGGGGGAGGGGGGCGGGGAGGGATTTGACTCCCCCCTCCCACCTGGGATTTGGCAGCTCTCAGCAGGTTGAGACTCACTTTGTGTTTCAGGACAGCGATGGTGACAAGAGTGATGACCTGGTGGTCGATGTCTCCAACGAGGTGAGTCGTGGGCTGTTTTTGGCAGGTCCCCTCCTCTCCCCATGGTATGGTGGGGGCTGAGCTTTGGGGACCCCCTGGCCCAATTCCTGCCCGGAGGAGGAGCTGGAGGGAGCCCCCCCACATACACACTGCCCAGGGTACCAATGCTTTCTCCTGTCTCGCAGGACCCTGCCACCCCCCGGGTCAGCCCAGCCCACTCCCCCCCAGAGAACGGCATCGACAAAGCCCGCGGGATGAAGAAGGGGGACGCGCCCAACAGCCCAGCCTCGGTTGCCTCCTCCAGCAGCACTCCCTCCTCCAAGACTAAGGACCTGAGCCACGTACGTCCTTCTTTCTGCCCTGCCAGGGGGCTGGGTGCTTGCTGGGTCTGGGGGCTGGCTGAGCAGGGGCTGCGGATGAACCTCATATTTGCTTTTTCCTTTCCCCAATCCCTTCTCCACCCAGAATGACAAATCATCGACGCCCGGGCTGAAGTCAAACACTCCGACGCCAAGGAATGACGCTCCGACCCCAGGGACAAGCAGCACCCCGGGGCTGCGGCCAATGCCTGGCAAGCCAAGTGGCATGGACCCCCTGGGTGGGTACTCTGCAGTCCCCTGGGTGGGTGCCTGTGCCCTGGGTACTCTGTGGTCTCCCTGCATGGGTACCAGTCCCCTGGGTGTCCCCTGGTGCCACCGCTCTGCTCCAGTCCCCGTCATAGTTTCAACCCATTGGGAAGGCAGCAGCTTGGGGAGGGGGTTCAGGTTTATTGGGGAGCTAATCCAGCAGAGGACAGAGGCACCAGCAGCTCAGGTGGTCCCCACTTCAGGGAACAGGGTGAGGAGGGAGGCCCATCTGTTGCCATCTCCTCTGGGCTGAGCGGGGCTGGCTGCTTGTGGGGCTCTGACTGTGTCCCCTCCCTGCAGCCTCAGCCCTGCGGACGCCCATCTCCATCGCCGGCTCCTACCCGGGTCCCTTTGCCATGATGGGGCACCACGAGATGAACGGCTCGCTCACCAGCCCCGGCGCCTACGCCGGCCTCCACAACATCCCCCCCCAGATGAGCGCCGCTGCCGCCGCCGCCGCTGCCTACGGCCGGTCACCAATGGTGAGCTTTGGAGCTGTACGTAGCACTTTTAGCTCCTTTTCTGCTCCCGGCGGGGTGGGGCGTGTGGGGAGGGTCCAGGGGAGGGGAGGGGGGATGTGTTGGGAGGGGGGCTGTGACACCAGGGCTCCTCACTGGCCACGTTTTGAAACGGCTGCTGTCAGAGCTGGTACTGGGTGGGGAGATGCTTCCCCATGGGGTGATCCATGTGTGCTGCTGTGGTGGGATTTACCGGCTGTGCAGCCCCCCGACCCCGTCTTCTTGCTAGTCACTCAGCTCACAGAATCCCAGGCTAGTTTGGGTGGGAAAGAGAACTTAAAAGACCATCCAGTCCCACTCCCTGCATGGGCAGGGACACCTCCCACCAGAGCAGGTTGCTCCAAGCCCCATCCAACCTGCCCTTGAACACATCCAGGGATGGAGCAGCCAGAGCTCCTCTGGGCAGCCTGTTCCAGTTGTACACTTTAAAGCAAAATACAGGCAAAACAAGAAGCAAAATGCTGCTGTTAATGTAGAGATGAGGGTTTCTGCAGCACAGCTTGGCTGCTCCTCTCCCTAGGGGCTTGGGAGCAGCATGGGTAGGGTGAGCATGTCCATGTGCTGGTCCTTGCAGACCAGAAACCTTTCATTCCCCTTTCTGCCCGGGGAAAAAAATAAGGGCTAGCTATTGAGCAGCAAGGGGAAAGAGGGAGCTGCTGAGAATCCCTGTGCCTGCCTGAAGATGGGAATCTGCTGGTGTGCCTGGCTCCTGCCCAGCCTCACCCACCTGTGTGTTTCTTGGCAGGTTGGTTTCGACCCGCACCCGCCCATGAGAGCCCCTGGGCTGCCCTCCAGCCTGGCCTCCATCCCAGGAGGGAAGCCGTAAGCCCTTGGATTTTTTTGTCTGCACTGGGTGGGGGTGAGCATGCCCAGGAGGGGGTGAGCGTGGGGCTTCACCCAGGGCTGGCTCTCCAGCTGAACTCCTGGAGAAGCAGCAGTGGCGCCTGGCAGCCACCCAACCCCCTGGGTTTGCAGCAAGCCCCTGCCTCTGGGGCTGATCCCCCTGTTTGCCCACCCCTGGCAGAGCCTACTCCTTCCACGTGAGCGCTGACGGGCAGATGCAGCCGGTCCCTTTTCCCCACGACGCCCTGGCTGGTCCCGGCATCCCCCGGCACGCCCGGCAGATCAACACGCTGAGCCACGGGGAGGTGGTGTGTGCTGTCACCATCAGCAACCCCACCAGGCACGTCTACACCGGGGGCAAGGGCTGCGTGAAGATCTGGGACATCAGCCAGCCGGGCAGCAAGAGCCCCATCTCCCAGCTGGACTGCCTGGTAAGCATCCCTCATGTGTGCACAAGCAAAGCAAGTCACAGTGGGTTGCTCCTGGTCCCCAAGTATGTGTCCTCCTTGCTTTCCCTCACCCCTAGTCATAGAATCATTGAATTGTTTTGGTTGGAAAAGACCTTTAAGGTCATCAGTTCCAACCATTAACCCAGCACTGGCAAGGCCACCACTGCCCCATGTCCCTCAGCACCACATCTACAGGGCTTGGAAACCCCTCCATGATGGGGACTCCACCCCTGCCCTGGGCAGCCTGGGCCAGGGCCTGACAGCCCTTTGGGGAAGGAATTGTTCCTAATATCCAATCTAAAGCTCCCCTGGGAAACTTGAAGCTCTTTCCTCTTGTTCTGTCACTTCTTCTTTGGGAGAAGAGACCAACCCCTCCTCGCTCCAACCTCCTCTCAGGCAGTTGCAGAGCCAGAAGGTCTCCCCTCAGCCTCCTTTTCTCCAGGCTGAAAACCACCAGGTCCATCAGTTGTTCCTGCTCAGACTGGTGCTCCAGCCCTTTCCCCAGCTCCATTGCCCTTCTCTGGACACGCTCCAGCCCCTCTGTGTCCTTGTCCTGAGGGTCCTGAAACTGACCCCAAGATTCAGGGTGTGGCCTCACCAGTGCCCAGCACTGAGGGGATGATCTCTATCCTGGTCCTGCTGACCACCCTATTGCTGCCACAAGCCAGGATGCTAGTGACCACCCTGCTGTTGGTGTATCATTCCCTGCCCTCCTGCTGACATCTCTCCCCCTCCAGAACAGAGATAACTACATCCGCTCTTGCAAGCTCCTCCCCGACGGCCGCACGCTGATCGTGGGGGGGGAGGCCAGCACGCTCACCATCTGGGACCTGGCCTCCCCCACGCCCCGCATCAAGGCCGAGCTCACCTCCTCTGCCCCCGCCTGCTACGCCCTGGCCATCAGCCCCGACGCCAAAGTCTGCTTCTCCTGCTGCAGCGATGGCAACATCGCCGTCTGGGACCTGCACAACCAGACCCTCGTCAGGTGAGTGGCCGTGGGCTGGCAGCGCCAGGCCTTGCTCTGCTCCAAAGCCAGGGTCTTACTGGCCATGCTGTTGGCCTGAACACCCTGGGGATGGTGAGGAGAATGCTGTCTCCTGATGCTTCCACAGAATTGTTCTGGTTGAAGAGGCCTGTAAGGTTATGGAGTTACCAAGTGCTAAACCACGTCCCCTCAGCACCACCTCTGCCTGGCTTTTGAACACCTCCAGGGATGGTGATTCAACCGCCACCCTGGACAGTCTGTTCGACTGTTTAATTACCCTTTTGGTGAAGAAGTTTCTTCTAATACCCAGTCTAAACCTCCCCAGCACAACTTGAGTCCATTTCCTCATGACCTGTTGCTGATTATTAGGGAGAAGAGACCAACCCCCCCTCGTTCCAACCGCCTCTCAGGTAGTTGTAGAGAGTGAGAAGGTCTCCCCTCAGCCTCCTTTTCTCAAGACTTTGTCCAGACCTTTCTCCAAACCAAAAGACTTTTCTCCTGAGGAAAAGGCAGACTTTGTGTGTAAGCAAGCCCTACAGGCTGGTGCCCCCTGGCCAAAGATGCTCCCTGGCCAGGTTTCTAGGTGTGCTTGGTGCAGGGAAACCTCATAAGCACAGCCCAAGCACGAGCTCCCTTGGAAGCAGCCTTCATGCTGTGCTGCCTTCCCCTTGGTTTACCTGCTGTTTGCGTTGCTTAAAGGCAATTCCAAGGCCACACAGACGGTGCCAGCTGCATAGACATCTCGCACGATGGTACGAAGTTGTGGACGGGGGGTCTGGATAACACGGTGCGCTCCTGGGACCTGCGGGAAGGGCGGCAGCTCCAGCAGCACGACTTCACCTCCCAGGTAAGCTCGGGGTGCCCTCGGCCCCCACGCCCCCGCCTGGTTGTGCAGCTCCTAGTGGAGACCCCACACACAGGGCTTTGTTTATCCCTCTGGATGGTCCTCTGCATCATCTTTGCTGTGAGGCTGGTGAGACCCTGGCCCAGGTTGCCCAGAGAAGCTGTGGCTGCCCCATCCCTGGAAGTGCTGAAGGGCAGGTTGGATGGGGCTTGGAGCAGCCTGGGCTGCTGGGAGGTGTCCCTGCCCACAGCAGGAGGTTGGAACGGGGCTGTCTTTAGGTGCTTCCAACTCAAACCAGTCTGGGATTTTCAGTAGCTGTTGCTTAGAGCTTATTTAGTCTCACTGCCTTCCGTGCCAAATTTTCCTCTTCTGGAGGATGCCAGGAAGGTACTTTCTGACCAAAGACAGAAGTTCTGTCCCTGGAAGAGGCTGGTGCCTCAACCAGGGCAAGAGCTGGTGCTGCAGGAGGAGATGTTCTCTGTCCACTGGCTCCCAGCTTTGCTGTGCCTGTGTTTTGGCAGCTGGGGACACTCAGTGATTTCAGGGACCATGCTGTGTCCCTCCTTCTCTTCTAATTTGCTTCCAGGGCTGTAGGGAAAGCCATGGGGTCAGCCCCAGCTCCACTGGTGCCCAGGTGATCTCTCCCTGATGGGGATGACCCAAAGGGTGCAAACCCCCCCTGAGCCCCTCTCTGTCTTCCCCCCCCACAGATCTTCTCGCTGGGGTACTGCCCGACAGGCGAGTGGCTGGCAGTGGGCATGGAGAGCAGCAACGTGGAAGTGCTACACCACACAAAGCCTGACAAGTACCAGCTGCACCTCCACGAGAGCTGTGTCCTCTCCCTCAAGTTCGCCTACTGTGGTGAGAACCTCTGGCCCTCAGCATGGCTCCCCAGCTCCTTCGGTGGCAGCTGAGGATGGCACAAGGACCACGGCAGGGAGGGATGGTGCATGGCATGGTGGTGGGGGTGAGTGTGGGGGCTTCCAGCAGGATCCAGCCCACGGATGGTGGAGATGAGGATTCTCCTGGTAAAATGATCCCAATCATGGTTGGAAATGGCCGCATGGCCTCATGGAAGGTGAACCAATGTCTGCTGGTGTGGGAGCACTGGGATCCATCCTGGTGGAGAGGGGCTGGGACAGGCATCTCTGGAAGATGACTAGTTGTTCCAGATTTTCCAAAATCCCCAGTTTCTGAGGATAAGCAGCTGGAAGCCTCCAGGGGCAGGGTGGGGGGCTGGTGGCTTCAGTGATGCTGACCATGGGGCAGAGGACAGGCAGCAGCAACTTTTGGCTGCTGACGCTGTGTTTCCTGGGCACAGGTAAATGGTTTGTGAGTACTGGAAAAGACAACCTGCTCAACGCCTGGAGGACGCCCTACGGAGCGAGCATCTTCCAGGTATCTGCATCAGGCGGGGCAGGGGGGTGGGCAGAGCCTTGAACCCCCCTTTGGCATCGTCCTGGGAGGCTGCCAGACCTGGGGAAGGGAAAATTGCAAGTGTTAGAGGATGCTATGGAGATGATCCGAGGGCTGGAGCAGCTCTGCTCTGGAGACAGGCTGGGAGAGTTGGGGTGTTCAGCCTGGAGAAGAGAAGGCTCCAGGGAGACCTTAGAGCACCTTCCAGTGCCTGAAGAGGCTCCAGGAAAGCTGGGGAGGGACTCTGGACAAGGGCAGGGAGGGATGGAATGAGAAGGGGAAGGGTTTCAAGCTTCAAGAGGGGAGATTGAGATGAGATCTGAGGGAGAAATTCTGGGCTTTGGGGCTGATGAGACCCTGGCCCAGGTTGCCCAGGGAAGCTGTGGCTGCCCCATCCCTGGCAGTGTTGAAGGGCAGGTTGGATGGGGCTTGGAGCAACCTGGGCTGGTGGGAGGTGTCCCTGCTCACGCAGGGGGGTTGGACTGGATGAGCTTTAAGCTTCCTCCCCACCCAAACAATTCTGGGATTCCACAGTCAATCCAATTGGGATGTTGGGATCAGTACCCAGCATGCGGGAAGAGGGCATTCCACTGGCGTGGATGCTGCCGCAGCCTGGCAAGGGGGGGGGAGACTCAGCTGATGGGTTTTCATTCCCCTCCCTCCTTTCCACAGTCCAAGGAATCCTCGTCTGTCTTAAGTTGTGACATTTCAGCGGATGACAAGTACATCGTCACGGGCTCTGGTGACAAGAAAGCCACAGTCTACGAGGTCATCTACTAACGGTGGATTGTGTCGCAGGGCTGGCGGCTCCGGCACCGGCGGGACTGGGCTGCCCTGGGGGGCTGCCCTGGGGGGCCCCCGGGGCTCAGCCAAGGAGCAGCCATCTCTGGCAGGGCTCTGCCTGCAAACACACACGGATTTATGTGGAGGTCTGCAAATATGGCACACATTGGAGCCCTACACGGAGATATATTTTTTTTTTTCCGGTTGGTTTTAGGGTTTTGGGGTTTATTTTGATTTTTTTTGTTTTGGTTTGGTTTTGGTTCTCTGGTTCTTTCCATCTGCGCTTTGGTGGCACTATAAAGGACTTCTTTTTTTATTGTGACTTTTTTTTTTTTTTTGGTGCATCCTGCATAAGACTTGTGAAAAATGTAAATAATGGACTAGTAAATAGCATTGGAAGGGTGGGGGACCCCTCCCGGTACACTAGTTGTGTATTTTTCGTCTGCTGTAATTGTAATTCCACTGATGGTTTTGGTGGTGGCAATTTTTTTTTTTTTTTAATTTTTTTTTTTAGTTGTTTTCAAATATTTTTTTTTTCCCCACCCCGAAGCGTCCGTGGGGACGTGACTTTGCCGTGCCCAGGCTGAGCAGAGGTGTCCACTGGTGAAAAGTTGTTCCTACTGTCGTACCCGTGCGTTGTTCGGTGTGTTAGTGATGGTGGGGACGCTGCTGGGACCCCGGGGGGCTGGCTCGGATCCTCGGCTACTGATGGGACATCAGCAACACAATCACCTTTGTTTTGGTTTTTGTTTGTTTTTTTTTGTTTGTTTTTTTTCCTTTTTTTTTTATATATATATGGATTTTATTATTATTTTCGTTTTGTTGTGCTCGTATGTTTGAAGCAAAGGGGAAGCCCACGCTGCGGGATCGTCTGCGCAAGCCCTTCTTGGTCTTCGGACAGAAGCAATGAGGAGTGATTTCAAAGAAAGCATAGTAAATTCAGCTCAGGGAGCCACGAAAGATAATAGCAACTTATGTGTTTTGTATTCAAATGAAAGTAAAGAAATTAGAATTGATAACCTTTAAAATACAGTTTTTTTAAAAGCCAAGTTTGCTAACAAGTAGGGTTTGTGTGTGGTGGGGGGGGGGTGGGAAGGAAGGGGCTGGCTTTGGTAGGGTCCTGTGGGCTGTCTATGGTCTTGTGTCTTCTGGTGTGTAGGTTCTGATGAAGAAAACCCCCTCCCTTGCACAGGCCTGCAACTCAGCCTTTTGTACTACAGGGGAAAAGGAAAAAAAAAAAAAAAGACAAAAAAAAGACGTAATGGGAAATAAAAGTATTTGTGTAGCAGAAGTGCTCACCCTGTATTGTAGCATATGGAAGAGAATTTTTATACTACATTTTTATGGATTTTTTTTTTTTTAATCTGGTCAAAAATGCTAATAATAATGCTTTTTAGGGTTCAGGTGAGAACTGCCTGGTTTGCAAAGGTGAGTAGTAGAGACCGCGGAGAGGAGGAGGTGGTGGGTACCTGGCTGCTCTGGAATGCATGCTCAGCATCGCATCCCTCTGGGCCAGGTGGGGTTGGAAGGAGAGATCTGGTGGGAAATGATGTTTTTTTTCCCCATCAAAGTAAGATTTTTGCCCTTTTCTGTTCAAAAGAAAACTTGCGGGCATGTTGCAGGTAAGGGCTGTGGGCTCAGTGGGGCTCTTTGGTGCTTGCTGCCTTCATGGATGGACCTTGTGTGTAGGGAAAGTGGTTTGAAGGGTGGTTTGGCTCTGCAAAATGACTGAAAATGCTCCTCGTGCCAACAGCCCTGTGCTGGCACCTGCCCAGGGCTTTGGCACTGTCCTGTGTGTGGTTTGGGGCTTGGTCCCCAAGGTGGCGGGGGGGGGACAGCTCTGTCCCCTTGTGCACTCAGCCCGGGGTGCAGGCTCCATCCCCGTGGCCTTTGGAGCATCCTCCCCCCCCTTTGTGTTGATGTCAGGGGGTGCTGGAAAGAGCTGGATGGCTTTGAACTGCCCCCAGGGCATACTCCCCCAGCAGTGAGGTCACCCCCAGGTTGTGTCCCCTGTGGTCACTGGTTTGCAAGTTGGTGCTTCATTTTCCTTAAAATAATTAAAAAAAAAAAACCTAAAAGAAAAAAAAAAAGAGGACCTGCATGTCCCGGAGGGTTGGAGTCAGAGCTCTCCACTTTACACCAAAGTATGTAGCAGAATATGTACAGCTGTTAATAACTACAACTGGTTTTTGTAAAAAAAAAAAAAAGAGCAAAAAAAGAAAAAAAAAAAGGAAAAAAAGAATAAAAAAGTAAATGTAATGAAGCTCAACTGAAAGCAAAGTGTCTATAAACCATTTGGTCTCTGAAAACCTGCACTGAGTTGTTCATGACTGCAAGCGAGGGGCTGTTCCTGTGTGCTGGCGCTGGGGGCACAGGGTGCCCCTGGCCCAGGGACCCCCCTGCCCTGGGAAGGACAGCAGAGGTCAGCTGGAGCAGGAGCTGAGCATGGGACCCATGGGAGCAGCTGCCTGCAGCCCTGGCCCTCAGCTTCTCCCCTTCCTGGGGTGCTGCTGTGGAGTCCCCCGGGGACCCACTGCCCCGGGCTGTGCTCCTTCCTCTGTGGACGTCCCCCCTGTTGTCCCTGGACACCCTGCACCCCAGAATGTCTTTTTTCTTCCCCAGGGCCTCACCTGGCTGCTCGGTTTCAGCTCCTGCAGGCTGGCAGTGAGGGCTTGGGGATGGTGAAAGGGCTTGAGCAGGGAACCTGGGGGTGCCAAGGTGGGAGTGGGATGCTCAGGGATGGGGTCTGGTGGCTCCCAACCCCCAGGAGACGGGTTCTAACGTTCCTGTGCTCTCATCCTGGCTGCCCCTGACAGAGACAAAGCTCTTCTCTTGAACTAGGACATATGTACCGTCCTACGGGGGCTCCCTGTGATGTATTGAACATGACAGAGCCTGCTGCGAGGGAGAAATAAAAAGCAGGAGCAGCACTCTTTTAACTGCTCGGCTTCCCGGTAATGTACAGCGGGAAATGGTTTCGAGTGCATTTAAATCTGATTTTAAGCTGGGTGGAATGAGGGGCTTACACAGGGGACCATTAAAAGATAAAAATGGCAAGAAATCCTTTGTTGGAAGATTTCGGAGAGCAGGGGAGCGGAAGGGCCCAGCAGCTCCCACTGGCACCACCCCCAGCTCTGCCCCCTCGGGCACTGCATCCGCTGAGGTTCTGCTGTCAACAGTTCCCAGCAAACTGTTGCCCTTTGCAATTAATTAGGTTTGACGACAACCTTTCCCCGAGTGCTGATGGAGGAGGTGTTGGAGCCCCACGCAGGTTCTCCCAGGCCCATTTCCGCTCTCAGCCCCGCGCCCCTGCTCTGGAGTGACAGTGCTCTGAGCCCCGCACGCTCATCTTTATTTTAATTGTATATTCATAAGGGCTTTTATTTTTTTCAACATGCTTTTAGTCCAGCCTTGTAGATGCTGCACTGACACAGCAGGAGGGGCAGGTCAAGACCTCGTGCACCTGCAGGCAGAGGGGGTGAGTGTTGCGGTGGGGCACCCGGCTGCACCCCGGTCTTTGCCCAGCCCAGGAGGTCACGGCCCGGCACACTCAGCCAGCAGTGTCTTTTGGGGGCATTGCCCACTTTTTGGCAGTGATTTCCTTCCGTGAGCATCGTGCTGCTGTGCTGGATCCCAGCAGCTGCTGAGCGTCAAAACCGAGCCCTTGCCCTTTGGGTGCCATTACCCTTTGGGTGCACCTTGTAACCCTTATTACCCTTTGGGGTGCACTCCATAGCTGTTACCCTTGGGGTGCCCTTACCCTTTGGGCTCCCCCTGCCATGGCTTGGGCTGGTTTCCCACACTGGTGCTGGTCCTAGAGTCCTTGCTGGCGAGGCCAGAGGTGGTGCCAAGGGTTCAGTGGTTGGGTGCAGGTCACTGCTTTGGCACCCCCAGGGTGGGCCCCTCTTGGGGCAGCTGCCAGCCCAAACTGTGCTTTGGGTGACCCAGAATTACCAAACCTGGGTGTCCTGGTCCCCAGCAGCAGAGATGGAGGATGGTGACCCCCCTGAGTGCCAGCCCCACCTGGCTGAGCAGCTGGTCCCACCCTCTGGCCCTGGTCCCTCAGTGGGCAGTGCTGCAGGAGGAACAGAGCCTTGCCATGCTGTGCCATGTCATGCCCTGCCAGAGGGCACAACAAGCCCACTCCTACCCCCCCACCGACATGGTCACTGTGGCACCCAGTGCCACCCCCCCCCAGCCCCCAGTGCCACCCCCCCCCAGCCCCCAGTGCCCCCCCCCTCCCCAGCACCCAGTGCCCCCCCCCCCCCAGCACCTCATGCCATCCCTCCCCAGCACCCAGTGCCCCCCCCTCCCCAGCACCCAGTGCCCCCTCCCCAGCACCTCATGCCACCCCTTGTCGCCAGCTCGGGAGCAGATGGTGGAGGCGGCTCGGGGACACCATCAGCTGTTGTTATCACTAGCTGATGACACGGAGTGTAAATTCTGTTGGCACTGCTCCCTTCGTCTGTTCTGCCTCTGCATCCCACCAGTTTTAATTACTGTAATTGAGTTATAATGAATGATTGTGCATTAGCATTGTCTGTAATGTGGCAGGGAGCATTCTGCTCCTTACGCACTCCAGCTAACAACGTGCCCCTCCTCGTTGCTTTGTTTATCTGCTTGAAGGGTGTCATCACTCCAAATGGCAGAGATAAAACAGTACTCAGAGTGTCTGCCTGGCGATGGTTATCGTTTTTCTCTTCTCAGGCACTGGTGCTTCACTGAATCCCAGCGGAAAACTGCAGAAACAGATAAAAACTAATTTGGCTTAATCCCTCTTGAAAAAAAAACCAACACAACACAAACCCGGCACAAAAAACACAAACACCACGCCAGCATAAAAACCCTGCAGCGCTTTTGCTGGCTGGAAAAATCCTCAGCCTGTGTTGACACACGCTGCCCAGGGCACGGAGGGGTGCCCAGAGCCTCTCCCAGAGGGGTGCCAGCCTCTCCCTTCTGCAGGTGACAGGGCAAGGTGAGCTGGGAAGGTGCCTGGCCCCACTCTGCCCACGGCCACG
This sequence comes from Apus apus, assembly GCF_020740795.1. Taxonomy (NCBI): domain Eukaryota; kingdom Metazoa; phylum Chordata; class Aves; order Apodiformes; family Apodidae; genus Apus; species Apus apus. The sequence goes on along the minus strand of NC_067291.1, from coordinate 20,759,264 downwards.
GTGCTGGTGCAGGCAGCTGCCCTCACTGCTGGGGACAGGCTGCTCCTGCAGTGCTAGCGTGAGAAAGCATCAGGGTCCCCCCCTGGGGCCAGCCTGAGGCCAGCCCATGGGGCTGCTCCTGATGGGGACACCTGAATGCTGACCTGGGACATTTCTGAAGCCCCTGGTAGAGCCAAACCCACTGTAACCAGCCAGACTCCTCTGTGCTGTTGCTTGTGCTTCAACCTGGGGACTTGCTGTGACTTCAGGGCTCTCTGCTGCTCAAGAAAAGGGATGTTGTCCGCATGGGAAACTGGCCTCTCCCAGCCAGTGTTCCCATGGGTGGGAAGCAGTGGGCTGGGGTGAGATGCTCTGTTGCCTCCAGGTCCCTCCGTGAGTGCAGGGGCTGAGATGCCCCTGCCTCACTGCAAACACCTTGAATGAGGCGGCTGCTGTCTGCTCTCCTGGCCCTAAAATCCATGAAAAATCTTATTAAAGCATGAAAAGTCTCAAAAATCTCATTAATGAGATTTATCTCTTTCCTGATAAATACCTTCCAAGTGCTCAGCTGCTCAGACAATCCCAGCCCCACCTCCCCCAGGGACCAATCCTGCAAATCTGAGGTTCTGAAGCCACAACCAAGGGGCACAGCTCCATGGGGACCCTGCAGAAAACCCAGCCTTCCAGGGGAGCCCTTTTTATTTTTGAGGCAGAGGCCAAGATCAGATTAATTTTTCAAGGCAGCTCCGTGTTCACCGAGCAGCCCGTCGGGCTTCTTGGCTCCTGCAAGGATAAACCTGGGGGGGGGGGGCAGGACTGGAAGTTCTTTTCAGCTGTGTCTGGCTTAGGAGAAAAGTGTTGTGTGAGCATTTTTTGTAAAAGCCTTGGCTCCATCTGCACGCTGTCAGTAAATGGCTGAGCTAAATAACATGTTGTTATGAATAGTAGCATTTGATAGTTTTAAACGTTTTCTTTTTTTTTTTCTTTTTTTTTTTTTTCCCCAAGGTAAATTCCAGCAGGATCAACACAACCCAGGAGTTGCCCTGGAGGAAGTTGGCTGCTCACCAATTCATCTTGTAAAAAAAAAAAAAAAAAAAAAGATTCATTATTACTGTTGAGCTGAGATGAAACAATTCTCTGGAATTAACTAGTCTAATTTTGACCAGCCAACGTTTTGCTACAATGAAAGTTCTTATTGTTAAACATAAAAGTCAAATCTGCTTCCCCCCACCCCCAGCACCCCGGGGTGAAGATGGGTGAGATGATAAAGGTAAGTGCGTGCAGGAGTGCACGTGTGTGCACACACAGATAGACACACACCTACACACACCTACACCTTCCTCTGCAGCCCCTGGGAGCTCTGGAGCCTCCTCTGCCCTGTGTCCCAGGCTGCATCCCCAGCAGACAAGGGGGAACAGTTTGAAGCTGAAAGATTGAGATGAGACCTGAGGGAGAAACTCTTTGCTGTGAGGGTGGAGAGACCCTGGCCCAGGCTGCCCAGGGAAGCTGTGGCTGCCCCATCCCTGGCAGTGTTGAAGGGCAGGTTGGATGGGGCTTGGAGCAGCCTGGGCTGGTGGGAGGTGTCCCTGCCCATGGAAGGGGTTGGATCTAGATGATCTTGAAGGTCCCTTCCCACCCAAACCATTAATGATTCTGTGTTTCTGGAATAATGTCTCTTGCCTGCAGAGCAGGCACCTTCTGAGGTGGGACTGCTCAGCTGGGCTGTTCCCATGGGTGGCTGAGGTGGGATCAGGAGTGGGAAAGCTGTGGGGCCCTGGGGACGTGTGGCAGCACGGGCAGCACCTCGCTGGGCGCTCACAGGACACTAATGAGGCTGAGGAGGATAAACAGGGTGACTGATCACTGGTGTTTCATACCTGCAGCTTTGATAGCTTCTGCTGGGAGGTTAATTAATGGCTCATTTATCCCAGGAGCACCAAACAGGAGCCTATTGACAGGCCCTGCTCACTCGGCATTTACTCTCCTGCTGGAGGGCTGGGCAGCAGCCCCTCCCTGCACATTTTGGGGTGTGGGACCCCCCCAAAGCCCACTCCCCACCGCAGCCAGCACAGCTCTGCTGCTGGCCCAGCACAGGGAGAGCATCCACGGGCAGGCCCTGGGGACATTGCCACGCACAGGCACGTCAGGGCTGATTTATGGGGGGGAGACTGTGACCTCCCCGCGGCGCCGCAGCCACGGCAGGATCCAGGGGCTCTGGTTCAGGCGAGCAAATGGCGCAGCCGTTGGAAATGCTTTATGGCAGCACAAAGCAGCTGGGCTCTTCTCAAGGCCTATTGAAGCAGTTTAATTACATTTTGACACTAAGAGCTGTTTTATTATCCCAATTTTTGTTGTATAACTAGAACATGCAATGGATTGCGGAGGCATAATCCATTAATACTCACTTGTGAGGATTTGTAGCTTTGGACTTGTGGCCTTATACCTTACTTGCAGATAAATGCATTATCCCCTGGTGCAGCCTGGCTGGGGGAGCCAGCACCAAGTGGTATTTATGAGCGCTCGTCACTCTGATCCCAGTGTGGCAGGGACACATCCTCGGTGTCCCAGCTGTCCTCCGTGGAGAGTCACATCTCTGCCAGGGGGATCTGAGGGGGCTGGGGACCAGCCAGAGCTGCTCCTGGTGCCACTGCCTTCTCTGTGGGGGTGGCTGGTCCAGCAGCCAGCACATGGGATGGGTCTCTCTGGCTGCCTCCAGGTGCTCTCCGGAGGGAAGCAAAGCTGTCAAAGCCAGAGCGTTTCTGCAAACGTCCCAGTTTCAAAGCAAGCTCAAAGCCAGCCAGGTCACATTGCAGTGTCACAGCTGCATGGGGCTGGCCAGCAGCTTCAGCTCCCAGGGTGACTAGTGCCACAGTGGGGGCAGCCCCCTGGGGGGAACATGACTCTGGGGAAGCAGCGATGCTGCCTGGGCTGTGAGCACACAGTAGGCACCCTGCCTTGGAGGGGGACACTGCTGGGGGTTTGTAGTCATCAAAGCCCTGGTTGGGGCTGAGTCAGTCCCACCCACAGCTGCTTTGCTCTGCACAGTGTCCCCGAGCTCAGGACATCTGTGGCAGCAACATCTGGGGCAATTCCAGCCTCCCTCCCTCCCTCTCTTGCAGGCTCTCCCTGCGCTGCCAGCAGCTCCTGGCCAGCCCAGCCGCCCTGGGACAACCTCAGCATGGCCAGTGAGGCTCTGCTGCTCCCTTGGGGCAAACTTGGGTGGCTTTGGGCTTCTTTTTAGCCTTTTTATTCCTACTAGCACTGCAAGAACAAAGGGCAGACATGCCTGATGTGGTGGGGGCCACGCTGCTGGCACCGGGGCTCCTGGGGAGCTTTGGTTTGGCTGTGCTGGAGGTCACTGCTCCTCCCAAAAGCACTGATGCTCCTTTGAAACCAGCCAACTTACACCCCCATGGCCAGCTTTAATGTGATTTCTCTCTTTTCTGACAAATACCTTCCCAAGAACAGGAGCTGTCTGAATGGCAAAGCAAACGTCCCTGCTGATACACAACCCGGGAGCTCTCCTGAGCCATCAAACTTCTGAGGCCACACCTGGAATCCTGGGATCAGTTCTGGGCCCTTCACAACAAGGATGACACTGAGGGGTTGGAGTGTGTCCAGAGAAAGGTAACAGAGCTGGGGAAGGGGCTGGAGTGGCTGAGGGACCTGGGGGTGTTCAGCCTGGAGGAAGAGAGGCTGAGGGGAGACCTGCTCACTCTCTGCAACTGCCTGAGAGGAGGTTGGTCTCTTCTCCCAAGGAACAAGTGATAGAACAAAACAAAATGGCCTCAAGTTGTGCCAGGGGAGGTTCAGATTAGATTTTAGAAACAATTTTTTCCCCAAAGGGTTGTCAGGCCCAGGGCAGGGGTGGAGTCCCCATCCCTGGTGGGATTTCCAAGCCCTGTAGATGTGGTGCTGAGGGACATGGGGCAGTGGTGGCCTTGGCAGGGCTGGGATAACAGACTGGATGATCTTCAAGGTCCTTTCCAACCCAAACAATGTGATGATTCCATGATTCTAAACCACCCTTGCTGCTGTCTGCAAGGGCTGGGCCAAGGCTGCACTGGAGCTGAGCCTGCCCAGCTTGAGCGAAGCCAGGCAAGCCCTGGCGAGACAGCAGCCCCTGTGCCCCTCTGTCAGCTGCAGCCGTGCTCCCTTACAGCTGGCTTGCTTCTTGCGGCAGAAATATTTTCCCTACAAAGATCTTGCTTCATCCCCCTCGTCCCCTGCCGAGTCCCCCAGACCCCGTCCCGGCGCAGCAGGGGGGGTGGGAAGGCTCAGCCGTGCGCTCCCTCCGCAGCCGCCAGCGTCCCCTCCCGTAATCCCCCAAAGCAGCTCGCAAATTCCTCCAAGCAAAACCCCCGGCTTTGCATGCTAATGGCAGGGCAGGGGGGGATCAGCCCCGTCCCGCAGCCCTCCCCGCGCAGCCCCTGCGCAGGCACCGCGCCCCCCGCCCCGCCGAGCTGCTTCTCCCCTCCCCTTTCCCAACACTTAACCTCCTGATCCTCGCTCTTCTGAGCGCACAGGGCTCTGGCACGCAGCTCCGCGGACCACCCTCAAAAGCAAATCCCTTTCATTTATGGAGAGGCTCAGCTAGAACATGCAGGGCTTGGTTGGGGTTTGTTGTTGTCGTTGTTTGCTGTGTTAGGGTTTGTTGGTGTGGGTTTTTTTCCCCTCCCCATTTTGCGTTTTGTCCTGACTATAAATTTTTAACAACGGTTTAGAAAACACAAACAAATCATCAGTGACATTTTTTATAACCTGCCTCATACTTTAAATAAAAGGTGCTGGGCCCAGCAGCATCTCAGTGGCTAATGGGGCTGGGCAGCAGGGGCAGAAACATCTAGGGATATTCCTGCAGGAGCCCATCTCACCATATCCCCCCAGACAGACGAGTCTGGGGGGACATGCTCAGGGACATTCTGGGGACCAGCAGAGCCCAGAGTGAGCCATCATCCCCTGCCAGTCCCCAGCCCCAGAGACCCCCCAGATCCACATTTCCAAGATTCCCCCTGGCACTGTGTGTGCCTGGAGCATCCCTGGGCCTGGGGTGGGAAGGCCATCAGCAGCCCCAGGCATTCGGTACAAAACCTGCTGAGAAACAAAAGCCTGAACAGGGATTTTTACCTTTTGAAGATGCTGAAACATTTTGTTCCTGACGTTTCCAAAATGGGATTGAGCCTTTGCATTTCCAAATGATGCTTGTTTTCAATTTTTTAGATTTAAAATTGGCTGAGCTTTTAAAGAAGGCTGAAATATCCTGAAAGCAGCATGTTTCCTCCTAGGCCAATCAGCAAGTTTCAGATGTCCCTGGCTGTGCTTTTGAAGCAGCCCAACCTGCTCTGGGCTGGTTTGACCCACACCGGTCCCTCCTCCACCTGCTGCTCCCTGTTCCTTCGTGGATACCCCCAGGAACAAGGTCTGTTCTTCCTCCAGCTCACATGGACATGTCCAGCAGTCCCCAGCACCAGCCCCCAGGCCCCCTGGACACCCTCTGAGCACTCTGGCCCTTCATGTTACTTGTGTCCCCATCACGAGCTCTTGAGGACAGCACAAAACCTGTCGTGTGAACATTTATGATTATTCACCAAAGTTGTAATCTCATCAAGGAGATATCACAAGAGCTTGACAGGGGCTGTCCCCATAAATCCACGCTGATTGGCATTAATTGCACTGTCCTCCTCTGACTCTCTATTAATTGAGTCCTGTATCAGCTGTTCCATTATTTTTCCCGGGATCGATGTCAGCCTGACAGGCCTGTAATTACCTGGGTCATCTTGGCTGCCCTTTTAAAACACTGGCACAACATTAGCTTTCTCCCAGCCCTCTGGACCCACCCTGGTCTTCAAAGACTTATTGAAAATCAACATTAATGGCCCAACCGTTCTCCTTGGCCAACTGTTTTTCAAGCTCCTTGGCTGCAGCTGAACCAGCCTCACTGATTTCCACATGTCCTGGGTTTAGCAACTGCTTAACGTTGGTGCCAGTTACTGTGGGGCTGGGTAGTCTTTCATCACCAACCACCCAACCCGACCTTGGCTTCCTCCCAACCACCCAACTAACAGCTCCTCAACACCTCTGCAACCTCCTCCTGGAGACCAGGAAGACATCATCAAGATGTCCTGCTCTGAAAGGTCTTCTTCTCAGCTTTTATCTCTTCTGGCATAATTTTTTCCTTTAACCCATTGGCTTCGAACAATTTGCAGGTTTGTGTTCAAGACCTTTCTTGTCTCCTGATGTTACATGGTGTTACTGCTGTTCTCCTGGCAAGGATCACATTGCTCCTCTATGCTGCAAAACACCATTTTCAGCAGGGATTTGAACGGAGCTGAAGCTCCTGCCTTAGAGCAATGGGAGCAAAATAAATCAGCTCATCAGCAACAAAGCAAAGCCCCATTTGTGGTGCAAAGAGCCAGGACTCCTCCGGGAGCCCTACAGGGACATTCAGCTCATTTCTGATGTCTCAGTGCAGGCAGGACAGCAAGCAAAGGGTTACTACTGCCCATTCTCCCAGCACTGGTTGGGATCCGGAATTGCTGGAACAGGTTAAGATAATATTCATTTGTCTTCATTAGGTACAGGAAATGTGGGAAAAAGCAGTGGTGCAGCCCTACAAGGGGCCCTTTTCAAGGATCATTGTGCCTTTCTTCCAGGTAATGGAGACAAATGGAAATGGCTCTGAAGGTGTGTAAGTTGCTGAGGTGCAGGGGAGAGGCTGGTCCCACGGACTTGGGAGCAGCAGGAGGAGAGCCAGTGGGTGCTTCATGGTGGTGGGTGCTGACCACCATCCCTGGTGTGGAGGTGACATCACCCTGCCAGGGTCCCCTGGCCCCAGATAGGTCCCTAGCGGGTTGAGCCCAGGGTTTCTGCCGAACCCAGGGTGCTGTAAACCTTTCCCCCAGCAGCTGTTTGCTTACACCATCGGGCCACAACGACACCATAAATCTGGGCAAAGACAGCAAACACAATGAGCAATTGTTGTTTGAGAGCATCGACTGCTTTGAACCCTCAGTGTGATCTGCCACGGTGGGGAGCTGGGGCTGTCACCCCACCCAGGGTCCTCCAACCACCCCTCATCCCTGTCCCTTTCCAGAGAGACAGCCTACTCAAAGCTTACTTTATGACCTGGTGGTAATTATATCTGGCCACAGCTGCTTTTAATTGGCTGTAATGGAGAGCCACAGGTGGATATGGTTATATTATAAGGGCTAATTGCTTTGGGCTGGGCACACCTTTGGTGGTAGTCTGTGACTCCGTGACATGGGTGCTGGCTGCACCTCAGGTGACAGCACACTGGGGACATCACAGCAGGATACAGACTGTCAGGGAATCCCAGAATTCCAGACTGGTTTGGGTTGGAAGGGACCTTAAAGCTCATCCAGTTCCAACCCCCCTGCATGGGCAGGGACACCTCCCAGCAGCCCAGGCTGCTCCAAGCCCCATCCAACCTGCCCTTCAACACTGCCAGGGATGGGGCAGCCACAGCTTCTCTGGACAACTTCACACTTCACTTGCAGCAGGTTTTGGTGAGTCCATCACAAAGCAGTGATCACCACACAGCATCTGTATTTTTAATTGTTGTTGTTTGCTTTGTTTTGGTTTTTTTTGTCAAGACGGGCTGTTTGCTCACCTTGGGTATTTAGTTCTCAGAAGCCAGCTTGGGCTGCAGGAGTGTCAAACAAGGCTAAGTACTTGCCCCAGTGTTAGCAGCAGACAAAAGCTGACACTTTCTGGCATTAAATCACTAAGAGACAGTCAAGGACTCTTCAATGCAGCTGCAAATTGTGTGGCCAAGCTGGAAAACATAACCCACAAGCTCCTCTTGGCCTGAATACACCCATAATCAGACAAAACCACAGTGGAGCATAAAAAAAATATAAAAACACCCAAAACCCTAATTTTCAACTTGTTGAACTGATGGGAAAAGCTCAGTGTTTTGGCTTCTGCATCCCTCACACCCCCCTGGTCTCACCCATGCTCGTTTTCCAGCTCTGAGATGTGGCAGCTGGAAGGATGGATGCGTTTAACCCTGGATTTGCCGGCTGGGATCGGGCCCCGGAGCATCAAGTGCACAGCTGAGGTGGGTGCTGGGGTGGGGGCTGGGGTGGGTGCCGGGGTGGGTGCTGATGTCGGTGCTGGGGTGGGGGCTGAGGAGCGGTGCCGCTGCCAGGGAGGATGGAGGGGCTGCAGCTCTGAGCCGTCCATTGTGGCTGCAGGAATGGTTTAGGAATCAGCCGTTTAATGGGAACAAAAGAAATTAATTGGTGGTTTAGGCCTAATGAGACCGCCGCGCAAATTAACAGTCCTCATCAGCAGAAACAAACAGAATCCTTAAACGAATCGCGCCCAGCGAGCCTTTGCAGGGTGATAAATAAGGGGGGCGAAGGGGTGTGTGGGTTGGAGGGACCATCTGCCCACCCCTCCCCACCGCCGGCTCCGGGGGGGCGGAAACACGGCGCAACCCACCCAGCCCAGCTCTCGCTAAAGCAGAAATCCGCCGGTTTATTCATCCGGCCCCAGCTTGACACCACCATCTCAGCGCCCAGATAAAGGCAAACCCCGCTCGCATTTGCATCTGAAAGGGGCGAGACGCGGCCCCTCGCCCGGGAGCCGAGCGGGGTCCCGGGGGGCGTTTAGCCCCTATTGAGGCCGGGACAAAGGGGCCCCCCCGGCAGCACCCGGGCTATCCGTCACACAGCCCGTTTGTTCCCGCTGTTTACTTAAGACGTTCCTGAATTCCCAGCGAGGATTTGTGTTTGGGGTTGGTTTACTTCTGCTGGTAGGCTGGAAGGAGGGGGGGGGTTGGGGGGGGGGTGAATAGCAGGAAAAAAAAAAAAAAAATCGAAAAAAAAAAATTCTGTCTGATCTTTAATAATCAAAGTAATTAGAATAATCCTTTCAGGGCTGAATGGGGGGATTATTTCTTCGTGTCATTTTAGTTTCATCCTCATTTGGGCTCATCAAATGTGGAAAAAGCACTTCAAAAGCCCCACTGTAGTCCCCGGCCCTTCACGCGCTTGAGAATTCCCAGCCCGGCGCCCGCCGAGCCCCGTTCTCCGGGAAACCGGCCCCGGCCCCCGCGCCGCCAGCGCCGCCGTTTATTTCTGCGGTGGTCAAATAAACACCAGGTCCGGCGAGATTTGTGGATCGTTTGTTGTTTCGCTGTCTTGGGCAGATAAGGAAACCTTTGATGAAGTGAAGGGACTTTGTGTGTCTAATCTGAGCCCAGCAGCTACACGCAGCGATTGTAAAATGCTGCGATGTCTGCAGGGAACAGTAATTACATAGGAGGATTAAAAGGTCCTAAACCTCACCTATATTTCACTTTTGTAAACTAGCGAGGAACAAAGAATTCTTGGCTCGCCCAGAGGAAAGAATAATTGACACAATTCGCAGGCGCAGGATTATTATAATGTAAATAAACGAAGGGAAGAGGACAAAACTAATTTAGGCCTGAAACTTTTCATCTGGCATTTAACAAGGGGGATAAACACGGCTTCCAAAAGAAATGCCATAAAAAAACCCAACCCAACCCCGCCTTTCCCACTTTGCCCAGCAGGTCACCCCCTCCCACTCAAGGGGCTGCTCCCCAGGGGGCTGGGGCTGAGCTGGGGGGCTGTGTTGTAAAAGGAATGGGGGGGGGTGCTGCCCCCTGCCTCTGCTGTGTTTTAATTCCTTGGGGAGCTCTTCTGCAGTAGCTTTGTTCCCCTGACGTGGGTATGGCCACAGCTGCATGGACTGTGGGGGCTAGAGGGATGGGCATCATGGAGCTGGAGGGATGGGCATCATGGAGCTGGAGAGATGGGTATCACGGAGCTGGAGGGATGGGCATCACAGTAACTTGAGGGACAAGGGACCAGCAGCATGGCATGTGGAGGCAGGGATGAGCCCAGCTCCTCTGGTTTCCTGGAGCCCAGGTGGAATTTCCCAGGCTCCGGGTTGAATTTCCCAAAAGATTCTGAGGCTGATCTCCAGCCCCAGGAGCAGTGAACCCCCCCAGCCTCCCCGATCCCACCAAAGAGCAGGGCTGGCAGAAAAGGAGCAGGAGGCAAGGCCGGGGTGGGGGTGTGAGGGGACCCTGCAGGTTGCCACGGGCAGGGGGAAACACGTCGGGTTCAGGGCTTTAAATTATCAACAATTATCAGCGGGAAAATGACAAGAATGAGAAAATTAACAAAGGGCTCAATACATTGGGCTAAACGACTGCCATAAATGCATTCCTATTAGGCAGTCAATATTGGGCTGGCAGCTCCTGTCTGTGCCTATTTCTCATTAGACAAAGCCTTGACCTTGACCTCATTGTCCTGTTTGCTGGGAGACAGAATCCCATAACAACTCGTTTGGCAAATGTATTCGACCAGTAATCCATAAATATTGATTCATTGTTTGCAGTGTAATTTAAATGTCAGTTATAAGCCCAGGGCAGATAAAGATCTGTATCAACAATAAAACTGGATAGAGGCTATAAATCCCCCAGGGCAGGCCGGGTTACAATGGACACCCAACGCCTGCCTCCTTCGGAAGAAAAAGCAAAAACAAAGAGGGGGGGGGGGAAAGCAGCCACATTTCCTGTACATTAGAAAGGAGGAGGATATTGATTATCTGGGCAGCCAGTGTGGGTTTGTCAGCTCCAGACTGGGTGGCCCCAATCCTGCAGTGTGGCCTTCAGAAATGGGGGTCCTCTTCTTCCTCCTCATCCTTCTCCTCTTCCTTTTCTTCCGCCTCCTCTTCTTCCTCCTCCTCGTCTTCCTCCTCCTCCCAGCACCCCAAAGCAGACCCCATGGTTGGCTGTTTGCCCTCAAACAAGCAGAGGGGATAACCTCGATAGAGAACCAAGGAACTGCAGCAAAATAGAGAGAAAAATCCATTTTTCCTTTCAGTGCTACCTCCTTATAGCAGCAGCTTTGTAACTGTGTCAGCTGCAAACATCAGTGTCATTGTGGCTGGTGCAAGGATGCAAAACTAGTATTGTTGTTGTGTTTTTTTTTTTAAAAAAGTCCTTCTTTGGGGACTGGCAGACAAGTTCTGCCTGCACCCAGACCCTGGAAGCAAGGTTTCCCTCCCAGGGCTGCAGCACCAGAGAGAGGAGGAACCCTCCCTGTCCTGTGGCTGTGCCAGCCCCGGGCATGGCACAAAACCCACAGGAACAGCCCCAAAAGCAAGGCCCAGCACCATGGGCAGGCAGACCAACCAAGTCATGTTGCTGCTGGGGCTAAATCCGGCTGAGCCCTGAGTGGAGCTGGGTGGAATGCCAGGGCGAGGAGCTGGGCAGGCTTTGCCCTGCAGATGCTGCTCCTTCTGTGTTCTTTCTTTTCTTCTAAGCTTTTAATTACACTTCCAGTTATTTCCCTGTTAAGGCTGGATGCTGCTGGACTAATCGACTTCTCAGAGACACAAACCAAATCCCATTGATCAGGAGTTACAGCCAGAGCTGCCCAGCACAACCTAGGGGCTGGCCGGGGGGCTCAGGCAGCCCCACAACCCCAGGTACCCAGCCCCCCCAGCACTCCCATATCTCCTGACACTTGCAGCACTCCCAGTTCCCCTCTCCCCAGCACATGGGGACCCTTGGGGGCCGTCCTGCCTCCCGACCCCCCATTTGGCAGCTGGTTCCCAACACCAAGGCTGAGCCAGCCCCTGTGCTCACTTTAATCTGCATTCCCACCACAGCCTCCTTCATATCCCCGAAGCCCAGCGGGCCCTCAGCTCCCAATCCCAAAGGAGGGATGCCCAGCAGGGCCATTCCTCATCTCCTTGAAGAAAGAACCCAGGTGTCTCTGAGCACCCCTTAAAATACCCCTTAGCATCTGATGCCCTTGCACGGCTCGGTGACAAGCAGAGCTCAGCTCTGTCCCCTTCTATCAGCCCCATGGCAAGGCACAGGAGATGCACGGAAACCTTCGTGAAGCCTTCTTGTTGTCTCCTGGAAATGAGGCACAAATTCTTGGCTCCCTCTGTCAAATGCAGCCTTCTTCCTGCAAATGTATGTAAACTTGCAGCTCAAACCCATTAGGCATTCAGGTGTGGATAGAAAGCAATTGGAAATGTTTCTGCTTCCTGTAGACAGAACTTCACATTTTCTCCCACCAGGATTGTTTTTATGCAACACAGTTTGGGTCTCTCTCTCTTTCTTTTTTTTTTTTTAACTGTAAGTAACAGCCATTTAAATTTTTTTTATAGTCTAATATCTCTGTGAAGCAGTTGCAGACATAGAGCTCATTATTTATTGAGCTCTATCAGTGACTTTAAAAGAAATCTTTTATATCAGATTTGCAGCGTAGTAAGCTCCTTAGTCTGTTTGACAGGAAGAAAAACTACAGTGCATAAACTCTGTTACTGCCTCTGAATATAGGTTAAAAGAAAGATTTTTTGGGGGGCTGGAGGGGAAAATCCTGGAGATTAAACAAACTGGCAGGACCTGCACTTCTCCTGGTAGTAGGAGGTTTTACCTCCTACGTCCACGAGGTAAACAAAATGCTGAGTCTCTTCTCCAGGGCTTTCTGAATGGCATGTGGCTGCCCCAGATGGGCATGAGACATCCGGGCTGGGGAAACCCATGCTGGACATCACCAAGCACCTTGACAGCACCAATAAATCCTTCCTCACAGGGCCCACCTACCAGCTTTCTCTGAGAGAAGTGGCAACACTCGGTATCTGACAGCAAAGAGCCAAGAGGGCTCCGAGGGGAGATTTCTGGACCCAATGGTCCTTTCTCCATCCCCAGCTGCCCAGTCTGGTGGCAAAGCCACCCTGCAAAAACCCAAGGCTGGACCAGCAGCACCGCCCCGGTGCTGCTGAGCTTCACCCCTAACCAGAGCATCATCCCCCTGCATCCTTCGTGCTACGAGGTTTTTTTTCCCCCTCTGGAATTAATATAAACATCCTTGCAAGTTTTCATTAAAGTCCCACTTAATATGGTGGATGGGGGGTGGGGGCAGGACGCTGCCGAGGGGCGTGGGCAGCAAATGTGACCTTTTCATGTGGTCCAGAGGTATGCAGGCTCTAATCTCATTAGCCTTAGGGGCTTGAAGTTTAGAAGTTTAATTCAAACCCACGTTATTATGACTTAACCTTCATGCTTGCCTTGCGATGATTAACCCCTGAAAATAAAAAGTCCCGTCCCCCTCCTCCCCGTAAATTTGCAAGACACAAAAGAAGCAATAAGCCATTTTCTGGAATAATTTAAAGTGGGTTTGGAGAGAGACGCTGCTCCAGTGCTCGGGCAGATCAGAGGGGCATGGGGGAGGGAGCGTGGTTCACAGCACCCTTTGCATTCATTTTAATCCCACTTTTGATTAATGTGATCAAAAGGCTCCTGCTTCCCCTTCTCCGGCTGCTCCTGGAGCCAATGGGATTGGGGGGTGCGAACACCCCCATCCAGGGCAGCAAAAATGAGCCAGAACAACACGGGGAAGCCAGAGCAGCCAGTTGACCCGCATCCCCTTGCGCAGGACTGGATGGGATCCTGGATGAGGCCGGAACTGGATGATCTTTAAGGTCCCTCCAACCCAAACCATTCCATGACTCCACAGGGAGATTATCCCACTGAAGGGACACAGGAGATGGCACAAGGGCTGCCAGGCTCTGTATAAAGTGTCCAAGGAGCATTTTATTTTATTATTGCACTGGGCTTGAAAACACCAACTGAGGGTCTTGAGTGGACACTCATGGACTCATTTGGAAAGGGCAACCTCTGGACCAGACAAGGGAAAAATTTACAGTTCCCAATATTTTAACCCTAATCCCCGACAGAAATCAGATTTGGGATGTAATTTGCATAGCATGTCTCATGATTTCATTTAATCTGCCCAATCCTCTTACGGAGCAGAACAGCATAAGTTATCACAGACAACGGGACTGCTTAGGAACTGCAAATCCCCCCATCCAGCAAACCCTGGAGTTAATCCCAGTCCTGCCAGTGCTCACCACGGCGGGGGATGGAGAGGCTGGGAGGAGGCAAAGCCCCAGCCCCACTCTGGCAGTGCTGGGACCACCTCCGAGTGAAACTTCTGGCCTTTGAGTCACTTCTTTTCCTCCAGGAGATTTGCCCACCCCCAGATCTTAGGAAGGACTGACCCACCTTCCTGTGTGACTCCCAACAAGGAAGGGCTCAGCTCCAGCTGCCTTCCAGAGCCAACTTCACCCAAGGGTTCCCTTGAGCAGGGAACCCAGGCAGGGCTCTGCTGCTGCTCGGCTTTTCCAGTTAATGGAGCATCTACCAAAGCCTTTAGGCTTCATCTTTAATTTGTCCATATAATTACAGAGTTAATATATTCTTTATAGCTGTCGGATCCCAGATCGATCCGGCAATCAGAGCCATGTCCTATTTTTCAATTAACTCTTCACCATCAGCCCCTCCCTGCCCCTCCCCCCCAAAAAAAAAAAACCAAACACCCAAGCAACAAAATACTTTTTAAATGATTTGTTGTGATCGAATAACTCCCCCAAATACCACAAAGTATTAAAATCCCTACTTCAATATCCTTTATCCTTTAAGGTTCTTTATAATTCAATAAACAGGATTTCAAATCCTCCCCAAACTGGGGTGGACTTGTTCAGCGCTGCCGTTCCAGGCCACTCTTCTAATGCATACTCTTATTAAGCTGTGCAAGCTTACAGCTCTTTAATCTTTTTGAACACATGTTGAGAAGAATAAAAGCAATTTTGTTTGGGAAACTGAAGGCCATGTTCAGCTGGAAATAAGCTTTTTCTGTAATCTCACCTCTTGCTTTACAGAGCCAGCTCCAGGGCTGTTACCCAGTAACCCCTGAAAGGCATCACCTCGCTCCATTCATTTGCTCTCTCTTTTTTTTTAATCGTGGGAGGGGAGAATTAAGGAAAAAAACCCTAATTTTGGCTCTTTCCCCACATCGGTACAATGTTACAATTTCTGCCCTCAAAATAATCTCAGATCTGGGCTTCCTTTGGCTCAGAGCTAATCTGGATGTAATTCCCCTACCTCTGCCTCTGCCCTTGGCAACACACAAATACAGATTAGAGGGTTATATAAATGTAATTTTCTAATTAATCGTTTCAGGGCCAGCGCCACATTTTTATTTTTATTTTTTTTTGTGCACCAGCAAATGCCCAGAAAGTTGAGCGAGGGGGCTTTTATGTAATGACAGGGACCTTGCCCTGCAGCTGGAGAGTCAGCTCTCCCTTCACACCAACCCCAGCCAAACCCCCCAAAGTGCTGTCAGATCAACCCCCCCTCGCCACCAAACCATCCCCAACCTGCCCCCCAAAGCTGGGCTGGGGCCGGGCAGGGACCCCAACCCCCACAAATCACTGGGAGCTGCTCCAGGGGGTTCCCAGAGATCCCATCCCACTGGGGAGCAGCACTTCATCCCAGCCCAAACACTTTGTGGTGACCTGGGAGAAAGAGGATTGTGTTTTCTTTCAAAATGTCACATGGAAAAAACAAAACAACCCAAAAAAACTTGCGTGGCCTCTTTAAAAGGAAACTGGAGTGTTCATTAGCTGGCCTATTTTTTCAGGTGTATTCTAATAGCACTAATTAACTCTAAGGTAGATTTTAGCACTTCAGCCTCCCTTTCTGCCTTCAAATGCCAAAACAAATCTTGCCATAATTACCAGCAATCCTTTTCATTACCGGCTGCCTAATTATCCTATTAATAGCACATCCTAAGAGACTATATTTGCTTGGCAGGCAAATATTTGTTTTTAAATTAGCAAACACAAAGACAAACTGCTCTGTTTGCTGAAGGGTTTTGAAATGCAAAATGGTTTATATTCCTGGAAAAAAAAATAAAAATCCAAGTAAAACTCAAATGCTTAATCCATTTGAAACATTTGGATCTTTTCAGTGCGTTCAGCAAGGGGGAGGATGACTGTGCCAGAGGTGTCTTGGAATACCTTTATAACCACACGTCAGTGTCTGTACAAGGACTCCTGGCAGCTTTATCACTGGGGGAAGGACACGACATCCAGCAAACAACTGGGGAAACGGCCCTGGCAGCCAAGTGTACAGCCCAGAAGCAAGGAAACAAGCCAAAGGTGATTGATCCTCCTCCATTTTAAAATGTTAAGCCCAAACGGAAATGACTTTCCAACTGCAGCCATGGAGCAAGGCTGGCCAGACCCTTCAGGGGCTCCCAGGGGAACCCTGTGCTGGTGCCTGCTGTGCTGGGGGTGGGAGCAGTGGGGCTGCTCCTCACCTGCCCAGGGATGTTCCTCAATGGCTTAGGGATGCTGTTCAACTGCTCAGGGATTCTGTCGTTCTGTGGGATGGATCCTAGCAAGGAAACAAGCTGCCCAGGGCTGCAGGAGCTCTCCCTCCTCTCAGGCTTCTACAGCACAATATTTGTCTGGCACAGAAGGCTCCAGAGCTGGGAGGATGCAGGAAGATGCAGTGGTGGCCTGAGGATGCTGCAGCCACCACAAAGACACGTGGCTCTGGGCACCATTTGCCCCGTCAGGCCGAGGGGATATGCCATCATGCTTTGCTTTACTCAGGAGCAGGAGTGCTCCCTTTCCCCGTGCAGCACTCCAGAGGCATTAGTCAGAAGAGTGAATTTTCACCCTGTAGTCCAAGAGAAGAGCTGGTAAAGGACATCAGCAACATCCAGAGCAGCGGGTGGCACTGGGTGCTTCTCGGGACAGTGGCCCAAAGCTGCTGTGAGCCCTCCACCTCTGGGAGGGGGAAGATGCTGAGATGCTCCTCAGCTTGGGCAGGACAGTGACGGCAGCATCTGCGCGGGAAGCTCCAGCTCCAGGATTCGACCTGAACAAGGATCAGTAGATTTATCTGCAGCAGAGGAACTTCACCCACCTGCCTGAGCTCTGTGTCAGCTCAGCTGAATTATTTATGGACCTAGGGGGTCTTTTTCCCTGGAGCCTTGCAGAGCAGCCACCTTCACAGACAATTACCTGCAGCTCTTCAGAAAACACCTTCTCTAGCCTGCCTTTCTTTCGCTATTTCCTTTTAAAGAAAACCCAACAACTTCTTTCCGGGGTTCTAAAAAGATAAATGCAACCTCATCCCACAAACCACAGAGCTGAAGGAGATAAATGGGCAGCACTTTGTGTTACTGGGGGTGCAGAGGAGCTCACAGGGCGGGGGGTCACCCGCCTTTGGGGTGTCCAAGCACCGCGGGCTGGTCCCTGTTCCCTCTCGCATTCCCTCCTCCTCCTTCGCTTTCCTCTGCAGCCCGAGGCAGGAGGAGGGCTCAGTGTGCTGCTCTTCCTTCCAATTTAAAACCACCCTCCCACGCCGTAGCCGGGAGAGCTCAGTCCTGCCGGACTGGGGTATTTCATCTGTCCGGGTCTGATCCCCCGCTTGGTGCCGCCGCCTGCAGCAGCCGCCCGGCAGCTTAGGGGACTTTACTGGTGATTAGGGGACACAGCGATCCGGCCAATCTGCTGCAGGGACCCCAGCGCTGGGTGACCAAACCCGCTGGCCTGGCCCCTTCCCGCTGCCAGGGCCGAGTCCCCTCCTGGGACAGCAGAGGTTAACCAGCCTGCGCCGACCAGTTGCCCGGGCTTGACTTGAGTGACTCAAGCTTCAAACGCGGCGGCGGCCGCAGCGGCGGCACAAAGGGGCTGTGGAATCCTTTGTGCCGCAGGGCAGGCCCGGCTGGGACCACCCGCGACCACCCGGCTGCCCCGCAGCCCCCGCCGCCTCCTGCCCTGCCCTGTCCCCCTTGCCAGGCTCCTCGTCAGGTCCCGGTGCCAGGCTGCCCGTGTCAGCGACCACCGCGGGGCGACAACCATCAACCCCCCCCCTCCTGCAAAGGGAAAAAGAAAAGGCTGAGGGCAGCGCTGCAAGGTCCTGCCCAGGGGTGGGGGCAATGCCCAGCACAGACACAGGCTGGGCAGAGAGCAGCCCTGAGGAGAGGGACTTGGGGTGTTGGGTGCTGAGAAGCTCACCATGAGCCAGCAACGTGCTGGAGCCCAGAAACGGACTCTGTCCTGGGCTGTCACCAGCAGTGTGACCAGCAGAGCCTTGGAGGGGACTGTCCCTCTCTGTTCCGCTCTGGTGACACCCCCCTGCAGGGCTGGGTCCAGCCCTCGGGTCCCCAACACAAGTAGGACATGGAGCTGTTGGAATGAGTTCAGAGGAGGCCACAGAGACGATCCGAGGGCTGCAGCAGCTCTCCAGAAGGTTTAAATTGGATATTGAGAACAGTTTCTTCATGGAAAGGTGGAGTCCCCATCCCCGGAGGGATTTCAAAGCCGTGTAGATGTGGCTCTGAGGGACGTGGGACTTGGCAGCGCTGGGTTAACAGTTGGTCTCGATGATCTTCAAGGTCTTTTCCAACCAAAACGATTCCATGATTCAATGATCCCTGGAGCTCCCCAGCCCCTGCTCACTCACAGCTGCAAAAATGGGGCAGAAATTCCGGCTCTGGCCTCTCCGGCAAAAGGCAAACAAACAAACAAAAAAAAAAACAGAAAAAAGAGGAGAAACCAGGGTTTAAGCATCTCCTGCACCAGCAGCAGGAAACCAAACCCGGCTCCCACCATTCCCAAGGTCGGAATCCTCGCCGGTGCGGGGTGGGAGCAGATGGCCGAGCCCGGGGAGCAGCGGAGGGGAGAGCGCCCGGGCCGCGCGGGGCGGGAGGAGCTCGGGGCTCGGGCAACCCGAACATCTGCAGCGCCATGTGGTGCCCAGCCCCCCGCCAAACACCGGCCACGCACCATCCATTATTCATGACCGACTTATTTGCGGTGCGAAGGGTCCATCAGCGACTTTGATTAAAGATCCAATGAGTAATGAATATGCAAAAGCCGGCGGCTGCTCGGAGGAACAGATTTGTCAAATTGTCCGTACTTCATCCAGATAAAGGAAAATCTCGAGAGGTCCCGAAATTGAAAAACTTGCCGTCAAATCACAGCATTCCCATCAGGACTGAATCCCCTCCCGCCAGCCCGGCACTTCCCACCAGTCTGAATAGGAAAATTTTTGTATCTTAAATTCGGAGCAAAGGCAGGGAGAAGGGTGGCGTGTGCACGACAGGAAATGTGATTTTAATTCACATTGTGACTCCACAGCCATTTAATTATTTTAATTAGGCTTAATTAGTGGTAAATTTACAATGATATGCTTGATACCTGGCATTAAATCTTTCATGCATAAATGTTTTGTTAAAATGAGAAAATAGGCACGTGGCATTTCGCCAGCAATTAGTGCTGATTGCGCTAATGAAAGACTCCTGCTCCGCCGTGATTCTTGGTGACAGGCAGAGCTGGGGGGCTGCTCAAGTGTCACAATGACCCTGTCACTGTCACCTCCAGCCCCACAACTGCACTGGACCTGGACCAGGGGTGAGGGCTTTGCTGCTTCCCTGGAAATTGGCATCCCCAGGTGGCCCCTCCGTGGGCACCGGGACTGCTGGTGACCCTGCTGGTGGCCCAGGGGGGGGGACTGGCCAGCTGATGGCCACACATTCCCCACCCCAAGGCAGGTTGTGGGGTCACTCCAAGCATCCCTCTCCTTGTGAGGGCGCTCCAGGGTATCTGGCTGCCTCTGTGGGCTGGTCCCTCTCTGCCTCCCTCTGCATCTCGGTGCCTCAGCTCTCCTTGCCTTTGCCTTCTGCTTCAGGTTTTTCAGCCCCTTCTTTCCTGTGCAGCTCTGGCTGCCTGAATCCTCATGCACTTTTAAAAACCCTTGGAGAAAGCTGGAGGAGAGATGCTGGATTAGAGATCCCTGTAATGTTTGAAGCACAGCTCTTGGCTCACCACTGGATGGACCAACTCCATCACCACACTAGACGAGAAGAAACATCTCCAGCAGCTCTGCATGCAACTCAGCATCATTTCTCACCCTTCTTAAGAGGGGACAGTAGAGGAGTGGGTGGCTGAGCCACCATGGGGTGAAATAATTCCCCTGGTCTTGGTATTGAAGGCACTAAGTTGAAAATTAAAAAAACCAAACACTTCAGTCCATAGGCTAGGAAATGTGTAGTGCTCCATGCCAGATGGGAAGCTGCTGGGCTTACTGGGTGTGGGGAAAGGTGGTTTGGTTGGGTTGGGTTAGCCCAAGGGGAGACTGAAAGAAGCAGTGAGGCTCTGAAAAGCTCTTGGCAGCCAACATCAGTGAGTTGCTGGAAATCCCTGCAAAGGGAATGTTTGTTTTGCAGCTGGTGGTACCCTGGTTCCTCACTGCTCCACAACCACAACCCAACCCCACCCTCACAGAGCAAATGAGGCGGTCAGGCTCTTGGGAGAAGAGTTGGAATTGCATCTTGCTGCTCCATTAGGGTGTCCTGAATTTCTGAAGCTTTTCTGTCTGGGGAAGGGCAGCTGGAGAACCATCAGGCTGCTCAGAGCCTGCAGGACCAGATGAGGAGAAGGGGTGAGTGGGGACATAATTGCTTTGTACAGAACCCAGCACAAGCTCTGAGCACCCAGCATTTCAGCCACAAACCTGCTAAAAAACACGGGAAGATGAATTCCAGGATTTTCTAACTACAGTTAAGTGCACCAGGAGGATATTAACTCTCTCCCTGGCCCTATTGATCTTCCTGTCTCCTGCTACTACTGGAAACAATTAGAGGTCAATAAGCAACATGAGATGAAATTTACAGCTGCCAGATAAACCATTTGGAAATATTTCCTTGCCCTTTTACATCAGTGGTTCTGTCAATACTGCAATCAAGTATTTTTTATGGAAAAAGAGAGTATCTGAGAAAATATATCAGCCCTGTCCCACGGACTGGGAGCCCAGCATGTAAATACACAGCATGGCTGGCTGCTTGCAGCAAAAATCCAGTGTACAAATAGCAGCAGGACTTGGTTTTAACAGCACCATCCGTCCCAGAGCTGCACTAATACATTTACCCTCACGGTGACCCTGTGAGAAGAAATGGAAATGTTCCTCCTGAAGCAGCCAAGGAGGAGATCAGGCCATGAAAAGGCTGTGGGTGCAGTTTGCAAACAGACCCGTGCAGTGACCCCACTGCCCGTGGAAATGTCTGCACAGCTTCACTCCAGGTTCTGTGGCTGGGGGAGCCCTGTGGGTTCCGTGTTGGTGGGTGCACATGCATTGGGTGCAGGTGGTGGATGCACATGTAGGGTGCATACATTGGGCACATGCATTGGGTGCAGGAGCTGGGTGCATGTGTTGGAAGCACATGTCGGGTGGACATCTTGGGTACATGCATGGGGTGCACGTGGTGGTGAATGCACATGGTGGACGCACATGTGCACAGGTACTGGGCACATATTGGACACCCACAGCTGTGCTGGGACCCCAGGGGACTCAAGCCCACCCTGTGACTGGTCCATGGCCCCCACAGGAGCCTGTCTGGGCACTGGGACACAGCGTGACCACATTGCCACGGGGTCGTCCTGGTGTCCTGCTGCTCAGCCATCACCTCCCTGCTCCTGCAGCTGCTGAGGCGGGCACTGGCACCGTGTGGGGTGACGGAGCAGCCACAGTGGCCCTGGCAAAACCACAGCAGGCACAGAGCCAGCCCGCAGCGGGGGGTCCACTCCCCCCCCCCCCCGGTCCCCATCCCCGTCCCCACCCGCCGCCGCCGGGCAACGCGCTGGAATCTGACTTTGCTGACGGCAAGAGAGATTCAACCTGAAGTGATGCCGAGTTGTGACATGACACAAACCCGCCAGGCCCAGGTGACAGATTTACCGCAGAGGGGACCCCCAGCGGCGCCGCGGAGCGAGTGCGCGCACAGCTGAGCGCGGCGGGGGCCGCGCACGGCACGGGAGGGAGGGAGGGAGGGGCTGCAAAGCCCCTCGGGTATTTAGCTCCTCTCGGCCCTCCCTGCTCACTCCTCCTCCTCAGCTGCCGCCTCATTCCCACCTGTGCCGGGACAGGGAGCGCCGCGCCGGGACAGCACCATCCTTACAGGTTTCTCTGTCCCCAAATGACCCCTGCGAGGCTCGGGAGGGCTCAGCTGCATCCAGGCCTCCATCCTCCCGATTCCTTTGGGTTTGAGCGGGAGGGAGAAACGTGTATGTGCCACCGGGAACAGTTTTGTCAACAGCACTTTAACATCCAAGTGATTCTCATTGCAGCTGGTACCAGGAGCGCTGGGAACTGCAATAAAAATGGTTTTATAGAATAAATTACCGAGTATTTGCATTTACTGTGCATAAAAGCACTTGGATGCTGGCACTGAAGAGTCCCCGGGCCCAGGTCTGGTCTGACAGCAACAAGGAGAACAGCAAACAGTGAAAAACCCGATTCTCTTCCCCTTGTACCAGATGGCAAACACGGGCTGGAGCACAAAACTCAGCCCTTCTTAATTAAATACCACTTCAGCTCAGAGTCCAGCCGGCTCTGGGGCACTCAACGAAACATCGTCTTTCTCTCGGAAGTGAGGACACACCCCAGCTTCCTGGGAAGGAAGGACCAGGAGCCCGGGAGCAGCCAAATCCCCCTGCGGTGCCAACGGGTCGGACGCGGCAGCCTGAGCTCTCAGTGCTCACCCCTGTTTGCTCCAGCGATGGTGCCCCAGCCACAACCGCCAGGTTAGCACCTCGCTCCACCCACCATTGTTCATCAGTTCACCCGGAGGCATCAGCTGCCCCCGCCGCTCCTGCTGCCTGGGATTTTGGAGGCACCAGCAGCACCGTGGCCATCCCCGCCCAGCCCCCTGTGGACATGCCAGGGCTCCTCAGCAGAATAACCCCACAGATCAAGAGGCACCTCCTCCTCAAACGCTTTAGCCCTGGATCCCAGGCTGCCAGACCACAAACCTATTAATTCTGAATATTAACTGTATAAACCCAACGTCTCACCCAGAAAGGCAGGCAGAGAGCACAGGTCGCAGCACCGGACAGAGCAGCAGCAGCAGCTTCTTCAAGCCTTCAGGATTTCTTTGGTTACACACTCTCAAGCCTGAGGATGGACACATGTACAAGCCAAACTTCCTGAGGCTGGAACCCAGCAGCACCCTGCAGCAAGCCCTTCGGTGGCCCCAGAGCAAATGTCACAGGTTCAGTGGGGAAGCACTTATTTGAACAACAGCAAAATCCTTATTTTACTGATCCTTTTGAATTTTGGAAACAAACTCACAGTGAGTAATCACTGCTTCACTACAGGCAAGCTCTGCAGATGGAGGAATGGCTGTTCCCAAAGCCAGGAATTTACAAAACAACCTGTTGAAGGCTCCACTGATCAACGGAAGGAGCAGGAGGGGGAAATGCAGCCTGTGTTTGTCGGCAGTGACCAGGGGGTCAGACCTCCAAGGCTCTACCTCTGGAGATGACCAGGAGCAAACCCCTCTTTCCAGCCCCAGCAGACCCCTGTGAACACTGGGGTGTGGCTTCAAGACAGTGGATGCAGGATTTTCATCAGGTTCAAACACCATTTTAGATGCATCACCTTGGGAAGGGTGCACGGGAGCCCCAGTTTCATGGGGGGGAGCACCCTGGCCTGCTGGGGGGATCCCTTTCCCCTCAAATTGCAGCCATGTAGCATTTTTTTTGCTCACAAGCCCTTGTCTGCACTAGCAACCAGTGAGGTGGGAGTCTGGCCACCTCTGCCCGAAGCCTGCAGGCTCACACCACTGCTCACAGCCACACTGCAGCAGTGGGAATTCCAGATGGGAATTCAGCTGGTGTATTTCCCACGGCCTCATCGGATGGATTCGGTGAGTCCTGCCTGTGCCAGCCATGGGCTCCCAGCACCTCCCAGGAACAGCCCCTCTGGAAAGCTGGGGGTTCACAGCATCCCTTCCAAAGGGGTTTTCACTAAAAACCAACATTACTTACAGCTCCTACCTCCTCAAGGGTAAATTTACAGCCAGATCATTAAGCACAGACAAAAGCCTTTAACCGGGCTGGGGTATTCACAGGATGGAGCTGGGGGAGACCCAGGCCCCCATGAATACAAAAGCAGCCCTGGTGCTGGAGCTGGGGTGCAAAGGGGAGCATCCCAGGGCAGCCTTGTCCTCTGGAGCCACACAGGACTGAGCTGACCCTGGCACCACCCTGACATGGAAACCTATTACCATCATTAGCCGAGATAAAAAGATCCAGAAAGACCAACATCACTCCCCCTGGGCCTGTCCCCCCAGGATTTGTGCAGTCCCTGATTTACAGGTGAGATGAGTTTCATTCCTATCCCACCTAATACATGTCTTGGGGGGTGGCGGGGTGGGGGTGGTGGTGGTTGGTTTTCCAGGAGGTGGGGAAAAAAAGAGAAAGGATTTTAAAAGGAAGGAGAACAACTTTCTTCTTAGGTGTCCTTAACATGGCTCTGAACATCTTAGAGCAGAAATCACTCCAGAGATCATTTAGACATGCTTAGCTGATAATTTAAGCTTATAATTAAAAAATGATTTATTGACAGAGGCTTTAGTGGGAGAAGATGTTAGAGTTTCATGTTAAATCTATAAAAGTCCTTATTCACACCCTTTAGACTTGAGGGTTATTTATAACAAGCCCTTATACCTAGAGAAGAGGTAGTGTGAATAAAATCTCTCTACCTGCTCCATTTCCCCCTGGGGATAAATCCTTCTCAGTTCATACTTGGAGGGAGCAGGACCTGAGGAATTGCTTCAGTTCCTCACTCCATCACACGTCCCCTTCATCAGTTTGCTGGGATTTCCTTTGTTCATCCCAGCAGGCAAACCCAAGGGTCCCAGCTCCCTGCTGGCTGCTGCACAGCCCCAGCTGAGGGCAGGAATAAGATCCACTGGTGCCAGCAGGGAGAAAAAGGAGCAGGAAGGGATCTGATGGAAAATAACATTGCTATGTGCTGGCAGGAATGAGGGCTTGCCCATCCCTCTGAGCACGCAGCTCCTGCCCTGACCCTGACAGCAGCTGTACTTCATGATGGTTAAAACCTCAGTTTTTTATCTCCTGGAGGTGTCAGGCTGGGAAAGGACTTTTATGTATTATCTAGTCATCCAGGGCTTTCCATCTGCATCAGTGGGACCCAAAAGTGGTGGAGATGAAGAAGACCAGGTCCTGTTGGAAACCCTCCTGCCCATGGAGGAGGGCAGCTCTTCCCATCACCCTCAACCTTCAAAAAACGAAGGTGGAGCAGGGAATGTCTACAGCTGAGGGCAAAATATTCCCCAGCCCACACCTGCAGGGGCTGCAGCAGGAGGGCCTGCCTTGGCCAGTGGCTGATGGGTCTGTGGGACCTCCAAGAAAAGTGTTTTGTTCCAGGCAGCCCCAACTATGAGCTCCATCCATCTCTCAGTGACAGCCCTTGGGCCACAGGAAGATGCTGACAATTAGAGCAAACATCTGCAAGATAAGGAAAACATTGTTTCCTGGGGAGTTCACCACGGAACCTGCTCTTGTCACAGCCAGAAGAAATCCAGGGAAATGCCGTTGATGGCAGCAAAGTTCCTCCTTTTTCCTTTTCTCACAGTTGGTTTAGGTCAAAGTCTTTCCCTGTGTCTCTAAACAAGCTCTGTCCTCAGCAGCGGGGCAGGCAGGAGGGGTGGCACGTGACGGCCTCTGCTGAGCAGCTCCGTGCTACTTTACTCAACATTTACTCTGCGTGGTGCCCACAAATCCACCTGATGGGGGAAGGTAAATATTTCCCGAGCTGACGCTGTCCCGGAGGAATGCTTGTGCATGGCTCAGCTATGCTGGGAATGAATCACCTTTCAAATATTTGCTTTGTCTTACCTTACCATATAATTGCCATCTCGACTCCCCCACCGGTTTTATTTTCTGAGCAGTTAAACAGTTGGCTTGGAACCCACGACGGAGGCAGCGAAGCCTGGAAATGAAGAAGTAGGGATGCTGTGGGAAGGCAGCGCTGGGACTACAGCTTCCAGCATGCCCTGGTTCCCCCGGGATCCGCAGCCCGTCCCTGATCCCTGCCTTGCTCCCAGCCGCAGAGCCGGTGGCATTCCCAAACCTGCCCTCAGGTGGAGAGAAAACCTCTGAGCCCCCATCCAGGGGACACCCCTCAGCCACAGCAACCCTCCTGGCTGGAAAAGTTGTAATCTAGGCTGCCCAAAGCAGCGAATGATAAAGCTTCGATTAGTATTTAATTTAGATCGGAGAAGATAACTATGATATGTTTACTAAATATCAATTTATTATTCAGGGTCTATTTGTCACAGCTCACAACAACACCATCGATGTGTATCAGGTCTCGGCTAAACCTTGATAAATAACTTGCTTTTAACAAACAATCAGCTTTTAAAGGGTAATAGCTATTCCAGGAGATGGAATTAACGGATGAGCCAGAGTGGGCGCAGGATTGTGACGCTGGCTGAGGGAGCTGGGCAGCAGAGGAGCAAGGAAAAGCCATCCCAGCATCTCGGTCAGCATTCCCACCCAGCACCTGGTGGTCCAGGCTGTCCTGAGCATCCTCCTCAGCTGGGAGCACTTAGGGATCCCGGGTGTGAGAGGCAGTCAAGTGCGAGGCAGAATATGAAACCGATGCTGGATCAGCAGCCTGTGGATGAGGGGACTGTCACAAACAATGACTTTCTTTATCCCTTTGCGTTTTGTTCCCGTGGCATGAAGGTCAGGAGGAAAAGCAGATTTATTAAAGCATAAACAAACTGCATAAATGCTTATGGTAATTCCACTTCCGTTAAAAATACTGGTTATTTTTAAAGCTACTTTAAATTATCTCCTTTCTAATGAAAACTCACATGTAATCTGTTAGTGAGGGATGTCTGTTGAACCATGAATTATTCAAAGAAGTCTCTGTTCTGTTATCTGGAGTCTCTGGAGATTATTCCCACCATTGTCCGTTGTGATGGGTCATTATGCACTCTGTGAATTTAATCTTTTAGGCTATCCAGCAGCACAGAAAAAATGTATGAATAACAATTTTCCTGTAATAACCTTCAACTAACCTTTCAACCAGAGTGAGTAATTCCAATCCTATTTTCACATCAATAGAAGAGTCAAAGCTAGGCAATTATCTCTTATCTGTTCCATAACCCTCCCCCTTTAATTTTTAAAAAGGATGTTAAAAGTACTTACTGGAGGCAAGAAGAAGAAAGGAGGCTGGAATGAAGTATGGGCAAATTTCGATGAACAGTGATAGGGGTGCAGTTTAGATAATTATTAATTTCTCCACCCCCCCCCTCCCATTTTGCTGCATTCCTCTGTTCCCAGTGGCACACCAGTTGCCTCACCCACCTCCCCACGGGGCCAGGGAGGAACACCCCCACTGCTCCCTGCTTTTGGTCTTCGATCTGCCTAGGAAATGTCACAGAGAAGGTGCAGATCCCAGTAGCCAGGGTGGCAGGGATCAACATGAGCTCCTGGGGTGCCTTTTCCAGGGGTCACAGAGCCCAAACCCCCTCACCAGCATCCCTAAACCCCAACCTTGCTCCCTGGGGACTGCAAGGCAGAGGGGAATGAGACACACACCCCATGAGAGGTGGCACATGAGCTCTGGCCACCCTTAGGACCTTCCCTGTGCCAGCAAGGATTACCTGGTGATGCTGGCATCACCAGGGGGTGCAGGGGGGACACGTGGCTTTGCAGGGGGGTTTCAGGCCCACCAGGGAAGCACTGGTGAATCCTGTCAGTTGGGATTGCAGTTAGCACAGTCGGGCACTGCCACCAGCCAAGTCTGAAGGTCAGAGGTTTGTGATGATAAGCCAGGAATGAGTAAGCTGATTGCCAGCCTCCAGCTCTCCCCTGGGATTTGTATCGGCTGAACTCTGGAAAAAAATCTCTCCAAGGCTCAGGAAGAGACATTCTATCATTTTATCACCAGGCCTGCTGCCAGGCAGCAGCAGGGCTGATCCCTTCTCCCTGTATCCCACCAGGTGAGAAGGGCTTTGAGCAGGTGGGGAGCAGGCAGAGCTGATGAGCCTTCACACTTCTTCCTGCTCAGTTTTACTCCTGCTGTCCCCAAACCTGGAGAGTTCATGAACAGGGAGGTCCTGGTCCCCACCCCACAGCTCCTACCCCCAGCAATGCAGCCCTGCCCTGTGTCCCTGCCAGCCCCAGCTCACCCCCCAGCCCCTTCCTCCAGGAAAACCAGCCCCTGTTGAAATGTGGATTATTATGCATAATGTTTTATATATATATATATAGAGAGAGAGAGAGAGAGAGAGACAGAGAGGTGAAGAGATAGAGGAGTGTGGAGATAGAGAGGCAGATACAAAGCAAGAGTGGCCTCAGCAGGGTTTGCTGTGTCCTGGTGGAGCCTGATGTGGCCTGGCCCCAGCTGCCATTGCTGCAAACACCCCAGCATCCATCACTGCACAGCCCCCTGCCCCAGAAAGGGTCCAAAATGGCGTGATTTGCACTCCCTGCTTCCTTCAGGAGCAGAAATATCACTGGTGTAATCTCAGCTGCCTCGGCTGCAGCAGGATGGCATTTGAAAGTCTAATGACAGACATACCCCTCCTCATCAGAACAGTAATTTCATGGGCAAAACACCCCATTGTTTTGCAGAGAATGGCAACCAGGGAACAAGAATGCTGCACTAAGCATTAATTGTACCAGTGCCCAGGCATTTAAGAGAGCAGGGACTTCTCAGAGCCATGCACAGCCTGGTTTTGAGGACAGTTGTCTTTAAGAGCCCTGGAAGTGGATGAGAAGGCTGATCTGCCGCCAGCTGGCAGGCTGGCGCGCTCCGGATAAATGCAGCCTATTGTTCAGGGCTGTTACAACAGCACCAACCAGCACGGAGAGGAAGAAAAAAAACCCAACACCCCAACAAACAAAAAACCAACCTAAAAACATCAGCTGTCAGCACAGAGGTGAGGGTAGGAAGAGGGATGCTCCGTGCACAGGGCTGACAGTGGCTCTGGGATGCCCACGGTAGGACACAGAAGGGTGCTGGGTGCTGAGGAGCACCAGCTATGCACCCTATAAATCAGGGTATGAAACTAAGGCCCAGCAAGGTTAACAGTCAGACCTTGTTTTGGGGGAAATTCTTTTACCCTGAGCTTCCCCAGTATCTATGCAAACCACTCTGGCTTTGGTCACATGTGGCCAGGCAGGACCACCTCCCCAGCAGCCAGAGCAGAGCATCCCAGGCTCCTGTCCACAGTTGTTGAGGCACAGCTGAAGGGTTTATCCTCCATGCTGGGAGGGTTTATCCTCCAGGCTGGGAGCACCCTCCAGCTCCCAGCACTTCCAGCTGCTCTGAGGTGGGGAGGTGCTGCTCAAATGCACTCGCCGTGCGTGTCCCAACACGCCTGCCCCGCCAGAACGCCTGTCTGGCCAGCAGAAATGATTGAGAGGAGCTGGCCAAGTCTCTATACATGACTTCTTAGTCACCCAGGCTGAGATCCCTGTGCCACATCTCTAAAATAGCTGTGGGCTGAGAACAGGCCGCTAAAAGCAATTTAAAAGTCCCAGAAAGGAAACAGAGCAGGGTGAATACTGAGAAGTCTCCCAAGTTGGAGCTCTGCTGGGGTCTGCTCCTAAATGATGTGCAATTTTCTACCGAGGGGGTTGGAAATGAATCAGGGCACTTGTGAGGAGCTCAGCGAGTTGCTTTTGTCCTGCTGGGCACCTCTGGGCCATCAAGAGGACAGTGGCTCTGTGGGCAGGAATGCTGCATCCCCTGGGAGGCAGGCGTGGGCAGAGCTGGCTCCAACAACAGAGCTGGGGAAGGGTCTGGAGCACAAGCCTGACAAAGAGCAGCTGAGACAACTGGGGGTGTCCAGCCTGGAGACAAGAAGGCTGAAGGGAGACCACCTGATTCTCTGCAACTACCTGAAAGGAGGTTGGAGTGAGATGGGGGTCAGTCTCTTCTGCCATGGCAGGGGGATTGGGACTAGATGGGCTTTAAGGTCCCTTTCAACCCAAGCCAGTCTGTGGTTCCATGATAAGCACATGCTGCCTGGGCTGGGGGACACCATCATCTCATGCAAGGAATTTCCACTTGGGTGGAGGAGAAGCACCACCACCTTGGAAGAGCTGTTGAGCAGAACAGCAGTGTTACCTCTCGCTGGGAAGTTATTTGTGAGCAGGGAAGGTTGGTGGTCACCTGTTCAAAGCCAGCTCTGCTGAGTCAGCACTTGGATGAAGACCACAGATGGGTAAGATTGGTTAAAACTCTTCTGTGAAGCCACATCTGCCCACCTGCCCCATGGCTGAGGTGAAGAGCAGAGCCCTGTCCTTCTGCAGAGGGATGGAGAGGTGCCCAGCCCCAAGCCCCCATGCTGGCCCAGCCGGAGTGGCAACCAGAGCTTGAACCTTCCCTTCCCCACCTCCACCTGCCCCAAAATGCCTAAAACTCTGTATTCCCACATCCAGTGGTGGAGAGCAGGAGCTAACTTCCCAGCACGGCTCCGCACCGATCCACCCCGGTGGTGGCAGCGGCTGGGGCAGAGCAAACACTCATGGGACAGAGAGAACACAAACATTTTGTCAGTGCTGGCAAAGCCGAGCTGTTCTTAGAGAGGAAAAAAAAGAATAGGAAAAAAAAAAAAAGAAAAAAAGAAGACAAGAAGAAAAAAGAAAAGGAAAGGAGAGAGAGCTGGGAGTGCTTCCCGAGCAGCGCTGGCAGCGGCGCGGCGGGGAGGCAGGTGTGCTGAAGGGGAGCCATCCAAAGCCAACTTGCAGGCAGGTAATTTTAGAGACAATGATTTAGAGCAAAGCACAGAGAGGATTTCGGAAACCATGGCACCGGGTCCCCACGGTGCTCATTAAGGTTGTACAGATTGCATTTCCCATCTCCCCGCCAGCCCTCCAAAGTGCCTGTTATTAATTCATAAAAACATTGCAGGAGTGATTGAATCCAATGATTACTGGAGCAGGCAAACACAAGAGATGGTAAAATATTCTGTCTCTCTCTCTCTATCAAGGCTCTCCGACCACCAAAAAAAAAAAAAAAAGAGGGGGGAAAAAAGAAAGTGTTGTGAAATATTAATCAGAGCTGTTTGCCCCTGGGCAGAACGCGGGGAACGGTGCAATCAATGGAGCGCGAGCTTTCCCGGTGACATCTATTTGAGAAGCTGATTACTGTGGGTAAACATGACTAAATATTCTGGATCTCTGGATTTCACCTCTAGTGCCGCCACTACAATCCGCTTCCCTTATCTGCGCTCCGCAGGCGCGGCCCGGGGGGGGCACCGCGCCCGCGCTGCAGCCGCCCAGGGGAGCGGGGCGCCGGGGGGGGGCACGGCGGGTGGGGGGGGGTGAGGGGCTGAAAGGGGGTGCCGGAGCCCTTGGCAGGCCGGAGGGTTTATCGCTCGGATCTCTGCAAGTGTAACGAATGGATTGAAGACACGGAGGGAGTGCAAACAATTACTAGAAAACGAGCAGGGAGCAGCGTGTCCGGGTGGGGGCGGGGGGTGGGGAAGGGCCGTTTGGAACTGGGATGGGCTGCCCAGGGAGGCTGTTGATGCGCCATCCCTGGAGGGTTTTAAGGCCAGGTTGGATGAGGTTTTGTGCAGCCTGGTCTAGTGGTTCCCTGCTCATGGCAGAGGGGTTGGAACTGGGTGGTCTTTAAGGTCCCTTCCAACCTGAATGGTTCTATGATTCTATGATCCCATGGGTCTGGCACCAACACCAACACTGCCCAGACACACAGGGCAGGGTGAGACCACCCCGTGCTCCCCATGAACCTCTCACCACTAAGGTTGCTGCTCATTAGCCATCTAGTCCAACCTAATTGTTTCAAATATAATTCAATTTAATAGAGCCACCCGTGTTGTTATTCCTCGGGATGGGGATGGGCTCTCAGTGCTCCCAGGCCACGGTGATATTCCTGGCAGGGGCAAGCCCCACAGATCAACAACTCACCTTGCTGTCAACGTGCCTTTCCATTTATTTGCTTTTCCTGGGCTTGTCTATCATCTTCCAAAAGCCAGAAAACTTTGGGCTGACAACACATTTCTTCCCCCTGCAACCAAAAAAATCAAAGTGTCATTTTTTTTCTTAAGAAAGCCTCCCTTATTCCCAACAGAAGAATCTAAATTATTTTCTCACAAACCCATTTTTCTTTGGGAAAAAAAAAAAAAAAAAGCAGCTTCAATAGAATTTTCAACTGGTTCTAGCTCTCAGGAAGCTGTTAATTACATGTCATGCACTTTAAAAATAATTCTCCCCTCTTCCAACCTTGGCCCACACAGGCTCTGCTTCCCCCCGCCGCTCGAAATGTCCATGTGCAGCCAAAGCAAATGACTCTGGGAGCACAACATGCATCTCTCCAGATGTTCAGGCACTAAAATGAGCATTAGGAAACGTGTGTGAGAGTGATGATGGACTCCTTTCATCGTTGGACTTTCCTGGCTTGGCAGGAGCACTGGGGCTGGCGCTGATACGACGGAGCAGAAGCTGCATGGACGCTGATGGAGAGGGGTGTGAGCAGCAGCCACTTCCAGGAAGGTTTTTGCTAAACACGGTGTTTTGCTTTCAGCAGAGCTGGCTGAGAGGAGGAGAGCTTTCCTGGAGCAGGATGGTCCTCGAAGAGCAGCAGGAAGCTCAAGGTGTGCCAACCTCCGCTCCACAGAGGGATTTCTGTGCCAGGCTCCCTCTGCCTGGGGAACAAGGGCTACCTCGGGGGGTGCTACGTCTGCAAGAGATTTTCCCCCTTTTTTCTCAGTTAAAATGGTCAGACTTTCCTCTTGCCAAGCTGTGAGCTCCAAAACACACAACCGAAGTGTATAAACCTACATAACCCAACCAACCTACTCCCTCTGGGTGTACTTAATCCCTCCAAAACACAAACCTGCATTTTTGTTTTGCTAAGGGGTGAATTTTTCCTGGACTTACAGCCACGAAAACTCACCTCTCCTTGTCCAGAGCTCCACAGAACCTACTTATTATCCCCCCATAGCTTCTCTCCCATTACCCAGCTGATAGGAATAACTTTTCCCCACACTCATGTCATCGTGATTTTCCTTTTCTGACCCCACTACATACATTTCTTTCCAATTCATTCCAGTTCTGAACCATCGGGGACTACACGAACCTAAGGCATGCACTGCACAGCAAACACTGCTTGGTTTCTTCCACCCTTGGACACCAGCTGTCCCAGAGCAGCCCCTTCCCCAGATTGTCCATCCTCTGGAGAGGTCCACATGGTCACACACCCAGATGTAAACTGTCCACGCTGATACCAGCACCTTCAGCCTTCGTGGATTTCCTTGGGTTGCCTCAGGTTTGGGCTTATTCTTAACCTTTTTGGACATTTCATTTTGGGGATAGCCAGTCCCTTCATCCCCAGCAGACACAGCAGAGGGATCTAGCCAAGACCTGCACTGCCCATCCAAGCCACCACAGCAGCCTGAAAACAAGCCCGGACATCTTTACCAGGGCACCTCATCTCTCTTTGTGCTGAGAGGTGCAAATCCTGCAACGCTCGGCCAGGCAGCTGAAAGCACTTTGCATTTAATTGCACAGGAGTGCACATTTTATATATAAAAATTTGTACCACTCAAGTCCCATTAGAAGATGACCCCAACATGTGAGAAGCAGCATTACCCTTACTTAACAATAACATTAAAAATTTTGAGCAGTAAATAGAGATGGGCTGATCTCAAGTGGGTTGGACATTGTGTCCAGTTCAACTCATTGCTCTGATGATTTCAACCACTTGTGTGTACAAAACAGGGCTGGGAGATCCCAGGGGAACCCGTGTGAAAACTTTCGCCTGTCCTGAATGACTTCCCTGTGGTGGTTCAGTGTTTTTCATTCCAGGTCCCTGAAGCAAACAGGAAATGTGGAGTCAGCTGGGAAGAAGTCAGCCACATTTCTGACCTAATGAAAAGGTCCTATTCAACAGCTGGGCAAAATGATCTGGAGTTTGCTTCCCAGTCGTACAGATCCTGCAGCGTCCTCTGCCACACTGCAGGGAATGGGCCAGAATACCTCGAAAATCACAGAACCATGGACTGGTTTGTGTTGGAAGGGCCCTCAAAGAGCATCCAGTCCCACCCCCTGCACAGGCAGGGACACCTCTCACCAGCCCAGGCTGCTCCAAGCCCCATCCAACCTGCCCTTGGAGACTTCCAGGGATGGGGCAGCCACAGCTTCCCTGGGCAGCCTGGGCCAGGCTCTCACCGCCCTCACAGCAAAGAATTTCCTCCTCAGATCTCGTCTCCATCTCCCCTCTTCCAGCTGGAAACCCTTCCCCCTTGTCCCATCCCTTCCTGCCCTTGCCCCAAGTCCCTCCCCAGCTTTCTTGGAGCCCCTTCAGGCACTGGAAGGTGCTCTAAGGTTTCTCTCTAGTCTGTCGACCACACCACACAGCTCGGTGTCCTTGGCACACTTTCTGAGCCTGCACTGGATCCCAGTATCCATGTCAGACAACGCCAGACCCAACCCCACCCTGTGTGCCCACCAGCCAGTGATGCCCCCTGCACCTGCTCTGCCTGACCCACACAGGCACAGGACGGGTCAGAAGTGGCTTCCAGCCCTGTGTGGGTGTAGCCATCGAGGCTGGCACCCATCCCTGCTGCCATGGGGACAGCCAGGGCCATGCCCCACTGCCCAGCCTGCGGGACAGCCCTGCAGTCCAGCCTTGTACCCATGGATGCAAAGCAACTCATTTGAATAACGATGCTCATCTACATCCAGCTCCAGCTGATGCCTGCACAGGGTTGTTCCTCCCTCCTGCAAGTGGAGCTGTGCTGGGACAAGCTGGTGGCAGCCTGCTGGGGTTCTGTGAGCTTAGAGCAGACACAGGTGGAGGGGACAATTACTCAGGACTTGTTTGAACAGCACCAGGCCTGTTGCTGTTGTTGCTCTTGCCATTGTTGCTGTTGCCCAACTATGACTTCCTCAAAGGGAAAAGAACACATGAAAACCGAACCCTGAATGTGCTTCTTGGCTCATTATCACTTCCCACTTCAGTTACTTTGGACCCCAGGATAATCCCAGCTGGAACAACACAGTCTCTCTTAATGCTGCACTCCAAAACCAGAAGCAGTGTCACGCCTGGAGGCGTGGGATGGTGTGGACCCTATTTCAGGGGGTGAAAGCCATCACCAGTGTCTGGACTGGCCCTTGCAGGGATGGCCAGTGCCCAGGATGCTCCCCAGGAACTCGAGAATTGGCCCAGATCTCTGCTTGGCCCCAGGTATCCTGGAGAACTTCAACCAAGGTGTGGGGACATGTTCTGGACACCTTTGTTGAGCAAACTGCTGACCTTGCAGGCCAGCAAGATGGCACCTGCTGTCCCGAATCGGGGCATCCCACCATTTTGGGGAGGTCTGTGCAGCTCTGTCCAACATGCTGCTCATTCACACACACCACGGGCACCTGGTTTTCTTTCTGCTCTGGAAAAACTCTCCAGTCTCACCCGTGCCCAGCGGAGGATGCTCAGGCAGCTCCTCCTGCAGATCTCAGGGCTGGGAGGATGTCGTGCTCCCAGTGGGAAGCCAAGCTGGGGGAGCAGAAAGGAGCTCCAGCAGCACAGGATGCAGCCTGCAGACCCCACTGTACCCACAGCAAGCTCAGTGGGTGCCCTGTCACTGGCAGCCCTGCGCCAGCTCCTCAGGAAGCCTCTCAGCAAGCCTTTCTCTTCAAAGAACAACTTGTCTAAATATTTTCCTAAACAAACAAGGCCAGCTGTGAGGTATTCCCCAAAGAAGCTTTCAGAAGCAGGCTCTTGTTTGTACCAAAGAGTAGGGTATGCAAATGCAGCAGCTGTCTGAAGCTGCAAACAGTGACTGGGATGCATCTCATACCTGTGCAGCTGAGACAAAACCACTGAAATCACAGAATCACAGACACACAGAATCGTCAGGGAGGGAAAGGACCTCTCAGATCAGAGTCCAACCATCAATACAAAAAATTCCCAAACAACACACAAACAAACACCCCACCAAAAAACAACCACGACACAAGAGCATGCCCTGAAGTGCCACATCTACATGTTTCTTGAATACCTCCAAGGATGGTGACTCAGCCACCTCCCTGGGCAGCCTGTCCCAGTTCATGTGGGGGTTCAGCACTGAGCTCGCTGTTCTTGCTGCCAGTGGGCGAGGAGCCCCAACACCACCCACCCACCGTGGATACACAAAGCCCTTGCTTGGCGATCTGCAGGAACAACAGGGCTGACAATGCAGGAGAAAGGCTAAAATCCTCCAGGAAAAGGGGGTGAGGCAGAGTGCTCATTAGCAAGGCAAAGAAAACATCCAATAAAATGACTTTTTGCTTTTTAACACATCACACTTGGAAGGGTTTCTGTCCTTGGCAATTGATTTGCTGCTTGTAGGCACTTCCCTTGCTGCTCAGCCTCATTACTGAATTTTTAATTTTTTTTTCTTTTACAGTGAGCCTGGAATTCAACTTTCCACTTGGACAACATAAGCTGTGACTTGTGGATCTTCCCATTCATAAAGCACATTTTGTCTGCGGTGGCTCGAGGCACGGCCGGTGCCTTCGCTTGTCTCCAGCAGCGCCATGACTTCTTTGGCTGGTTTTCTTCACATGCTGGTGAATCCCAAAAGGTCTGTGAAACTCAGAGTGTCTGGATACTTGCTTAAGGAAACAGGTTAGTCATTATTTAGTCCTCTCCCATTTAAAAGGCTTCAGCTGGCCAATCGATGAGTAAAACCAGGACAAGGCTGCGAGCATCAGAACCAGAGCCAAGGGCGAATTCCCAGACTACAGTAAAGCTCATTCATCCCCGAAGGATGACAGCAGGGAGAGGAATCGTGATCAGTTCACCAATGACTTTCAGAATAAACACAGGACTGAAGTCATTAGATACTGTATTGGCAATTAATGGTCTGCCCAGTTCCAGGCAGAATGGAAGGAGAGAGAAAGGGGAGCTGGAAAAACCCTCCCTCTTCTTGACTGAAGTCCTGTCGCAGGTTTTAACTGGCAAACTAAATCCTGGTGTTGTCACTAACCCAGGAAGATGAAGAGGAGTGACATGATGAAGAGGAGTGACATGATGAAGAGGAGTGACATGGTGAAGGGAAGATAAATGACACGACTTCCTGGCCACACCAGCCCTGGCCAAGCTTCATTCATTCTTCTCCTTTTTTACCAAAAGATGGGAAAAGTTGAAGGAATGGGGGCACAGTCCTCCCAAACAAAACCATCAAATGGTCATTTTAAATTTGCCAGAATAATTAACATAAGGAGATGCTCATCTTGCAAAACTGGTCTTTCTTCAGGGAACCAGCTCTCCTGGGATCAACAGATGGGGCAGAGCCAAGCCGGGCTGCAAATCCAGTGAGAAATGGGCAAAAGTCCTGCTGAGGCTTTGGTTCAACAACAGTCAGACCCAGTTCAGCACCATCCCAAATGTCTGGGGCTTGCTGAGATAAATGGTTCCGCTTTTGGGTTACGTTAAATAAATAACTATATTTTGAAGCTGATGAAGTCTTTTAAGAATTCATTAAAGAGCCCGGGAAGAGGCAGCTGAGAGCAGAGATTGCTGTCTGAAAGGTCTGAAAGCATTTTCCAGTGTGAGCTACTGCTCTGATTTGCCCAGAAGAAAATGGTGAGCTCTCCTCGCAAACCCCACCAGGCAGTACCGATCCTCGTCATACGGGCTGGAGAAAACCTCAAGGGACATAATTAAGGAGAAGTAATTAACCTCATGAAATGTGCTTGTTTCTGATGGCCCCAGTGTGTTTACTGACCCAGTCCCCCACCAGGCAGTTTTCCCTCCATCTCCCTCTTTTCCACCGCCCGCACGCCTGGCTGCAGATAAGGGAGCGGAGGCAGCTCCGGCACTTTAAGGAGACGTGGGGACACGGAGGGGATAAGCCAGACAAAGCACTTCACATGGTCCACTACACCTTTAATGTACAGAAAGTAATTAAAATGGGAGACAAATTCATCATCAGTCAGTTCAGTTCAAAGTGCAGCCAGGCTGTATCTTCCTTATGCATGGGTAGCGTGATGTGCATATCCGTCGTAAAACTTGCATTAAAAATTAGTCAAAGCTGTTAGTACATCGCAGCAGACCAGATGGTTTATGCTCTGAAGTGTTTCAGGAACCTCATTTTATTATACATGAATGCCTCGTGTCGTGGGCCTGGGCTGATATTTTCATTAAACACACTCCACAAAGCATTACAGCCCTGTTGTCATTTTCTTCAGCACGGATGATTTCTTGCGCACCGGCTTCTCCGGTGCCGCTGGTGGCGGCGGCGCCACACGGCTTCCCCGGCACCACCACAGCCCCCCCCTGCAGCTCCATGCTCCACCAGCCCCAAAAATCACTCTGCATGCTGCTGGGTGCCTGCTGGGCTTTTTTGGGATGTTCCCTGCAAGGGACCCTCTGGTCCACGACTATTCCTGGAAGAGCAGCAACATTCGACACAGTTTTCCCTTCAGCCAAGCTACGTGTGCTATCAAAGCCACAAGGACATCCCCTGGCAGCTCTGCCCAAGACACTTGGCTAAGGAAGGGTATCTGGAAGAGGCAGGAGAAGACAAAGAGCAGCTGGTGAAGTCTTCATTAATAACTGCAAAGGTGCTGCTTGGAAGCCTGTTGGAGCAGCTGGTGGCTCTAGACCCAGCTGCACCTGTCTTGGTTTCAGACTGCTGCAGCTTTTTCCACTCCCAAGCAGTGATCCTGAATGCAGTGAGGTGATGGACTCATCCTGCTCCACAGCAGCCTGGATAGAAACCTTGTCTTTTCACAAGCCAGATCCCAGGAGATGATCCCCAGGGACAAGAGGACCAGACCCCAAACACAAGGCTCAGCATTCCAGACCTGGTGGGATGCTCTGCCTGCGTGCAATGAAAATAATTCAAAACAGAACACACAGACATGGACAATCCTCCTCAGCAGAGGACAGGACAAGGGACATGTGGCAGAAACTAGGTCAGGTTTCTTGGTGGTTGGAGAAAGGTTGGTGCTGAGGAGCCACCTCCAGGGCTGAGCACCACTCTGGGGGTTCCCACTTCCCTGGCCTAGGATGGGTGCATCTGTCTGCAGCCTCCATCTCCTACAAGCTCATCTCAAAGCAAGACAGCCTGAGGCTGTGGTAATTAAACGACAGCCTAGAAAAAAACAGGCATTTAACAAAAATAAAACAACGAAAAACAAAACAAAAACCAGAACCAAAAAACAAACCACTTTGAAGCAGTCTGCTTTTTAATGTGGTTTGAAGAGACATAAAAATATTTTAATTCTGATTTTGTGCCACACAAATCTGCTTTAAATCACCAGGGTCTAGTGATGCACTGGATAGAGGTTTCAGCTTCCCTGCTGGCTGGAGGCCTCGTGCACTTCCCTGCAATAACTTGCTTTAAACAACAACTCTGTGTGTGTGTGTGTGTGTGTGTGTGTGTGTGTACTTGCAGCCATTTGGGGTAATAGCTATTAGGCATTTTAGATTAAGTTAAAATTGGCTCAGGTCATGTGTGTCATAATTTAAAATTTGTTATCTGAGCTCAATAGTCCATTAGAAAAAAAACAACCCCAAAACCTCACTGCTGAAAACAATCCAAAAGGATCACATTCTATAAAATGGGCCCTGAGATTGGAAAAGGGAAAAGAGGGAAGGAAATGACATTTTATAGCTAAGACATAGTGATCCCCTCAGGCCACAGGGACGTGCACCAGCAGAGCCCGGCGAGGCCGCGGGGTCTGCAGGGGCTGGGGGTGACACACTGCAGGGCAACCAACACCTCAGGGCCACCTGGATCACAGTTACCTGTGCAGGTTTGAGACTCCTGAAGGCAGGAGCCAGAAGGTCTGGAAGGCAGGAGAGACTGACTCCAGCCCTGCCTTTCCAGGGTCAGGGGTTCCTTGCTGCTCACCCCTGCCCATCCATCACCCACCCCTGGGGCTCTGCATCCTGCACGGCACCAACTGAAACACCCTCTCTCTCTATGTAGCAGTTGAATTAAGGCAAATTTTCTTCAACTGGGAATGGAAACATGATAGATTCCAGCCAGCCACGCCATAAAATCAGTCTCCACCTTGACACCCTTCCAGGGGGATCCCCATGTTTCCCCTCTCAGAGGGCTGCAAGCCACCTTCTGAAGTCAAGTCTCTATTTATCCACATCTGCATGACACAGTTTCATCTTCCATCACGCCATGTCCCTGCTATATGCATTAGTCACAACCATAACCTCCTCTACAGGCTGTTTTTCCTGATTAAGCAACCACATTTCTATCTACCCTCTTCAAATGAACTCTCCATCCTCCATCCCTCGGGACCAGCTCTGCTTTGAACAGGTTTCCCTTGTGGATGAAACCCCATGACCCCACAGCAGGCAGCATTTTGTTGCTGCCTTGGGCCATTAATTTCATCCCACCCCAAATGGAAAGACTTCTCCTGAGAACAGCAATCGCCTGCTCTTTTTGCAGGCTGAGTCACACCCATGGGCCATGGGACGTGCAAGAGAAAGGAGGTCCAGGCTCCAGTGCTGGTGACCAGACAGAGCTTGGATTAAAGGAGATGGGGAAAACACAGGACAAGAGCCGGAAGATGAGACAAGGAAACAGGACATGTCTGCTCCTTCATGCATTCCCACATGGTGATGTTGGCAAGGAGACTAATCCCTTAGCAAAAACAAGCAAAAACCCTTTCCCCATCCACGGCCACATGAAGACACTTGTTTGCCAAGCTTCCAGCTTCTGAGATAAACATCTGCAGAGTCACACATCTCCCAGGCTTACACTTCCCACCCTGTCTACCCAGATGGAAAGATCTCCAAGGCAGAAGTTTGCACCTTTCCATACCTCAGGATAGCATCAGCCTGTTTTGGGTAATTCCCCCATATGAGCAATTAATACCAGCAGCCTCTTCTCTCTGGCATTGACCAACACAGAACGAGAGCACACTGTCCTCAGACTGGTTTGGGTTGGAAGGAACCTTAAAAACCATCCAGTCCCAACTCTCTGCCATGGGCAGGGACACCTCCCACCAGCCCAGGCTGCTCCCAGCCCCATCCAACCTGCCCTTCAACACTGCCAGGGATGGGGCAGCCACAGCTTCCCTGGGCAACCTGGGCCAGGGTCTCCCCACCCTCTCACCTCTCCTATTGCACATTTCTTACCAAGCCCTACTATCACCAGCTGCTATGGAGCATCCTCATGTCCTCCCCTCTGGGTCTGCTCCAGAGACAGAGACCCGTGGGACACCAAACCGCTGATATTGGTTGCACTGAGCAGCTGGATGTGGCTGCTGATGTCTGGAAGGCCCCGTGCAGCAGCTGAAGGCAGCGCTGGGCAGAGCAGGCAGCCGTGGGGCTGCCCAAAACGTCCTGTCAGCGCTCCCCCTGTCCCCTGCACGGCTGTGTCAGAGCCAGACAGAGACTGAAACAGCTTCTGGCCATTTCCAGGGCCATCGCCATCAATCAGAGCATAACAAGTCCATTACTGTCAGCTGACAGCTCACAACACGCAGCTCTGCTCTCGCAACATTTGTGCTGACAGAGCAGGAATTATTTGCAACATCCCACTCCCAGGGTGCTTCTGCCTCTCCTCCCAACGCCCGGCTCGGGTGGTCCCCAGCCCAGCCAGCACCAGCCCCCAGCCCCAGGTCCCTTCCCTGGATGAGCCGTGGGGATCAGCCCCTCTGGGCTGTTCCAGCCCTCAGCCCAGCCATGGGGGACAGGAATAGGGACAGGGATGGAAATGTTGGGGAAAAAATGAGTAATTGCACCACGCATTTTGAAATTGGAAAATATATCAAAGAAA
The DNA here is from genome assembly GCF_020740795.1 of Apus apus. Classification (NCBI taxonomy): domain Eukaryota; kingdom Metazoa; phylum Chordata; class Aves; order Apodiformes; family Apodidae; genus Apus; species Apus apus. Next base: position 20,717,829 of record NC_067291.1, on the reverse strand, counting down.
CTCACCCAAGGAAGCTGTGGCTGCCCCATCCCTGGCAGTGTTGAAGGGCAGGTTGGATGGGGCTTGGAGCAACATGGGCTGGTGGGAGGTGTCCCTGCCCATGCAGGGGGTGGGACTGGATGAATTTTAAGGCCCCTTCCAACCCAAACCAGGCTGTGATTCCATGATTCTATGAAAAATACTGATACAAAGCCCCATTGAGGGTCACCCCCTCCTTGTCAGATTTGGTATGCACATAAAAATGAAAAAAACAGATCTACATAACAAATCCATGCCCAAAGTCTCAAGAGTGATATGATTAATCATTGACCATGAGTCCTTACACGCAGAGAGGACACTGACACAACAACAGCAGTCTTGTTTCCTAATTTTCCTAAAGCTTCTAATGATCTCTAAAAGAAACCTCATGTGAGCTCTCTGCCATTTCCCCTCTTCCTTTTATCCTGGTTATGGTTGAAGGTTCTGTACCTGCCTCTGGACAAAGCAAGGTCTAATTAGCCACAAGCCCCTGTTTATCATTTATCATCAGCTAAAGTATGTTGCAACAGAGAATAAATTTGATTTTTTTTTTTTTTTTTTTTCTCAAGGAGGATCTTCAGCTTCTGCCAAGAGCATTAACAATCTGTAAAGTAACGAGGTGCTGTTGATGGTCTTAGACAGGTCTAGACAAAACCATAATTGCCTTCTGTGCTGTTATAGTTCATTAAGACAGAGGCGCTGCAGCCCCAGCCTCTCCAGCACAAAGCCTGGCGCGGTCCGAAATAGTAACGGCGTAAGAAAGAATAGACCCCTGACCTCTCCTGATGTCCCACGGATGGAGCCCAAGCCTTTAATGGGGCACTTTCATGCCTCTCCCTGAGCAATCGCTGCAGAAAAACAAAGCTATTATCCCACACTCCTGCTCTACGTTTCATCCGTGCTGCTGCAAGTCTCGGCTGCTCCAAAGCCCTTCACAAGGGTTTGCTGGACGGGCTGCAGGCGGTTATTCAGCAGGAGATTGCAGAGCATGACACACAGCCAGGTCAAGCTGTCTGCACCCAGATAAACTCCACCAGCCCCAAAGGCAGCCCTGCTATCCCAGGGTACGGTTAGTGCCAATTAACACACCAATTATTGAGGCCACATCCCTCCTGGAGCAAGGCAACCATGAAGCAGAAGGACCTGCAAGGTACCGCAGAGGTGAACACGTGGGTTGGTATCTCTGAGTTGCTCTTTGCAAGGAGAGACTGTCTCATGGCTTGGGTTTTGCTGATACTACCTCAGCCCACTTTCAGCCTCAGGAACTGCCCATAGTGTCACCCCAAGAGGCCCTTTCATATTCCCACCTGGAGCTGAGCCAGAGCCAGCTCTGCAGCTCCCAGCACCATCAATGTTCCAGCTCACTGGGAACCAGAGCATTGGGGAAGGCCAGTACTCCTGGCCAAAACTCAGGAATGGGATGCTTGGGGCAAGGGATTAAGATATATTCCATGGGGAAATGGACCACTGGGGCTCGAGGGATATCCTCCCCCCCGCCCTCCAGTTTCTCCCCTGTCCTCTTTACACAAAACATCTGGTGACTTCGCTGGAAACTTTTACTGGAGCTTTTACTGGGGTTCCTTGGGTTACAGGATCATGAATGAAGCTGGAAGAGCAGCAGGATCAGCTATAAGCAAGCAGGGTAACTGTAATGTAGCTTTGTCCTTCAGCTACAGCTCTGCCAGAGCTCCAGCTTGGTTGGACACCCCTCCTTGGTGGCACCAGCCCTGGCTCATGGCTGGTTTGCCAGCAGATGCACAGGAGGGCCTTGGGCCAACTCTCCATCAAAACACAACCACGTTCTATTGTTTCTGAGAATAAATGTCTCTAAAAACTTCTCTGTGCAGAGTGTTAAAAATTGTGACATGTGAAAGCAAAGACACTTTCACCCAATTAACCCAAACCACAGTTTTAATCAGAAAGTTTGCCTGAGGAAACCTGTTTGCATGTTTGCCATGGTTCATGAACCACGTTCATTGGTTGAGAAGCCTTAATGATGACTCCTGTGCCAGGAACTTTATTCAGAGGGGTGGGCAAGTGGCAGATTCCACCAACATTGCTCTGACCTACAGCTCTCAGCATTCCCTGGCAGCACAGGAAGTCTGCCAGGCCCAGAGGGACCACTAATCTGGGGAAGGGAAAAACAGGAGGTGAGATAATAACGATGAGAAAAATGCTTTAAAGGAGGAGATGGGCTGCTCTTGCTTAGGAGGAGAACAAAGCTGCTGTCTGGAGAATTTACAGGCAGTAAATCTAATGCAGAGCTGTGCAGCTCTACCCTGTGAGCAGCTGGAGGTGGTTTAAGTTGCCTTGAGCGGATTTAATCTGACCCCCTGCTCTCCCAGACTGTGCCCAGACCCCGTGTTCCCACCTCCCATCGGACACAGCAAAGCCCCCACCGAGGGCAAACACCCCTCAGCCCACCCACCCACACCCTGCTTGTTCCAACACTCTGCAGCACCCATCTCTGCCCCACACATACACCGGGTGCTCCCTCAGTGCCTTACAGAAACCTTGAAACCCACCCAAAGGAAACGCTGGAATAAAGAAGCTCTTGGGGCTGGGGAGTGAATTGGTGGTGGGAGCCGACCAAGGGTCTGAACAGGTTCTGTCTGCAACGACAAAAGCTTCCCTCTAATAAGCATAATAAATTACTTGCATACCCTATATAGACTGGAGTCCCATGCAAATTCATCCGAGCACTCCATCGTTATCTCTCTGCTCTAATTAGGCTTCCCAGCACTGAGGGCGGGGTGGAGCCCATGCAGGGCAATTCGTTATTTCTTAATGATGTTCTCCCTTCGTGGTAACAGCTACCAGGGATGCCTGGGCGTGCAGACACAGGGGGCATCTCCTTTTGTTAAATGCATCCCTTGATCTTTCCTTTTTTTTTTTGTTAAAAAAAAACCAACAACAACCAAACAAGTCTGGGATCAGCATGGCAGGCGGGAACCATCCCTGTGGTGCTGCACCTCCTCAAGGAGAGGTTTAATCTCTGGTGGAGCTCTGACCCTCCCAGGCTCTTCTGCAGCTCTTGCAGCAAAGGAGCCTCTTCAGACAGCCAAGAGAAGTACGGTGGTACCAGCAGTGAGGAAAACCAACCCACATTTCAGGAGGCAAAAGGCAGACACTCGGTTCCTGTGAGTGCTGCAGGCTGGAAGGTTTCCTATGATAAAGCTGTGGCTGTAATTAAAAAGCCACAATCATTCTCTGGCTGGTTTGTAAACCCGTGTCTTTCCCCACATCTGTCAGCCTGGTTCTGGCACATCATCTGCACGGCGGGTCCTGGCCATGCTGCAGCCAGCTGCGAGGGGGATTCTGGGGGGTTCTTCCCAGTCACAGGCTCCCCTTTTTGGACAAATCTAACATATGAGCATCACCTCCTTCTGTCTCATGAGATTTGCCCTCCCAAAGCTCGCCATCGACACCTCTGACCTCTGAAAGGAGCTCAGCAAAAAAAAAAGGCAATAAAATTATAACTGCATCACTGGACACGACCAAGGAAACCACGAATTACACACTTCCTGCAGAGCAGGCAGAAGAGCTGCATCTGCAACCAGAAATTTTGGATGCAAACAGAAGAGTGGGAGCAGTGGCTGGGCTCTCACCAGAGCCCCAGGAAGAGACAGGCACAGCAGCACGGGAAGGGAAAAGAGGCATAAATCATGCATGTGCAAAAGCCTTGCGGTAATTAACGTCACCGGTGATAGGTCTGGGAAAGTTGCACCTCTGCCTCGCATGATGTTCTGCTAATTAAAGGCTTATTTTGTTACAGGAAGCCCTTTGTGTAAGATGTTTCACACAATCCAGCCTGAATTTTATGACCTGTGGGCTCCGTGAAGTGAGTAAACTGATGATCCTGGCTTGTGCAATGCTCATTAAGCATTAACGCTGCGTGCGTTTCCATCCCGGGGTTTGGAAGGCTACTAATAATTTTCCTAATAATTGCACAAAGCGTCTACTCACCCCAAATTCTTCACTGAAATTAGTCCACAGGAGCCACCACGGCCCTGCTGGGGTTTCCCATTTCATGTCAGCAAACGCTGGAAACTTTCTTCTTTTTAATATTCTGCAGGAGAGCAGTTCCACTGACGAGGAGATGGCTTCTGAGCCCAACAGGTCTGCAGGAACCTAAATTACAGGAACAATTGAGAACATCTAAGCGAGGTTAAAGCATTTTCTTATCCCATAACCCCTCTGGTCATCCCTGCCCTGGAGCAGGGGATATCCTGCACCCTGGAAGTGTCCTCAAAGCCTTGCTGGGCAAAGGCAGTTGGAGCAGGGTCAGTACTTCAATGGGTTGAGCTGTTGATAAGAGATGATAATAAATCAAAATCTTTTTTTCTAATCATTCTACCAGCAAAATAAATGCACCCTGCAAATAGGAGGGAGGTGGAGGCCAGGTTAAGAGCTAGCAAACCCTGTGCATTAAGGAAGGAGAGTCAAGGTGCCATGAACAACTCGCTGCCCACCAGCATTTCTGGGGAAAAAATACCCAAAAAACCCCACTGTGAGATGACACCAGTGATGCGTGTCCCAAGGGCTGCATGAGAGTGCAGCCTGCCACCTCCCCCTGCCACTGTCCCCAGCACCCAACAGGGCTCCACAACCACCCTTGCTTTTTCCAAGAGCAATTTGTGCCTCTGTGGGATTTTATTAGAGTGAGCCAAACAATTCTCATTTATTCCCGCCAGCTCAAATGATAATTTCTCTCCAATCCTGTTTAACTAAATTGCTACCTTTATTTTTGCAATGTGTATATAATTACCAAATGTTACTAGACTCTACCCAAAATGTCTCTCCTTGGAATAGTGAGGATGTCTACTCACTGCTGTCACTTTTAAAAAAAATGTTATGATTGATAAAATTAAACTGTGAAGCAAGGCATGAAATCTGTCTCACAGACACCATTTTTTTTTTTTTTTTTTTGGCAATAGGAGAAAACAAAGCCAGTCACAGAAAATCTCACAAAATGATTCACTGGAGAAGGGAGGGAAACTTGTGCTTTTTTTTTTTTTTTTTTTTTCTTGAAGAACTTAATAAGACATCCACAGCAACTCCAAGCTGTATTGTTATATTCAATTACTTATGAGGCCCCAAGTTTCTCCACTTTAATTGCTCAAAGCAGGGAAGCTTTAGTCACAGTGTAATGTACCCAGGCATGTATGGGGTTTAATGAATCATACTAACTCTGCACTCTAAGCAATTAGGTAAATCTAGCTGTTAGTTAGTGAGGCATAAAATAAATTTAATCTCTCTTCAAAAAAAATCAATTATAGTGCTGTAATGTATAATTCAATTTGGGTCATGCTACATAAATTTTCTGGTTTTAGTATGTTTTTCAACTGCTTGTTATTAGATTTTGCAGGCTGCATGTGTGTGAGTTCAGGGAGGGGGGGGAAAGCTTTTTAAAGCATCCCAAAACATCCTCACTGCTGCTGAAAGGGCACAGCTGGGGATCCAAACCTAGATCCAAAGGTTGCCTGGCCCTTCCTGGACACTAGGTCAGCTGTTTTCCTGTTAGGATGGTGAGACCCTGGCCCAAGTTGCCCAGAGAAGCTGTGGCTGCCCCATCCCTGGCAGTGTTGAAGGGCAGGTTGGATGGGGCTTGGAGCAGCCTGGGCTGCTGGGAGGTGTCCCTGCCCATGCAGGGGGATTGGATTAGATGGTCTTTCTTCCAACCCAAACCAGTCTGGGATTCAATGAAATCCCCTGCCAGAGCACAGCTTTAGCTTTTAGCATTCAGGAGAGAGGGGTGTCCCCAGGGGTGATGGTCCACCCTGCATGGAAGAAGATGCTCTGGCCCCGGGAGCTGCAGTGAGCTGAGGAGCAGCTGAGGAGCTGAGGAGCAGCTCCCTGACATGGAGGCAGCAACTGAGTCACGGGCTGACTCTGCAACGTGGGGAATGCTGGGTGCAAAAACCACCCATGCTGGCAACGGTGTGGGAGCAGTGGGGCTTTCAAGTAAACACTCAGCAGCCACAGCAAAAGCCTGAGAGAGCCCTTGGGCACCTCCTGAGCTCTGCCAGACACCGCCATCCCAGGAAAAGGACAAGGGGGCATAACCCAACATGGATTTGCTCTGCTGGGACACACGCTGTGCTTGGTGGCTACCTCTGCCACATATCTCACCAAGGGATGCAAATGTGCTTGATTTTCCCATGAAAGCAAAAAGGAAAAAGCTTTGCTGGCTCTGGGACAAGCCAAAATCTCCTGGAAGAGCTTGTGTTCTAAAACACTTTCTTCCAGAGGGAGCAAGGTGTGATATCTAGACAACCTGGATATCTCCCAAGCAGGTAAAACCCTGGTGTCTCACCTGGACCAGCACCCGAGGCCACATCCAGCTCACACTCCCTGGGGCAGCAGGAGCAGGCAGGAGAAGCACAGAGGTGTTCAGGCATCTGGTGGGGCCGTGCGGGAAGCGATGAGCTGCATCCATGGACACGTCCGGGGGTGCTGCCGGCATTCCTGGGGATTCAGCGTCTGGGATTAAAGAAGGTTGAGAGCATATTAACAGCTCTGGCATAAAGACGAGCTGGCAACACAAACAAGCCTGATTCCCCCCTAACTGGAGGAATGGGAAGCATAATCCCTGCTCTGTGCTGCTCCGTGTAATTGAAACCCAGCTGAAGCGGCGCGGCGGCCCTTCCCGGGGAGGCAGCTCTGCACCCTTCCAGTAATAAAGATGTATGAATTGTCCCCATTTATGGCCTTCTAAAGACAGCTTTTCCATTTGCCAGGCACTTGGGTAAAAAAAGTAATAGCCACAACAGCATCTGCAGAAGCAGACGATGTCCTTGGTGCTGAGGGAGCTGGGACAGGGTCTGGACAGGCAGAGTAGGAGGGGACAGAGTGGGGAGTCCCTAAGGATTCCTTTAATGTGGAAACTGAGTGAGGAGCCAAGGCACAGGCCCTCCTCCAAAGGATTTCTTCTTTTGCAGCCCAATTCCTGCTGGCCCCACACTCCTGTGGGAGGTGGGTGCAGCTGGAGGGGCTGGTGCCTTGTTTTGGTGGGAGGCACAGCCGTGTTTTTCATCCCAGGAAAGCCAAAGGAGTTCAGAGCCAACGCTGGAGCCTCCCGGCACCACCGCACACAGAGCCCATGCACCCAACCAGAGCACTGCTTAATCTCCTAATTAAGCTTTGCTTCTCAGTGGGTGATCAGGGCTTCACACTTTATTAAAGCCTTTCCTCTTTTGATAATCTTTTCCTCTGCTTGCATTTCTTTTGGAGGAGGATTGTATCTAAAGGCCTCTCCAGCTGCCCAGATTCTGACAACACAAATTATGCCAGCCATTTTTATAACAACGGGTATTTCTTTCACTCCCACAACTCCTTTTTGAATTAAAAAATTAACAGGTATTTATGTTTGTTCACATGGAGTGTATTTCCCAAGCCCTGCCACTTCTAATGACTTTTCACACAGCTTCCAGGGCTTTCACTCCCTTGGATTTAATACCTTTATCGATTGGTAACATTCTAAAACCCTTAGCTGGCAACCTGCAGCTGCTTCAGGGCTTCAGGGCTCACTAACAAATACCCAAAATAGGAGGTAGGAATAATGAAAGGAAAGACATGCTGCACACAGACCTCACAGACCTCAGTTACATACTGTCTGGCTTGATCCATGAGATAAGTGTTATTTAAAATCCCCCAGCCAAGCGCCGATTTTATTATAAGCACAACCTCCCAATGGCAAAAATACCCTGCTGTCAAAATAACTGCTCGCTATTGTTAGGCCAGTTCAACTTGTTGCCTAGCATTCTTCCCTCCTTAATGGGAGTTTATTCCGTGGTTTTGAGCTCTCCACACATGGAAGGGGAATTCCCCCACCCTGTGCAGTGCTGTCCCAGCCCAGCCTCCCTCTGGACAAGGCTGGATGCAGACCCGGCGGGTGCAAACTGGGGCTGTTTGCAGTTTTTCAGGCAAGTCAAATAATGCTCCTGCTGTCAGGGCTGGTCTCCCAAGTGGGAGGTGGGAATAACCCCTGTTCAGATGCAGCCTCACCTGACATGGCATCGGGGAAAGGGGATAAGCTTCCAAGATCACATCCCACCCAGGGATGCCCAAGCATCTGCTCACCCTGCCTGGCACAGGATCTGCAGGCAGCAACTATGGCCGTGCCCTGATTTTGGTGCCATAGAGATTCATGATTTAAAATTAAAACTCCCAAGCTAACATGCTTGGCCTTAAATTACACCAACGAGCAAGGTCTCCTGGATGAGACTGGCATTTGCATACTTCAGAAGTCGGGCTCACGCCGTTTCATCCCTGTTGCTGCCATCTAATAATAACCCCGGATGAAACGGTGCTCCCAGCTTCAAAGAGGGAGGAGGGCTTGGCCAAGGCCTTCTGGACATGGGCTTCACTGAGGACCAGGAGACTCATGCTGTCCTGTCGGCACCTGCAAGGGGATCTGCTCCATTCCAGGGCGGTACACCCTGTCCTGGAGACACCTGTGGCTCCCACCCAGCCATGGCTCTCCTGAGAGGTGGATTTGCATTGCTCTGCTCACTTCTCATTGCTGGGGCTTTGCCTGGTCTTGACTCTGTACCCCCTGCATGGCTATAGACCTCGGGGGGCTGCCCAGGGCTTGGGGAGGGCATTCTGCTGGGCTAAGTGCAGTAATTGCAGTAATTGCATGACTAATATGTAGGAGCTCTCAGGCATGTAGCAGCCCAGTGCTCCTGCCATGCTGAAATGCCCCAAAATCAGTTTTTAAAGGAACCTGTTACCTTCACCACTGCTATCAAGCAAAGGGGGGCTTTTAATCGGGGCAATAATGAGTGATAAATTAGGAGTGAATTATAACCATTACAGCCATTAAGCTCTCCAAGTTCCTAAACTCAGGCAGACCTTTCCCATCTTTTGATGTGACTAAGTTTTAATAAGCCCTGGCTAACTTCCAGGACCACAGGGCATACGTGAGAAATTTTACATATAAATATCTAACTGCCATGTGTAGGAGGGCTGGCAGGAATGGACACAGACACACACACACACGTATTGTGCTGCAACACGAATAGCCCATCCCGAACTGATACCCTGCTCAACAGCATTTCTTGTCCTGAGATCCTATTTTCACACTCGCAGCAAATATGACCTTTGTCTCCGGCTGCCAGCTGCTTATAATTTTGACAGATGCAAGCACATTTCTGGGAAGCCATATCCATTCGGTGGCTAAAGATCAACAGGCTCGGCGCAGGCTTTAGGAAGATTGATTGGCTCAGGAGAATCCCATTTGCAGCCCCAACTGAGAGTAGGTTTACCACGGCGAGGCGTTAATGACTTTGATATCAACGATCTAAATATGTCAACCTGCGACTGCTGGTATTAAGGCACGCTATATTTATACAAAACAGCCATTAGCAGAATGCTAATTAATGTGATTCAGTTTCCAAGTAAATCCCAGCCCTTCCAAGTGGTGTAATGTTAGACTTTATTTTAATCTGCCTGAGACTGCAGGGCTGCTGCTGTGCCTGGTCATTCCTTGGGATTAGACAGATTTATTTTTGCTGACGTTTCACGTGGCACCCCCAGGTCGGGAGCACCCGCTACAGGAGGAGAGGTGGCAAGGCTGGGTGCTGCTGGGTGCTGCCTGACAGCTCGGGAAAGGTAACTCAACCTGGATGGTCACAGCCTCATCACCTTCCCCAGCAAGCAGGTTCAGATACAAAAAATCCCTGCCTAAATGGGATGAGCTGGGAGCGCCAGCTCTGTTACATGTCTGGCAGGGGGTAATTAACGCCCCGGGATTTTCTCCTGCACATGTACAGACTGATACTTGGATAGCTGGTATTCCAGGAAAGGGGAGGAACGGACTGGCTGCTCTGCACTGCCCTTTGCAGGGTGGGAAAACCAGCTTCATTGGCCTGGAGAAATCCTCTGAGCTTCCCCAGGGGAAGATCTCTGCTGTGGGAGATGGGGCCAAACCCTTGGCTGACACCCAGCTCTGCTCCAGCCAGTGCCAGTAAGGACACATTTTGGCTCATTACGGCGCATTTTCACCCAAGACGGTGCCAAGCCACACCTCCAGGGTGGGAAACTTGGAGCAGTTGAAGGCTGGAGAACGCAAGGTGATGCCAGCTCGGGTCAGTGACATTTGTCATGGGAACGCTGCCAGTACGGCTTGTGCACAGGGCTGTAACCTTGGAGGAGCACAGTCACCCCTCCTGCCTCCACCAAGAGCACAAACTGGTCTGAAACACTCCAGGATGGGGGGCTTGGATGCAGCTGTTTGGGAATGGTGCAGGACCCTCACAGGAAAACCCATGGACAGCATGTTGGGAGGGATGCGGGTCTTTGACTCATCACATTGTCCAAGGAGAGGGGAGCAACCTGCTCTGGCCCCGATGCCATGGGGAAAGGCATTGGGAGAACAGCACCAGGCAGCACCCCAGATCTTTGGGAAAGGGGCCCCTTTATTCTCTTCTCCCAGGGGGTGTTTCCAGCTTTTTCCCATTTTGCATCTCCCCTGGTTTTTGGGGTCCCACTGTCAGCCCCCACCACTGCCCAGGCTTTGGGCATCACCCACAGGGATCCACGTATCCCTGCGGTCACATCCATCCCCACCAGCACATCCCGGCCTCAAAACACATTCCAGCTGGAAGGCTGAGCCATAAATCTTGCAGGGATCCTCCGGAGCTCCCTGTGACCCCAACGTGTGTCTGCTTCCTCCTGCCACCAACATGACTACTGCTGCACACACCAGCACGCTGACAGCAACATCTGGCTCTGCTCAGCACTCCAGCACAGACAGAGAGAGGTACAGCAACACCTATCCCATGCAATTCCCGCTCCAGCACAGATAGCAATTCCCGCTCCAGCTGTGCTTTAATGCTCGTGTGCTCAGCGCCTTCCCAGCTAAGCAGCCTTCCAGAAAATTGATAAAAATAAGGAGTTTTAGTGTCCCCCTGAAAGCTGCAGCCTGAGAGCAGCGAGCGGCGCAGGGTGAGCAGGGGAAATAAGGGTGAGGAAAAACGGATTAGGAGCATAATCCCACACGCCCGATGGGTTTGTGCCTGTGGTTAAATTGGTTTTCCAAAGCTGTGGGCAAGCTTTTCCCAGCCCCAGGCTGGTAATGACATCGAGGGGTTCACTGCAATGTGCCTGTGGCTGAGGGTTGATTAAGTTTCCCCTCGTTAGCTGCAGAGAGGACCCCCAGGTCAGCTCGGTGGGTTTGCCTGGCTCTGCCCTTCCCAGGCTTCTCCACAGGGCTTTACACCCAGGGAAAATCAATTCCAGAAAGTTGACATCTGGGATAGATCTCTGGGATTAGGAAAAAAAAAAGGAAAATGGGGCAGCAGGGAGGGAGCGGGCTGGTGGACAGAAGGGTCACTCACCCACAAAGACCTTTTCAAAGGGAAACAGCCCTAAAATGCAGCAAATGAACTCAGCAGCCCCTCTGCCTGCCTGGCTGTGCCAAACCATCACCTGTCCACCAAGAGAGAACTTGCCTCTGAGGTCCTCCTATCTGTGCCCATCTCCTGCAGC